>NC_085141.1:10004618-10310868 GCF_024139115.2 Armigeres subalbatus
TATTATACCGAAATCACAGTAAATTTTAGTTAGTGTGTATAAGAAATTCGCCACCGAGGAACAGTTTTGACAATTTCTACCTAATTTACCTGAAGGTTTAAATTATAGATAGTGGAATATATAGATGAGCGAAGATAAATCCTCTGTCTCCAAACGAACTGTCAAACGTGTCTCCAAACGAGCATGACGTCACGATTCCAATGGAAACGTTAAGGGCTGTGACGTCATATGCGCGTGTGCACGGGCAAAAAAATCGACTCAGCCATGCTTTCGCTCATCTATAGATTCTACTATCTATAGTTTAAATACGTTGAAGCGTGGGTACCGCGGCTGCTGCGTGTTTTGTAACATTCTAGAAGATTTTTACAAACAAGAGAGCAAACATCTTGAATTTAATACAGCAAAAGTAGTGCGCTGGTCGTTCGAAATTCGTAGAAAGTAGTGTAATTACGTTAAATTGGTAGCAGTAAATAGTTGACAATGGTTGATTACAGCAAGTGGAAGGATATCGAGGTAAGCGCCGGGTATTGAAATAATATTGGAACCTATGCAATATTGCTTTTTTCGAAGGGCGTAATACTTGAACCAGCCTTCAACTACATTGTATTTTTAGTAATCAACGTAATAATAAAGTAATAGGATCTGATGGTTCAAAATTTATGATGTTCTTTTAACATTACTTACAATAAAAATTACGAACAAAATGTTGTTTCCCTAAAAATGATAACCACCAGAATATTATTGGCATCAAATTTCCAAATACTTTTAAGAACGTAGACTGAAGTAGTAAGAAATGGATTTCATGAATATGAAACAAGCTATTCAAACAAACAACTAAATTAATGATCGTTTATTCCAATCAAAGAAGTAATGATTCATAAAATATTTGTTATTCTGCGAGTGCATTTTTCTTTCTTCTCTAGGCTTAGCCACCTATGAAACACTAGTTTTGAAATACCCTCACATTATTTTTATTGTACAGATCTCGGATGACGAAGATGACACCCATCCAAATATCGATACTCCGTCGCTGTTCCGGTGGCGGCATCAAGCCCGAGTGGAACGAATGGAGGAACAGAAGAAGGAGAAGGAGAAAATAGATGACAAGAAACGAACAACCGAGAAGAAGATGGAGGAAGTCAAAGGAAAGTTGCAGCAAAAGGATGGAAATTTCGACGAGTTAAAGAAGAGTTTGGATGAGCTGGAAAAGGAACAAGCCAGAGTTCGGAATGAGGAAGAGGAATTGAAGAAGAAGGAGAAGCTCCAACCGTGGAATGTGGATACAATTAGTAAGGAGGGTTTTCAGAAGACCGTCATCAACAGGAGCGTAATTAATAAGAAGCCGGAACTAACGGAGGATCAGAAGGAAATGAATTTGCGGGAGTTTATCAAAGTGAATGAGAAGCAGCTGAAGCAGTTTGGAATGATGCGGAAGTATGAAGATTCCAGAGTGTTTTTGCGCGACAATCATAAACTCGTGTGTGAGGATACGGCTAACTATTTGGTGATCTGGTGTATTGAACTGGAAATGCAGGACAAACACGATCTGATGGCCCACGTTGCCCACCAATGCATCTGTATGCAGTATATTATGGACATTGCCAAACAGGTGAGTTGTTTTTGAATTCGAATGCTTGAATGCTTTAATAATGTTTTCGATTGATATTTTCTTTTGTAGCTTGATGTCGACCCCCGTGCCTGTGTTGAATCCTTCTTCCAGCGCATCCAAGTAGCCGAAGCCGAGTACAAAAAGCAGTTCCGGTCGGAGATCGAGGCATTCAAGGAACGCATCCGGAAGCGTGCCCAGGAGAAGAAGCAAAAAGCCATCGAGGAGCAGGAGGAGGAAGAGCGGAAAGCCCGCTTGGGCCCGGGAGGTTTGGATCCGGTGGAGGTGTTCGAGTCGCTCCCCGAAGTGTTGCAGAAATGTTTCGAGACGCGCGACATTGGAATGCTGCAGGAAGCGATGAGCAAACTGCCCGAGGAGGAAGCTCGCTACCACTTGAAGCGTTGTATAGATTCCGGTATGTGGGTTCCGGACGGCAATAAGGGTGTGTTGGACATCAAGTCGGATGACAATGCAGCTGAGAGTGAGGAAGCAAAGAGTGATGATAAAAATGAAACTGATTAATTGCCATTTTCAACCTACATGGAAAGGATTATTTACTCCAGCTGCGGTGTAATTCAGAATCCGGAACACTAATCTACAATAAGTTTTCCTAGAGAATAATTTTCTTTAACCCCGTTTTTGCGTCCGCAAACCTTCCGTAGAAAATTAAATATGTATGCCGTAAATTTGCAGTAAAGAACAATTATCTGCCAATTGTCGAGAAAATTTGTTTCAAATTCCAAAAAACATGAACAGCATTTTTATGCTGCTTCATAATAAAATCGTGAAAACAATTGAATTGAAACATGTTATTCTGATCATTATTGTGAAGTTACTTCAAATTCTTACTACTTTTTTATTTGATGTATGCTAAATCATTTTTCCTATATAAATCACTTTAATGATTTTATATATGTATGCTACTACTATATGTTGAATAATAAATGTGTCCTGCTAAATAATCGCATTTTTTAACATTCAAGAGAAACAGATCCGATTTAAGATCACAGAAAATGCCAAACTAAGTGAAGTTATTTTACAAGCAGATTGACGACAAATTAGTAGATTTCAACGATTATGTAATTCCAATAAATGCTTTCGACGTGAGAGGCTGAATTTTATTAGCTCTGTTTTTCTATTTAGGCAAAATCGGTACATACACATGACTCAGCTAAACGAACAGAAAATTATCAAAAATGCTGTCCTACAGCAAACTGTTTCAGGCCTGAACGTAACCTCTACTCAAATCTCAGCAAAGCCTGGTTGTAAAATTGCTGAAAAAAGATACCAGCACTTCTGAGATACCGCCGAAAAGTTTGAATTTGCACTTATTTCGATTTCTTTCTCGAGATTTTTTTATTTGATACTTTACTAAGACTCGCATGGTTTAACTCTGAAAACATCAGATCGCACACTCCAACAACAAATTACTCTATCAAGTGAAGAGATTTAACTTGTTGTTTGAATAGCCTGTAAGGAATACTCCTATAGATCAATCTGTCTGGTCTGGAATAAAAAAATTATTAACATTTTGCTACATTTTTAGCTTATGCCATTTATATAGAAAACCTGGATTTCTGGAACGTAATAAAAAAGCATTATTTAGAACATTATATTTTATTGGTACCACATTACAGACATATATTAATAATCAGTTTCAAAAAAAGCGAACGTAAAATAAATGGATACTTCTGCATAAAAAATTCACTTTCCACCGCTACCACCCCAGCCGAACAGACCCTTAACAAATCCAGACATTCCGGCAGTCTGTTTGGCACCGGCCTTCTGCTCCACTTTGTCCTCCAGTGAAGGAAACTCAACAAAGTTTAGCGCCAAATCAAAGAACAGTGGCTTGGCAGGAATCGGTTGCATCTCCGGCGTCAATTTAAACACATTCGGATTCCGCGAGTTGAGAGAAGCATCTTCTTTGTACACGGAAAGCCGTTCGAACAGAGGCTTCGATGTTTTGGTAGCCTTACCATAAAGAACCGACTCCTCGGTGGTGTCCTCTTCCAGAACACTGTTTGCATGTGCGGAGAATTTGCATCCCTCTATCGTTTGGATCAGTTGCTTCAAATCGTTGCGTAAATCAAAATCATTGCTAATCGCTTTGGAGGCGATAGCTTCTGTTGCGTATTTAGTGGATCGTTCATATAAAGCAACAGCTTCACGCCATCGTTTCAAGGCAACCAGGGTAATGGCAATGTAATAGCAGCGGAAAGACTTGAATGTCAGGGTCAATGTTTCAATTTCAGATTGATAAAGGGCATCTGATTCCATACCAGCAAGTTGCTGCATTTCCACCACATTTTGAAGGATAATTTCATACAATCTGGACAGATCTTGAGGCTTGGTTTTCTTGCCCTCGATTTGAGCTTTTTCCGGGACATTTGGATCATCCAAACTCAATTTTCCTTGAGCAACCATGAACAAGTTTCTCTCCAGTGTCAGCTTCAATCTTGTGTAGGACAAATAAGTTAGTAAATACTGCGTCGCAGTCATCGTTCCTGACTCGTTGCTTGACCTCAACTTAGGATCCTGTTTTATTTCATCTTTGATAGCAGAAATAGCATCCTTACAATCCAAAAGAACATTCTCCAAAAGTTCGATCTTGGTGGGATAATCCTTTGCCTTTTCAATGCTCTTCTCCAAATCTTGAATACTCAAAAGGAACAACCTGACCTTTTCAGGACGTACCGTAACCTTCCGACCGCGCCATTCCGTAGTTTGGAATGCTTCCATGCTTTCCGTTTTTGTTTGAGCCACCAAAGAGCTCAAATTGTCGAGCATTCCTTGGCCTCGCATCTCCAATAAATCGTTCATAGATGCATTTTCCCCTACATTATAAGCGCAATAGCGCAAGCTTGGGGTCAACTCATCCACCTTGGCCTTGTAGACCACCTGCTCTTCTTCCGGGAGCGCCTGCGTCAAATTCTCGTAAATTACCTGCGCCTTTTTCAAGTTCTCCGCAGCACTTTTCCACAGTGAGAGCTCGAAATGCAGCGACCCGTGAATCCAAGCCGAGTAAGCTTCCGCTTCCAACTTGGTTCGAGCGTCGCAATAATCTGAATTACAAAGCTCCTGAAGCTGCAAGGCATAAACCGTCGCCTTTCTCAGCTTACCCACCAAATGGAACCTCTTTCGCGGTTCCGTGTTGGACTCTTGTCTCAGCTGCATGGCATAGGCCCAGGCTCTTTCGGCCAGCATCAGCGGAATATGGATCAACCTTTCGTCCGAATTGTCCCTCTCCAGGTTGGCCAACGTTACGTCCCGTTTCTTGTAGTGGCGTTTATCTCCTTGGGGCAAATTCAATGTTTTCCTCAAGCGTTTTACACGTCGGGAACAGTAGCCACGGTACCGCTGGTAATCCCCATGGCGCAGACCATGCTGCTGCTGTAAATCCTTGATCACCCGCAGAACTGCAATCAGCAGAACATCAGTAAGATGAAGAAGAAAACAGCAAGTACTTACTTTCGATAGTGAAAATCTTCGGCGGAACACCGTCATCCTCATCGATTTCCATTGCCTTCGATGGGTCTGCGTTTTCCTTATTGATTTCTTGTTTTTCCGATTTGGATTCAACCATTTTCGACGATTTTCCAATAAAAATGCACTGTGTTGGCAGTTTTTACCTTCCCTTCGCTAGATTCACACTTGACAGATAGGAATCGTTTTGACAGATGGATGTCGTGTTGACAAAATTAAGGAACGTGTTGAAAATGGAGCGTATTTTGGTGTTTGCGACAAGATGTACGAAGGTGGCTGCCGTTGTGCCGAACGGAAAACTTGCCGCCAGCCGAAAAAAAAAAAAATACAGTATTTATCAGATACTGTAATTTTTAAAGATGAGCTGAAGCTGAGCAGAATCTGAGATTAGACAGGGAGATTTTCATTTACCCATCAATGGATATTTTTTTGTGCTATCTCTTTCTCTCTGCAGAAAAATTTACCCATTTTTTGAAGTTCGACGGCATAACCCATTAATAAGTTAAGCTGCCGAACTTCAAAAAATAGGTAATTTTTTCTGCACGCAGAAAAAGTTAGCATATAAAAGTACCCATTAATGGGTAAATTAAGTTTCTCCGTGTACGACATCTCACTGTCCCTTTTTGAAACCATTTGCCTGTCAGAAATGGCCATAGTTAAATAATGATCTGAGATGAGACAATTCAGAGCTGAATGCCCAAATACAATTTATCTACGATTTACATGACGGGCAGTTCCAGTGTGACCATCTGTTTTAACTAAGTCAACATTAAAAAGACCATCCAAATCCAATCAATAATTACCGAACTCTAAAATGGTGAACTGTACTCCCGGCGGCAGCTGTGATCATGATGAAAACCATTTTGTTTTCATTCCATTTCGGGTTCAAACTAACAATAGAAAAGCTCATTCGTGTTTCTTGTTTACTTTGAAATTTGAGTTGAAAAATCCCCGACTACTAGCCGAAAGTAATAACAAAGCACCCACCAGGGATTTTGTGGTTAATTTTGATAGATTTTCCGTATCATACTTCAATCAGATTTTAATTACATTTTGTCTAGAATTTATTATAAGCATTTTAAAATTATCTTCCTTTGCTGTGCTGTAGGATCTGTCAAAGTTAACACCGTCGTGTGTCTTCTTCTTATTTTTACTTGGATTCGTCTATTTGGATTCGATATATCGTGAATAAAAAAAAAAATCAAATCGCATTTACTGAATCAAGCATATTTCAAAACCAAATTTTCAAAGACTTATCTGCTTTTGTAAACAAAGATTCATACGTCGATTTGACGAATCTGTTAGCACCTCCACACAAACCAACACCATAAACACGTAGGGGAAGGCTTCTGCTATCTGTTGGTGGTGTTCGTTTGTGTGGAGGTGCTAACAGATTCGTCAAATCGACGTATGAATCTTTGTTTACAAAAGCAGATAAGTCTTCGAAAATTTGGTATTGATTTATTTACAGTCTAGGAGTCTCCAGTAGCCTTGCGAGCAAAGGCGTAGGATTGCATGGACCCCCTAGTAGCGCAGTTTTGTTCTTCCTGTCATAAGGAGTAGAAATTTTCTAACATTACTTTACTTACTGGCCCTTATTACGGATTCCACTTTCACTTACACATTCACTTCACCTAACGATCACTTCACATTGTTTGGCCTATTACTGTTTCCACATAAAGTGAAGTGAATGAAATGAACTCTGTGGAGTGACAGTGACAGTGAAGTGGGATCCATAATAGCGTTGTTTACAGTGAGAAGTTGTCAGTTAGAGTTAGTTGGGTTGTTTATGCTTAGGTTCAATTAGTGTTTTTCGAATATGAGCGTTGAATTATGGTTTGATACCAACAGTGAAGATGAAGAGGAATTTGCAAACATCACTGTGAAGCGTAAAAAAATAAGAGATTATTCTGACCCGCTTAAACAAACTGAAAAATCGTAAGTGAAACGATGAATTTGACTTGATCATATCTGTATTTTATGTTCATCATTTTAGCTCCATCACATTCTTTCGAGCTTCCAAGGAAATTTTTGAATATTTATAAAAATAATGTTGGTAGCTTGTTTGATTTGTTTCGCAGAAGGAAATTATAAAAAGGGGGTTGGTAACGATCGCATCATAGGATTAGCTCAGTCTACCATGTCAAAAGTATTGAAAATTATTCTAAATATAGGTAATTGAAGAAAAAGTAAGTGCTCTTGTAATAAATTTTCCAGTTGAAGAAAGCGAGAAAAAAATTAAACTGGGATTTGACGAAAAAAAAACTGGAATTCCTGGTGTAATCGGCTGTGTAGATAACACCCACGTAAGCATAATATCACCAGCTCGTGATAAACATTTGTTTTGCAACAGAGAAGGTTTCCATATAGTTTCAACGTAATTGTGGTAGGTTGTAGAGCCTAGGGATCTGTTCACAAATAACGTTACGTTTTACGGGGAGGGAGGCTTAAGCGTATGTGCTTCATACAAATGAATAAATATATAACGCTACTATACTGTCGTTCTACGCATAATTGTCCCATGTACATAGGAAATCCCAGCAAGCGTGGGACAAATATGTGTATGACGACAGTATACAACCATTATAGATTTGTGACCATAATCTGGTGATTCGATATGTTCATCATATGATTCTTTTGTGTGGAACGGTAGCGATGTGGAATAGATACTCAAAATCACGCAAACGAGGAAAAAAACTCCTGGTTACTCGGTAACTCTTATTTACAAAACTATTTGTAAGTACAGCAGCCATTTGCTAACTGCGGGCTAGAACATCAGTTTAATTAACGGATGCTGCTTTTTAATTGGGCTAACAAGAGGATCCACGATGCACTGCTATGAACGCAGTTTTACATGGAATGATTAAAAAAACATTTAGAATCCCCTTAACGAACTCCCAGTTAAAAAATCAGTCCAGTTAGAAAGCGCCTATATAGTTAGCAAACTGTTGATGTGTCAATGCAGTAGAACAAAACAGAGAATAATTTATCTCGTAAATGACAAGGAACTGTATTGATGCTTATTATAACTGCTCTGTCCAACAAATATTTTAGGTGATGCCGGTTATCTTTTAATGCTGTTGCTGATCACTCCTTTAAGAACTTAGACGCATGTTACTGAACAACAGGTGTGGTTAAAGGCACATTTTGTTGTGCAAAAGGAAAAACAACTGTACTACTACGTCGCACCTTACAATCTCCGTGTAAAACATAAAATGGATTTCGACGACCCTGAGCTGATTCACGAAAACGAAAACTTACCCATTAATGGAGAAAATGAAGAATATGAAAATTAAAATGGAGTAAGACGAGAAATTAGGAACAATATTTTGTAGACAACGATATATATTATTCGAACACGCTTTTCACATGATAAAAAAATAAAAAGCAATTTAAATTGCGTTTAAATTCAAATATCTTCAAAGCAAAGACGTTTAATTATTCTCCCCATTGAACCTATCTTCTAGTTGAGCTTCCAATTGTTCATTGTGTTCTTCCAATGCATCAATTGTTGTCCGTCCCATCTCGAAATCTAGTTTACGCCTCTTGTAGTTGAGAATTTTTTGTTTGAGTTGTAACTGTTTAGTCCATCGTTTTTGCTCTTCTAATCATATTTGTTTTCTTCTTCTTCTAATTGAAACCGCCTTTGTTCTAAGTCGAATCGTTTCTCATGGACCATAAACGATTTTCGAGAGTACCTGGCACATGCCGATACATGTTCTTTAAGTTCTTTAAGATCATTGGTCTGCTTTTCTAGCAGAGCTTTGCGGTAATTGCGCTGATTAACGCGGCCACGATTTCGCGTTGATCGATGCTCATTTTCAGTTTCACTTGTTCGAGTTGACCTGTTGGTTAGATCTGTCGACATTCTTAACAATTCAATCTCGCCAGCTGGCGATGGTCCATCATTTAATTCCTGATTATGCTCTTGATTTGGAAGTCCTGTGGAGGATTGTGTTCCAAAAATAGCACCATTGTGGTCCACTGTTCTTCGCAAAGACAGTAGACGGATGATGGCTTCTTCTACATCATTAAAAGAGTACTGTGTATTGCGCCCACCACCGGTAGCTCTCACTTCGTTTTGGTTATGCTGCAGTTTCTTCTTTATTTGAAGCTTTTTATCATTCCAAACTTTCTGCCAAGCTGCAACAGAACGTGTCGGAGGACCCAAGCTATTTAATGCAGCTTGAATTGTAGCCCAAAGAGAAGAAACAGATTCTCTGCAATCTGAGAATCTACCACCTCTAGCTAGTTCTGGATGTTCCTCCATCAACGAAACAAGACGAGCAAATTGGCGTACGTTAGTCCTTTTCTTACTAAAATATAGCAAATAACAAAACATTTGAGGAAAAACTTAAATAACAATCCATTTTCAACTTACTCCATTCTGCGTGTCAAGTTTTCACCTCCAAAAACGACAGTGTAAACATTCCACCTAAAGTGAGTTGTTTTTTCACATATGTGAAAACCATAATAACCCTGCGTTCATCAGAGCTGTCACATGAAATGAACTTCTCACATGTTCTCACTGATGTGGAAACCGTAATAAGGTTCTGCTCACTTCACTTTGTTTTCACTGTGAAGTGGAATCCATAATAAGGGCCACTTACTTATGGATCCTGTACACCTCCGGTGGTGCAAAGGGCCGACTTGAAAGATCTCCATCCTGAGCGATGCCCGGCTATCGCTTTAACCTGTTGCCAGGTTAGATTTCGGTCGACTTCTTTTATTTCTTTATTGAGGCTTCGCCGCCATGAGCCTCTGGGTCTGCCTCTGCTGCGATGTCCCGCTGGGTTCCAGTCTAATGCTTGCTTACAGATTTCGTTTCCGCCCCTACGTAGAGTGTGGCCGACCCAGCCCCACTTCCGATCCCGAATTTCTGTTGCTATCGGCCTCTGGTGACAACGACGATGGAGCTCGTTGTTTGAGATCCAGTTGTGAGGCCACCAGGCCCGAATTATATACCGCAGGCATCTGTTAATGAACACCTGCAGCCGTTGAGTGTTCTCCACTGATACACACCATGTTTCGCTGGCGTATAACAGCACAGATTTCACGTTAGAGTTGAAAATTCGTATTTTGGTGCGTTCACTTATCTGCCTGTTTTTCCAGATATTTCTTAAACTCGCAAAAGCAGCCCTTGCTTTCTTGATCCGTGCGCCTATGTCGATCTTGGTACCGCCGTCTGACGCCATTTGGCTACCAAAATATTGGAAGCTTTCAACATTCTCCACTGGTTGCCCGGCTACTGTGAAACTGGAAGGAGTCACCGTGTTTACATCCAACGATTTGGTTTTGTTGACGTTGATGACTAAACCTGCCGAGGAGGAGCGATCGGCAAGGTCGTTGAGCTTACTCTGCATATCAGAGCGCCGTTGCGCGAGTAGTGCAAACGTCATCCGCCAATTCGAAGTCGTTTAGGTGCTCCATGGTTATAGGCTGCCATAACAGCCCGCGGTTTGGTTCACGGTCAATCGCATCTACCAGAATCTCATCGATTACGATGAGGAACAGTAACGGTGATAGAATACATCCTTGCCTCACACCAGCTACGACCCGGATAGGGTCGGACAGGACCCCATTGTGCAGCACTCTACACGAAAAGGCCTCGTACTGTGCCTCGATGAGGCCGATGATTTTCTCAGGAACACACCCTTGCGTCTCAGGGCGCCCCACATATTCTCGTGATTGAGACGGTCGAAAGCTTTTTCGTAGTCAATGAATACCAAGTAAAGGGACTCTTGGAATTCGTTGACTTGCTCCAAAATGATGCGGAGCGTGACAATATGGTCCACACAGGATCTTCCGGCACGGAATCCGGCTTGCTGCCGCCGGAGAGTCGCATCGATCTTCTCCTGAATCCGGGCTAGGATAATTTTGCACAGAACTTTGAGAACGGTACACAGCAACATAATGCCTCGCCAGTTATCGCATACAGTCAGGTCACCCTTTTTTTTTTGTCACCTTCACTAAGATACCTTGCATCCAGTCGACCGGGAAAGTTGCGGTGTCCCAGATATTACGAAATAAACGATGCAGTAGCTGTGCGGATGTCATGGGGCAGCTTTGAGCATCTCGGCTGATATGCGGTCGACCCCTGGGGCTTTATTCGATTTCATGCTTTGGATGGCTGTTTGAATCACTAGCAGTGATGGAGCTTCGGTATTGACGCGTGTTATACGTCGGATCCTAGGCAGATCATGCCGAGGTGGTGATGGCCTGGCTGTTGTTCGAAGTGCTCGAACCAGCGTTTCAGCTGGTCAGTTGGGTCGGTCAATAACTGATCATTCGCGTCTTTCACAGGCATCGTTGCATTCATCTTCGCCCCGCTTAAGCGTCGTGAGATATCGTAGAGGAGGCGAATGTCCCCGGTTGCGGCGGCTCTCTCTCCTTCGTCGGCCAGAGAGTCTGCCCACGCTCGCTTGTCCCGTCGACATGAGCGCTTTACTTCCTTCTCAAGAGCCGTGTATCGTTGACGGGCTAAGACTTTGGCTCCTCTCGTTTTCGATCGCTCTATCGCGGCTTTGGTTTCTCTTCGCTCCTCTATCTTCCTCCAGGTCTCATCGGTGATCCATTGTTTTCTCTGGGTGCGTAGTTCGCCCAGATTGTTCTCGCTGGTGGCGATGAAGGCATTCTTGATGGCGGTCCATTGGTCTTCGACGCTGCCACCTTCCGGAATATCTGCAGCACGCGTCTCCAGTTCTTCAACGAAGGACCGTTTTACCGTGGCATCTTCCAGTCGGCGTGTGTTGAATCGTCGTCCAACTCTTTCCTCCTGCCGACGAATCCGCGCAATGCGCAGGCGTATTTCGCCGATGAGGAGGTGATGATCAGACGCGATATCGGCACTACGTTTATTCCGTACATCAAGAAGGCTCCGTTTCCATTTTCGGCTGATGCAGATGTGGTCGATTTGATTTTCTGTAAAGCCGTCACGGGAGACCCACGTGACCTTGTGAACCGGTCGATGAGGGAAGAGCGATCCCCCGATCACCATGTCGTTATTACCACAAAATTCTGCGAACAGCTCTCCGTTTTCACTCATTTCTCCGAGACCATGGCGTCCCATAATGCGCTCATGGTTCGAGTTGTCGGATCCGATCTTCGCATTGAAGTCGCCCAAACAGATCTTGATATCACCCTTCGGAATTCTATCTACGACGGCATTGAGTTGATTGTAGAAGTTCTCTTTGTCTTGCAGATCGGCAGCATCGGTTGGCGCATAACATTGGATTATAGTAAGGTTTCGGACCCGTGTTCTAAATCTGGCAACGATTATCCTTTCACTTATAGGTTCCCACTTCATAAGCGCAGAGTGTGCCTGAGCGCTTAGTAGGAAGCCAACTCCGCGATGCCGGGGAGCGTGTTCACCTCGTAAACCAGAGTATAGCAGAACTTGTTCCGACGGCGTTCTGTGTTCTCCAAAGTTTGGCCAACGGACTTCACTCAGTCCCAGGATCTCAAGCTTCATGCGGCGTGCCTCATTGGCAAGTTGTGCCAATTTACCCTGCTGGGCTAGGGTTAAAACGTTCCATGTTCCTATTCGTGTCCGTTGTTTCGCGCTAAGAGTCGTCGCCGTAAAATCAGTCCGTATTCTTTCATTATCGGATTCTCGAACAAATTGATGTTTCGGGAACAGTAGGTTGTTGGCCCAAGGTTCCCTATCCACCGGGATGGGGCTGCCATCTTAGGTATAGCTTCCGGGGAATAGCATTTCATACTCAGCCGCTGGATGCCAGAACAGACGCTGTTGGAGCCGCACCTCCTTGGTGGACAGACGCTCGATCAGTCGGGTCAAATTTGTTTAAAGTCCCACCCAACACCAGGACTAGGCTAGTGCGCTTTGAACGGCACACGGTCGCTTTGATAGGGCCTGCTTGGGGACACATGCAGCTTTTTATAGAAGTTCAACAGAGCCCACTGTCGAACCCCACCACATCCTAGGCAGACCCCACAGGACGCACCCTCTCACTCTAGCTGATGTCAGAAGGACAACAGTGCCCAGGCTGCACTACCAGCTAAGTACGCAACCCTTAGCTGGCGGTCAATTGTCATCGGAAGACCCGTGGAAGCGTGAGTATTGGAACTTGTGAGGACCAGAGCTATGTTAGGCGCCCCTTCCCGGCTGTCAACTCACCATTTCGCAGCCCAACATTACACGGTAAAAAATCAACACGCTCAATTGGGTCCTAAAGCCCTACCTCGCTTATGGTTGCAAACGATAGTGCATCGGTCAAGAATACTTGAATCGATGTTATAAAAATTCTGGTAAATGTCTAAATCAGTAAAAATAATATTTTTGTGTTTAAGACATTTTAAGGCAACATTATAAGGCAACATAAGCCCAAAATGTCTGGCCCATATATTAACTGTCAAAGGTTGAGTCAAGTGCCCTGCGGTGTTTTACTACAGTCGGGATTCGCTGGTTGGGATCTTAATACTTGGGTCACTTTTTAGTTGGGCCTCCGCTGGTTGGGCCATGGCCCAACTAAAAAGCAACCGTACGTCAAAATTCAATGTAAACACGGAAAACGGGATTGGGCGTCACTGGACATCATTCGTGATGTTCAAGTCGAAATACACGTGTTCAAATTGCTGTCAGTTGGCCCAACTAAAAAACCGAATTCGTTAGTTGGGCCGAGGTCGTGGCCCAACCAGCGAATCGCGACTGTAGTGCGTTTGAATCATATTATTCCGTACGTCAAACGAGGCCGAAAATGTCGAGGAAGCATTTTTCATCTATTTTTAAATTTCAAATTAAACAATGTTCCTTTTGATTTCTAAGTCAAACGAAAAACTGATGCGTTCAGGATGATTAACTTCATCGTTCCATGCAAGAAAATCGAATATCGATTCTCCATTTTAGGACCTAATTTAACTGTTCTATCTATTGAATGTCCAACTTTTCAATCACTATGATTTGAAGTGATATGCCTTCGATTCTGGAGTGCTGTCACACCTTTCACAAGTGCGTTTAATAAAGACAATTCCATAACATCAACATTGTTGATCAGCGTGCTCGTCACTAGAGGTTGAAATGAATAACACTTCGATCAGCACCAATGATGTCTTCATTAGATTTGAAAGTGTTATGCTATTGATTTCACAGGTACAAGGCTATTGATTTGAAAGAAGAGTAATATTGATGTACTTCTAAAAATAGATGACAGTTCGTTTCATATGTTTTGCTTTTTTCAAGAGGTATTTCGAAGTGTGACATAGAGTCAAGGTAAGATGCAGGACTTTTAAGCGATGGCATATTATTCAATGTATTTTGTGATTTTATAATCAAAATATTGTGCACGTCGAATGGAAGTGATGATCTTTGAATGAGACGAGCTCATCTATTGATATTGGCTGGATTATAAAGTAGTGCAAATTCAAATGCACAACAGTTCGCATGGACGTGCATATTTTTTACCGTGTATAATTCTGCTTTATGTCTAATAACAAGTTCTGCATCTCCTCTTCGATACATACGCTACATACGATACATACATAAAACATTCAAATACACGACGTTATTCCACCGACAAACTGACGTGCATGCCCATACATGTGTATTGATTTTTTTAACCGCAGTAATCCTTTTCCAACCACTAACTCCATCTGCATAATGATTTACACATCGACTGTTCAATGTATGTGTGTGCAAGAAAACGCATAACGGTTAAAAACTTCACTCATTTCTGAGTAAGTAATCACTTACTGACTTTTACAATCCCATTGGAGTTCACTACGAAAATGGAGCACCAAAATACTTCAATTGATTCGATGTCTCACACATTAAATATTATCTGAAAAGTATGAGGAATTTAATGTTAATTTCCAGTAATCTGAGACATTTTTATAAGTTGCAGTTATTTGCATCAGCCATTGAGTGAAATATTTTGAGAGTGTACGTTATGTTTACATCGAACAGCTGTTGAATTTTTCTGCAGATTGCACCTTCTTCTTCTTGACTTAACCACCTTTCGCAAAACGTCACAATCAATTTGACATTAGCGATCACTCGATATTCGAATCGACCGTTTCATATTTTCGGTCAGGGTTGGTATTTTAGATTCACGTCAGTTTGTCGGTTGTTATTCACTTGTCATAAGACGAGTTTGTACAATCCCCTTGAATACCACCGCTTAATTGTATCTTGACAGTTACGTATTTCGACCTCAACAGTAAGGCCGTCTTCAGTGTGTCGTACTTGACTCGACTTCGAGAAATATGAATAATAAACAACATTAAATTTTTTTACGTGTAAGTTGAAAAACAGGCCAAATTTCAGTTGGAATGTAGAGCCATCGAAGAAGAAGAAGTAGAAGAAATTATTAGATAATAGAAAATCAATTGTTTATATTATTGAATCAATGGTATATTTTCTTGATGGTCGGAATAAAATAGAACAGCAGTTTAACAGCAGAAAACTATTTATTCAACTTGTTCGGTGGAGAGCTTGATCAGGAATGAAATTTTGCTACAATTGTTTATTCAATAAAACTTATGTTGCTATGGAGGCCTTCGTCAGACTTTGTTGCCGATTTACTTCAACACCCCCCCTGAATCGGTAAGTCCTAGGAGGGTCCTTAGTTCGCGGAAAAGTCCAGGTTCCAGGGGTTTGGTGAACGTGTCCGCTATCTGATTTGCTGTACCAATTGCTTCAATTGTAAGTCGTCCTTGTGTTACATGGTCGCGAAGAAAGTGGTACTTCACATCAATGTGCTTAACACGCTTGTTTTCCGTATTGGCGGCCATTGAAATGCAGCCACGGTTGTCTTCAAAAATTTTGAACGCCATATTCGGTTGGACTTGTTTGAGGTCCTGGAGGATTCCGTGCAGCCACAGCCCTTCGGAAGCCGCGGCACTCAAGGCTGCATACTCTGCTTCGCACGACGATAGCGCAACGGTTTATTGTTTGCGGCTAGCCCAGGACACGGTGTTACCATAAACCTTGAAAATGTAGCCGCTAACAGATTTTCTATCTTCAGTGTCCGACGCCCAGTCGGCGTCTGCGTATCCGACTAGTGCCTCAGCGTCGTTGTGCTGCTTGTACTGAAGTTTAAGGTTCTTCGTACCCTTCATGTACCGAACTACTCTCTTCAGCGCTTGCCAGTGAGTTTCACCAGGTTGATTTTGGAAGCGCCCCAGGTATCCAACCGCATAGCATATGTCGGGTCGGACACACAACATTGTGTACATAAGGCTGCCCAGCAACTCACGGTACGGATGCGACACAGGATTCACAGATTGCGCCGGTAGGAGACAGCCCTTCTCCATTGGAGTCTTGACGGGATTGCACTCTTGCATTCCGAACTTTGCTAGAACACGGTCCACAGCAGCTTCTTGCATCAGGGACATCTTACCGATGGCGCTATCGTATCGGATCTTGATTCCGAGGAAGTGGTTTATACCGCCGCAGTCCGTCATCTGAAGCTTCTTGAACAGTGCACGCTTGATTTCCTGCACCAGGTTTAGCCGATCGGATGCGATCAGCAAATCGTCCACATACATGATGATGAATACCCTTCCTCGATCGTCGATCCTGGTATACAGACAGTAGTCGTGTCGCGAACGAGTAAAGCCGAAATCCAGTAGGAGGTCGTTCAGCTTGCTGTTCCAACAGCGTGGGCTTTGCTTCAGTCCGTAGAGTGAACGTTCCAGCTTGCATACGAGGTGCGGTGGTGCCGTAATGCCTTCAGGTATGGCCATATACACATCTTCTTCCAGCTCACCGTACAGGAACGCGGTCTTCACATCGAGTTGGTGAACGGTCCTTCGGTGGACTGCTACAGCAAGAACGGTTCGGATTGTGGTCAACTTCGCTACGGGGGCATACGTTTTGTTGTAGTCGATGCCGGCCTTCTGCAGGAATCCTTTCGCCACCAGGCGTGCCTTGTAACGAACTGGTTCGCCTCGGTCGTCTGGCTTGACTCTGAGGACCCATTTCGATTTAAGCTGAACCACGTCAGCTGGACATCTCACCAATCGCCAAACATGTTTGTCCGCCAACGACTGCAATTCTTCACCGATTGCTTGCTGCCAAAGGGTTTCGTCAGCTCGTCCAGTGATTTCCTTGTACGCCTCAGGAACATCGAAGATCAAACGCTCAGCCTCATCTCGTGCATCGGAACCGTCGAATGGCGCATTGGGAACGTTCTGTACAGCATCTGTAGGAGGAGAATGCGCGGCAGTGAAAAGTTTCCCAACCAGAAATTCTTTCAACTTACCGGGGAGTCTGCGCTCCCGTTCGCTGCGCCTCGGGGTTACCATTTCGAGGTTTGAACCACGATCTAGTTGCGAAGGGAGCGCTTCGGTTTCGTCAACTTCGTTTTCACCCTCGTCGTCATCATCGTCAGTCAGAATGTCATCTTGTTGAGCCACGAGTGGCTGATTGGTTTGAACAGACCGCACCGGGTAGTGCACGTCTTCCTTGTCTTGATCCTCGAACTCGTACGGAACAACAACCAATGGAGCTTCATCACGGATCTCGGTGGCAAATGGAAAACTGCTCTCATCAAACTTCACATCTCTGGCAAGGAATAACTGTCTCTTCTCTTTATCCCACAGGCGGTAAAAGCCAGCCAAGCAAATGCTTTGCATCCGAAGACACGCAATTTCTTCAGATCCGGTTTGTGACCAGTCCACATTTCGGCAGGAGTCTTCCAGCCAGATATCGCATTGGTTGGACTTCTATTTGTCAGGTACACCGCCGCTAGGATTGCTTCATTCCATAGAGTCTTCGGAACTTGGGCTTCAATAAGCATCGCAAGCACCTTTTCGACGATTGCCGATTGAACCGTTCGGACACCCCATTTTGCTGTGGTGTGTAGGTTGCGGTTGGCTCGATCTGGATCTCCTTGGAAACGTAGAACGCACGCTGATCTTTGGAGCAGTACTCACTCCCTTGATCGACAGTCAGCTTCGAAATCGAGTGCTCCAGAGCAGCACTAGCACTCGCTCTAGAGGTCTTGCAGCACGAGCTCTAGTACCCGTGAATGGTTCTCGGCACTGCTTTCCGAGAACACAAACATCACAGAAATCCAATTTACCTGGCTTCTCGGGAATACCTGTTAGAACTCCGTGCTTAACGAGTACTTGCATGTTCCTTTCTCCCAAATGGCCAAGTCGACGGTGCCACAGGTTACCGTTCGCAGCTCCACACATGTTGGCCGCCATAGTATCGACAAACAGATCGAGCTCGTAAAAATCGCCCCGCATGGGACATCTTGCAATCAGCTCTCCTTCGTGCTTCAAGATTGCTTCCGTCTTTGAAAACGTGACATTCAGGTCCGCTTTTGCCATCTTCTTCACAGACAGCAAATTCGCTCGGAGATCTGGTACGTAGAGGACATCCTTCATGCTGATTTGATTGCCTTCTTTGTTGACGCCCTTAATAGTGCCTCGGTGCCAGAAAACCAGAGATTGGTCATCTTTCGCCACGTTGATTATGACGGGTTGCTTCAACTTCGTGAGATCGGCGAAACAGTGGTTCACGTTCACAAGATGGTCGGTGGCTCCAGAATCCAGCTTGAAGGACACCACACCATCGTCCTGTGTGCGAACGCACTTTCCGGTCATGAAAACCACCGCCTTACCTCCGGAAGCAGCGTTAGCTTCAGCATGCACATCCGTCTTCAACTTCACGCGACAGTCCTTGGCCTTGGGTCCCTTCTTCTGACAGCGGTTGCACTTTCCGGTAAACTTACCAGGTTTCTGCTTCGACCCTTGGAATGCTGATGGTTTCTCTTGAGAGTTGACTACCCGGTCGGTTTTCTTGAGTTCCTCGGCAAGAAGGCGCTCGCGAACCAACGCAGTAACCAACGGATCGAACGATTCGGGAAGGGTGGCAAACAGCTGGGACACAACATCGTTTTCTTCAAGCTTCGCCCCGGCCAGCTTCAGTTGTCGGATCAGCTCTTCGAATGTCTTCAGGTGATCTTTCACGGATGAATCCTCAGCCATTCGCAGCTTCGCAAGTTGCTTTCTGACGAATGTCTGCGACGAAACGGACTTCTTGGCGTAGACGGCTTCAAGGCTGCTCCAAACTTCCTTTGCCGTCTCCTTGTCCCGGACAAGATCCAGCAGATCGTCATGGTTAAATAAGATCAGCAGGTACGCCGCTTTACCGTCTTCTTCCTGGAACTTCGCAAGCTCGGCCGGTTCCGCTGGAGGATCCTTCTTGATGACATCCAATAGCTTCACGGACTTCAAATACTTCTCCACTCGAAAACGCCAATTGTCAAAGCCGGTGCTCGAGAACAACGGGATCACGTGGACCGAATCCTTGCGTGAGTCGCCCATAACCTCTTGATGGTCGGAATAAAATAGAACAGCAGTTTAACAGCAGAAAACTATTTATTCAACTTGTTCGGTGGAGAGCTTGAACAGGAATGAAAACTTGCTACAACTGTTTATTCAATAAAACTTATGTTGCTATGGAGGCTGTCGTGTTCGGAGGAGACGGCCTCACCCGAATCAGCCGTCTCCAGCTGCTGCTCGATCCGCAGCAGCTCGGAAGCATTACTTCTTCCCGCGAAATATTGTGTATCCGGAATAAATTTATACCGCTTTTTATACCGAAGTTGGATTTTTCTCCAGATACAGGCAACTTTCCCAACTTCGGAAATAGTGCGCTGGATTCCTCTGAAGATGCGCTAAACAACGCATTCATTAGTTTGACAGATAAAACTTCGGAAGAAAGTTCGGTTCGGAAGTCCGGACTTCCGAATTCTAAGTTGGTGCTACGCCGACAATACATCACAAAACTGAAGCTGACTCCGCTCGGCGCTCATCTGTCACTCACACATCTGGCACTCGTGTCCAATGTATATGCCCTCTTATAGACCAATGCAAGATCTTGACTTAACCTCACTTATTTGACAGTTCACAGAGCTTGTTTACAGGGTGTTAGAATTAAAATCGATCAGCCGGAAATAAAAATCCGTAATTTTCGCTCAAAATCATTTTGATCTGAATATTCTAGTGATATGCTTTAATTCCTACTATAAATCAATCACGGAAGACATCAATATTCTTAATTAATCACAAAGCAGTTTTTCCGGAAGCTGCTCCAGAGACTAAGTCCATGTAAACAAGCTCTGTAAACTGTCAACCTACGTCATCTTGCACTGGTCTATTCTGTTTATATTTATATTATCAATACCCGTCTCAATCCCTACAGAGGCCTTCGGTCTCCAAGCAGGTCATCAGCATACTTTGTTGCCGATTTACTCCAACACATTTTTATTCGGGTTGTCTGTTCTCCGTGCTCCATTTCAAAACCGCCACATGGAAAACGCGCCGTAACATTCGGCGAGTCTTACGACGGTGAAACGATAGAATGCTGATGGATCGGAACGGAACGTCAACTGAGTTGTCAGCTTATTTTGCTTTGATCTTTTCGTAGCGAAAATTTCGTCTGACACGCACGAAGTTACGTTTCTGTCCGAAATCCGTGAATTTCGACAGGTAAGTAGGCGGAAATAATAGTTTCTGCTAATGTACCTCAAAGAATAATCATAGCTTCAAATGTTACTAGTGCAGTTCCTTTCAAATACATGTGAATAACCTGACAAAGGTCCGCTTTGGGGAGGCTCACGAAATGAGGTTATAAACTTTGTGTCCAGCTGGCTAAAGTGAGATTTTTTTTGTGTTTTCCTTTCTCCGTTTCAGAATGTCGCGAAACCGAGCAGCTGAGGAGACTGACAAGCAGACACGAATTGCCATCGTCAGCTCCGATAAGTGCAAGCCGAAACGATGTCGACAGGAATGCAAAAAGTCTTGCCCGGTGGTCCGGATGGGCAAGTTATGTATCGAGGTGGCAATGGATTCGAAAATTGCATCCCTCTCGGAGGAACTCTGCATCGGTTGCGGTATTTGTGTGAAGGTGGGTTTTGCAACGAGGTTGAAGGATTTATGTGATCTGTTATTTCAATCTTTTTTACGAGTCGCTTTATAAAACTTGTTAAGTTGTAAACACAAATAAAATATTTTTTTCCTAATTTCAGAAATGCCCTTTCGAGGCCATCACCATCATCAATATCCCAAGTAACTTGGACAAACATACGACCCATCGTTACTCGAAAAACTCATTCAAACTGCATCGTTTGCCGATTCCTCGACCCGGAGAAGTATTGGGGCTGGTTGGACAAAACGGTATTGGCAAGTCCACCGCTCTGAAAATTTTAGCAGGCAAGTTAAAACCTAATCTGGGTCGTTATTCGGATCCTCCAGATTGGAGCGAGATTCTTGCTCACTTCCGAGGTAACGAGCTGCAGAACTATTTCACCAAGATCCTCGAAGATAGCCTTCGGGCTTTGATCAAGCCCCAGTATGTGGACCAGATCCCAAAGGCTGTTAAGGGTACGGTTGCAGCTTTGTTGGACAAAAAGGATGAGCGAAATAATCAGAAGGAAATTTGCGATATGTTGGACTTGACCAACATTCGAGATCGTGAAATTCAAGCATTGTCTGGAGGAGAACTTCAGCGTTTTGCGTGCGCTATGGTATGCATCCAGGATGGAGACATTTTCATGTTCGATGAGCCGTCCTCTTATTTGGACGTGAAGCAACGTTTGAATTGTGCGTTGACCATCCGTTCGCTTATTCATCCGGATAAGTTCATCATTGTCGTCGAGCACGATCTGTCAGTCTTGGATTATCTTTCCGATTTCATCTGCTGTCTGTATGGAGTTCCTGGATGTTATGGTGTAGTTACTATGCCTTTCTCCGTTCGTGAAGGTATAAACATTTTTTTGGACGGTTACGTTCACACAGAGAACATGCGTTTCCGTACTGAATCGCTTACGTTCAAAGTTTCGGAATCGGCTTCGGAGGAGGAAATCAAACGAACTTGCCACTATGTTTATCCATCCATGAAAAAGAAGCTCGGTAGCTTTATGCTGACAGTCAACGATGGTCAATTCAGTGATTCCGAAATCATTGTGCTTCTGGGTGAAAACGGTACCGGTAAGACTACTTTTATTCGAATGCTGGCTGGTAATTTAGAGCCGGACGAGGAATCCGAGAAGTTACCCTGCCTGAACATTTCGTACAAGCCGCAGAAGATCTCACCGAAAAGTCAAGGAACGGTTCGCTGGTTGCTTCATGAGAAAATTCGTGATGCATACGTGCATCCACAATTTATAGCCGACGTTATGAAGCCTATGAAAATCGAAGAAATTATGGATCAGGAGGTGCAGAATCTATCTGGAGGTGAATTGCAACGTGTAGCTCTCGTTCTGTGTTTAGGCAAACCTGCTGACGTTTATTTGATTGATGAACCTTCTGCTTATCTGGACTCCGAGCAACGTCTTATTGCGGCTAAGGTGATCAAGAGGTGAGTGATTTCGGTTGTGGTCTCATATATTTTTGACGTAGAATTACGTCCTTCGGTAAGAAAGATAGGGGGGTCATTCCAAAGTTTCAAATTTGAGACCGTTACGAATCTTTGATACAACCTTCTACTTTTTTCATATAGTGGAATAATAATTTGAGCTCAACAGATTTTTAGAAGCTTCCGGATCAAAATCATTAGTTTATTTGGAACTAACTCACTAATCGACTAGTTGATTAACTTGAATCGGCAATTTTTTGTAGAGTTAAGGCAGTAATGCAATGCTGAACAATTCAAATATTTTCTTATTAAATTTATATTAATAATTATATTTTCTAGATACATCCTCCATGCCAAAAAGACTGGCTTCGTAGTGGAGCACGACTTCATCATGGCAACTTATCTGGCCGATCGGGTAATCGTTTTTGAAGGAAAACCATCCGTCGATACCACCGCGCACACTCCTCAATCGCTGCTTAACGGAATGAACCGCTTCTTGGAATTGCTGGAGATCACATTCCGACGGGATCCGAACAACTTCCGGCCCAGAATCAACAAGACCAACTCGGTGAAGGTATAGTCGCAGTTGATATCGTGTTTACAAGCGCCTAAAACAAGATTTTTTCATTCTATTTTACAGGATACGGAGCAGAAACGCGCCGGCCAATACTTCTTCTACGAAGAGTCATAAGTCTGCGACTAGCGCCATCTGCCGGTATAAGTACGAATCAGATCCTGTTTATTTTTGTCCACGATTGGAAAATTGTATTATCTTATCGGAACACAACAATCAACAATAGTGATACTTTTTTGGAAGGAACTAATTTTACAAATTTATTATTAATTGAAAAATTGGATCGGATTGCATGGCGCCTACAGTTGTGACAATTGCAACATTGTCCAATTTTTAGACACATTTAATTGCAAAACTTTTTTGTTTCAAATTTCTTTCAGTAATTAGAAGTACTTGACAGACATGAACGCTCTATCTAGAGTCATTTCATCTCCAACCAGCGTTAGTTTCATAAAATACATTCAATACTACGAAACAACTGTTTCAAACTAACGTTCTTGAAAACAGGAACCAGTGCTGTCTAAATATTATGATAGAAAGTGAAATTAATTGGAAATATTGTTCATGCTACTTATTATTTGTACAATAAAACTGGTGAAAAGACAGGCGAGCTTTAAATATTTGAAGAAATCAAACTGGCAAGATCAAATTTGAATAAACAACAACACTACTTGGCATAATGTTTGTCTCCCTCTCTCTACCCGCTACCATGTAAGGGGCCGTACACATATTACGTAAGCACTTATGGGGGAAGGGGGGTCGGTCAATATCTTACGCTTCATATAAATAAAAAATCATTTTTATGTAAAAAAAAATCCCTCATAAGGGGAAGGGGGTCGAAAAACCCAGAAAAAATGCTTACGTAATAAGTGTACGACTCCTAATTTGTTGTCGATGGTGCTCCACAGACACGAAGGGCGGGAATATAACAAAATACCTACTACATCACTGCACGGACGATGCTCGTGGAGGACCAACGCGCACTGGGAGTTTTCGAAAGGAAAGTGTTGCGTATCATCTATGGTTGGGTGCAGATGGCGGACGGTACGTGGAGGAGGCGAATGAACCACGAGTTGCATCAGCTGATGGGAGAATCATCCATCGTTCAAACCGCAAAAATCGGAAGACTGCGGTGGGCCGGGCACGTAGCCAGAATACCGGACAGTAATCCGGTGAGAATGGTTCTCGACAACGATCCGACGGGAACAAGAAGGCGAGGTGCACAGCAGGCATGGTGGATCGATCAGGTGGAGGACGATTTGCGGACCCTCCGCAGACTGCGTGGTTGGCGAAGTGTAGCCATGGACCGAGCTGAATGGAGAAGACCTTTATGTGCAGCATAGGCCACTCCGGCCTTAGTCTGGTAATAAAAAAATAAAAATCACTGCACAGTTCGCTCAAAATGGCCTTAAAGATAGATTTTATGTTTGTTTTATGGCATCTTAACGATGTAAAGATTGTCATCGGGGATGAAAATGCGCAGATTGGAAGAGAAAGTTTCTTTCGCCATGTCATTGGTACGGAAAGCCTTCATTCCGCTACCAACGAATCAACGATAATGATCTACGACTTGTAACTTTTGCTGCTGTTAGAGGGATAGCAATAAGCAGTAACTACTTCGCACGTAAGAATATTCGCAAACACACCCGGCAACATCCGTGCGGCGACACTTGCTCACAGATAGACCACGTGCTGGTCGACGGACGACATTTCTCGGATGTTATAGATGTAAGATCCTTCAGATGTCCGAACATCGAATCGGATCACTATCTTGTAGTTGCAAAAATTCGGGCGCGACTTTCCAGCTAGTTGCTAGGAGTCGAATGCTAATGGCTCGTACCCGTTCCAACCGAGAGCGGTATAGTGTAGCAAGGGCAGAAAATAAACGAATCCATAGCAAGGGGGGTAAAATAACTTCTTTCTTTATAAGAATTCTAAAAACACTTCTGTTCTGGTTCACGGTCAAACTGCAAGAGACCCACTTTATTAACCGATGTCAACAGCAAACTTCGTAGGGAGCAAGGTATATATTGAGATTCTCACGTCTGAATGTGTGAGTGGCGATAAAAGGAAAACAAACACTCCTAGATGGTGCTACTCAGCAAAGTTTGGGTAAAAATGAGTATATTTCCATATATTTTTTGACTCTTTCGCAACCATTGTGATGACTTGATCAATTTTGAGGTTATGAACAGAAGGAAAACAAACATGTATTTACACATGCCGAATTTCACATCAGTGTGCGAGCGTTAAACGTCACTCATCTCTATACAATATTATATCAGGGCATGCAAAGCATATATTAACATTGTAGAGTGGAAGGGATAGGAAACTTTTACACTTAAAATAAAAATAAATCGAAATTCAGAATACATTACAATTCCTTCCCTTTGTAGTTGAAAATTCATTATCAAAGTTAGTTCAGACTGCTTATATTGCGGATCTTTTCAAAATTTTCCATTTTACGGATTCCGCAAAGTTCAACCGCAGCTGTCAAAGTTCTACCGCCAGCCTGCAAATCTTCAATACACTGAAACAAAAATCTGGTAATTGGCGTTGTCATTGTAGAATGCCATGCTAAATAGCAGAGAAAAGGTATGAAGTGACAGCTGCGGTAGTCTGAAAATTGAACCGGAAAAAGGAAAGTTTTCTCTGGAACAGCAATACAAAAGCATTAACTATTTTAACTCGAATGTATATCTATACAAAATATTATTGGCTCATTTCGATAATAATGGCTAATTTAGCTGATAACACTCAATAGTGTGTGGCCCAATTCCGCCGAACGAGCTATCCGTTGGTGTGATCCCTGGGTTGCTGTTGTATTGAGCGTGTGACTCCGTTCGTTGCCCGACGAGGAAGGAGGCAAAGTCATGGCCTGCTATTCACTGGTCAATGTTAGCAACCGAACCGTTATACGAATGATATTTGCATATCTGTCATCAATGCACGCTGGAAGTGGATTATCCATTTTCTAATATATCTCACCCTCACATTCCCCTTCTTCTCTCACCAAAAAAGAGGAAAAAAACCATTGACTTGGGGTTTTCATAAACAACTATTTACATCTCATTTTTTTTAATTACAGCCAAGTCTAATTTTACAATCCAATATCCGTACTCAATTCCCATTTTCAAATACATCCTAATTCAAATTTGAATCGTTGCGTTCTGCTGGTCCACCGCATTAACGTTTCTTTTACACGACCAATCCGCCCCTCTTCTACACAACCTTTACCATCGAAAGCTGCAACAATTCGATACTCTTCAAGAGTACCTTCGACAACACAAGCAGAAAACCGTTAAGAATACGAATCATTTGCTTCGGCACTATTGGTAATTGAGCAGACTAATGACCAAACACGTCTTTACTGTTTGAAGTGTAATTCAGGGATGATTTATTTTCTACAAATTATACGTATGTCAATAAACAGTGTAACAGGTTGCCTACTATGATCAATGAGTTGCTTTGTACTTCAACACTCCTCCTCAACGCATGATCTCGACTCCAGACATAGTTCTCAGTTTTTCCAAACGGACCGCTCCAAGAGGTTTCGTGAGAAGATCTGCAATCATTTCTTCGGTACAGCAGTAGATAAAGCTAACTTCTTGTTGGGTCTGTTCAAATATTACGTAACGCGAAAAACGTTGTTTTCAAGAACCTCCCACCCCCTTGTAACAAACTGTAACAAAATTTAGAACTACCCCCACCCCTATGCGTAACGCGTAACAAATACATTTTTTTGAAAATATCTTGTTTCTGGGTAGAATTTGGACCACGATACAATAAATTTTTGTTGTACATTTTATGCTATTTTGAAGACAATGACTATTTTTAAAAAAATTTAAATATTTTTTCTCAATTGTTACGCGTAACAATTTCTCGAAGGTCGCCCACCCCCTATATTTTGCGTAACAAATCGTAACAAAAATAAATCAACCGACCCCCTATTGCGTTACGTAATATTTGAACAGACCCTTTCATTTTCATATCCCTTGCGTAATGATACCGGGTATCAATGTGTTTTGTCCTGTTACTGAATTTTTCATTTTCAAGCATTTTCAGGGCACTTTGATTATCTTCATAAATCACAGGGATAGCTAGCTGGATGTTCGCCAAGATCGTGCAGTAACCGTTTCAACCACATTGTTTCTTGAACAGATTCTGATAGCGCTACGAACTCTGCTTCAGCCGTTGAAAGCGACACACACGTTTGCTTGCGACATGCCCAAGTAATTGTTCCTCCGTTGTATTTCATCAGGAAACCGCTATTGGACTTTCTATCATCTAGGCATTCAGCCCAATCAGCATCGCAATATCCCAGTAATTCTTCATTCTTCTTCGTATTGCTCAGTCGTAGCCATAAGTGTTTGGTTGTCATCAGGTAACGAGCAACCCGTTTAAGTTCTACCCAATCATCTTTACTCGGACAACTAGTTTTTCTGCTTAAAATGGACACAGCTGCAGAGATATCTGGTCTGGTATTAACTGATACATACAGTAACTGGCCCATAAGTTTTTGATATTCTTTGTTATCTGGAAGACAATCATTTGATTCATGCTTGTAATATCCTGGGTCTAAGGGTATTTTTGATGGTTTAGCTTCTATTAATCCGGATGAGTTTGCAATCTGCTCGATGTAGCGTTCTTGGCATATGAAGAAATCTCCATCCTTATTTTGCTTGACTTCCATTCCCAAATACCAGTGGATTTCTCCCAGTGATGTAAGCGCAAATCTGTTTTGTAAAGCTTTTTCCGTTTCAACGATTAGATTGTTGTCCTCGCTTGCAACCAAAATGTCATCCACATAGACTAGAACATAACAATGCTTTCCTCCTCTTAGCTTCGTATACAAACATGGATCAGATTCACAACGCTTGAAACCTTGTTGTTCTAGTACTGAGTTGAGCTGTTGGTTCCATGCTTTAGCAGCCTGTTTTAATCCATATAAGCTTTTGTATAATCGATAGACTTTATGTTCGCTTCCTTTAACCACAAATCCAGGAGGTTGCTGCATATAAATCTCCTCCTCAAGGATGCCGTTCAAGAACGCAGTCTTGATGTCGTATTGGCGTACAGACATCCCTCTTTTTGCAGCAATTGCCAATAAAGTACGAAAAGTTGTTTGACGTACAACCGGAGCAAATATTTCGTCATAATCAACGCCATATTGTTGGCTAAATCCTTTTGCTACCAGTCTTGCCTTAAATCTTGAAATCTCTCCATTAGAATCTTTTTTTATTTTGTAGACCCATTTGACGCCAATCGCTTTTCTTTTATCAGGTAGATCAACTAACTTCCATGTGTTGTTTTCTTCAATTGAATTAATTTCTTCCATCATTGCCATCTTCCATTCCTCTTTATGGTTACTTGATAAAGCTTTTGCAAAACTCAATGGCTCCTCCTGACATTCTGTAGCCGACCAAATTCGCTCGAACCACTTAGGGGGGACTCCTTTTGTTCGCCTCGAAGATCGTCTAAGAATACTTTCATGATCATTTGATTCTTCTTCGTGATTAACTTCTTGGTGTGCGTCTCCGTCCACATCTGATTCGATCGGTGGTATAACTCCTGCAAGTTCCGGCTCGCGTTCCGGTTCAGGCTCATCATTTGTCACTTGAGGCACAGAAGTTCCATTATCCAGGCTTATTATTATGTCATCGTTATTCTGCTCTTCCATTTCAAATTCTTGATACAAATTTTGCATACCTACTGATAGTGATAGTACAATCCATTCGGTTCAGAAAACGATATGCCTTGGATCCATCTGCGTAACCAACAAAATTTAATGTTAATGTTAACTTTTCTGCTTTCTTGTCAAGCTTCCTACGCTTCTGTTTTGGAATGTGCACGAACGCCGTTGACCCAAATATTCGCATATGTCTATATGATGGCTTCTTCCCGTAGTAGACCTCATAGGGGATTTTGTTTGACGATGATATTACCAATTCAGTGCAAATCCGAATTATAGCCGCTAACAAAGTTGGATTTTTCTCACAATTCGTACGTTAAACCTAACTTCGTAAGTGGTGCGCTGTTTTCATTTGGTGATGTGCTATACAGCGCACTACTTCCGAAATTAGGTATGGATTCTGAGAAAAATCCAATTTCAATAGCGGCTATAATTCGATTTTCTACTGAATTTATAATATTGGTAAACGGTTTTGAATGTAATTTGCGGTTGCTAGGGCTTCTCCCCAGAACCTTTTTTTCAATATTCAATATTCAATATTCAGCTTCAATATTCTACTCTGCAATGTAGCTGGTACAATTACCCGATCTTGAAATAATAAACAACCCTGAACTTCTTCCAAATCTTGATTTTGAGAATAAACAATTCTAAAACAACGTTGCACTCGCTTCGGCCAACCGTTTCTAATGTATGAAATAATCCGCAATAAAAATGCATCGTTTTTGGTCTCTTCAGCCACTAGTAAGTGATCCAAAGGAAAATCGTCAGACAGGTTCAAAGATTTCACATAATCACATGCATCGCTAACTACCTCGTCCTTTAACGGAAATCTAGAGCAAAAATCGGCATTTTCTTGCTTTTTCGCGGGCCTTTACACCAGCTCATTGTCGTATATAGCTAAATCCATGATATATCTTTGCAACCTAGTGACAAAAATTGATCAATTTTGATTCAATTTTTTTTCGAATTGCGACCAGGCTTACCAAGAATCCCTAAAAGTGGTTTATGATCCGTATAGATAATAAATTTTTGACGATATAAAAATTTATGGAATTTTTTTACCGTGGAAACAACTGCCAATGCCTCCAAATGGAGTATTGGATAGACCTTTTGCGCATTGTTTAAGGAGAAAGAAGTAAACCAAGTGGGCTTTTCAATTCCATAGACTAAATGTGAAATTACTCCACCTAAACCATACGAAGACGCATCAGTACTGACTATAATAGGTTTTCTAGGATCATAAAAAGTTAATATATTAGCAGCTAATAATTTCTTTTTAGATTCCTCAAGTGCTCTATCACAATTGGAATTCCACAAAAATTTCACATTTTTTTTAGTAATCCATATAAGGGATTCAGAGTCATAGAAAGGTTCGGAAGAAATTTATTATAATAATTTAGAAGCCCTAAATATGCCTTCAATTCATTAACATTTTCCGTTTTTTTGCTGCTTGTATAGTCGATACTTTATCTGGATTGGGTTGAAGTCCCTGCTCCGAAATAATATGCTCTAAATAAGGCAACTTGTTGACGAAAAACTTACATTTATTAAAATTAATTTTAATGTTGGCTCGAGACAAACGTTCCAAAACCATCTCAAGTTTTTTAAGGCATTCTTCTGGAGTTTTTCCTGCGATTAACACATCATCAAGGTAACAATATACCGATTCAATATCACTCAAAATATTGTCCATAATCTGTTGAAAGATCGCTGCACTAGATGACGCTCCCTGTGGCAACCGATTATAAGTAAACAGTTCTTTGATCGTATTAATAACAACGTACTTTCTTGAATTCCTTGAAAGTTCCAATTGTGTGTAAGCAGTCGTCAAGTCCAACGAACAGAAACATTTACAACCAGCTAAAGAAGAGAATAAATCCTGCGCAGTTGGCAAAGGGTATCTATTTTGTATCAATACTTTGTTTAAAGATACCTTACAATCAATAACTAACCTAATTTCATCGTTCTTTTTCGGAACAACTACTATAGGTGACGCCCATAAACTTGTTTTAATTGGTGTTGTAATCCCATCCTTGTCGCCAATAAAAATAACTTCTTTCTTTATAAGAATTCTAAAAACACTTCTGTTCTGGTTCACGGTCAAACTGCAAGAGACCCACTTTATTAACCGATGTCAACAGCAAACTTCGTAGGGAACAAGGTATATATGCAATATTATATCAGGGCATGCAAAGCATATATTAATATTGAAGAGTGGTAGGGATAGGAAACTTTTACACTTAAAATAAAAATAAATCGAAATTCAGAATACATTACAGGGGGAACACGAAGAGAGTGTGATAGCTGAAGCGCAGGAGAACATGGATAGAAACGATATGCGGAGGTTTTACGCAACTGTCAATGGTGCGCGGCATAAGACTGCGCCAGTGCTCGCCATTTGCAATAACGGAGAAGGGAATTTACTGACAGACAAGACTATGGTGGCAGCCAGGTGGAGCACTTCGAAGATTTGTTGAAGGGTGAAAATGAAGGTGTATTAAGGAGCAGGATGGACATAGTCGGCGACGGTCAAGCTGTGGTGGAACCACCAACGCTGGACGAGGTTAAGAAGGCTCTAAACGAGCTGAAAAACAGTAAAGCTGCTGGGAAGGACGAGATCCCGGTCGAGCTTCTCAAACACGAAAGTGAGCAGCTGCATCAATCAATCCACCACATTATCTAGAAAAATGGAAGGATGAAGAACTGCCTGCCGGCTGGTTGGATGGCCTCATATGCCCAATCTTTAAAAAAGGGCACAGCCAATTGCCAATTACACAGGGATCACCCTTCTGAGCTCGGCGTACAAAATCCTGTCGCGTATCCTGTTTAGCAGACTGAGACCGCATGAGTAGTCCTTCGTAGGCGAATACCAGGCAGGTTTTCGTGAGGACCGATCAACGACGGATCAGATGTTTAGCCTGCGGATGGCCTACTTGATTAGATTCGCGAAGTTTATTGCGAGCAGAAAACAAACAATTATCCACGGACCGCTGATCGTTTTGAAATTGAGAGGTGCGTTGGCAGTAACAGTGCGATGTGTGCAAAAAGAGACGTTTCATCGTAAGCTGCATGTGATTGCTGAAGGTGGTCAATCAAAACACCGCCTTAGTGGTTTGAAACCATTCATTGATCCATAAGACGACATGTTGCGCGTAGGTGGCAGACTCAAACGCTCTCATTTCTTATGACAGTCGACATCAAATGCTTTTGCCTGGTGGACATCCATTTGTGGTTGCAATTTATTGGAAGGAGCAACGATCGAGATGCTCTTACCAACAGAGCTGTGCTGTCATGTTGGCGTTTTTGCATCTGGCAGCACCGCCTATTAAGTTTTCAGCAAATATGCGCGGTTTGTGCGCTTGTAAAAGTTTCCTGTTTTTTTATTATTGAACGCGTTGCTCGCGTGTTAGGACGCGTGTTTCAAATTTAGTTTACTTTAATAAAGTGTTCTTGTTTAATTGCTGTAATTCCTCGCATCAGGCTTGTAAAATGTCATCTGCATGTCATTTGACTAATTTGTTCATAACTTTCTTCAGAAGCCAAATTTACTTCAAAATTTTAGGTGTACGCATAACGCTTGAGTAGTGCTATATTTTTGTCCAAGGGTACATTGCTCTAAATATAACATCTGAGGCTAGAGAGTGAAATCTCTCCAAAATGTCACGTGTCATTTGACATAATGTCATTTGAATGACATTTTGCCTCCCACGCCCCAGATTACATATTTACAGCAATGTCTTGTTAGACAAAGTTGTAGCCACATTTAAGCGGTATAAGTTCGTTATAATTGATAGTTGATAGCTAACTACTGAAAAAAATTCTAGGAAAATTATACAAACGAATGCAAATGACATTTTACAACACTGCCTCGCATACTAGTTTCCATTACCAAAAAGAAAATCCCAAAAGGTTATGGTCCCAGCGGTATTGAGGAATTTGCAGTAGCCCAGTGTAGATAGTGAAGCTCGAGAACATTTTTTTTTCGTTCGGTTTCGTCGCATGCGTGTGTTGAGCAAAATGGCGGATGTGAAAGTATCATTCGAAAAATTAAATGACAATAATTTCGCGGTGTGGAAATTCAAAATGGAGCTTTTCCTGGTAAAAGAAGATTTGTCCTCTGTTGTCGTGAATGCCATGCCTAGTGAACCGACGGCCGACTGGATCCTGAAGGATGGAAAAGCTCGTGCCATGATTGGTTTGGCTGTTGAAGACACGCAACTGGTTCACATAATCAGGAAAACGACTGCAAAAGAGATGTGGGACTCATTGAAGAAAATTCACGAGGAGTTATCCCTGTCATCCACTTTGCATGTACTGCGGAATTTGTGTTCGTTGCGGTTATCAGAAGAGGGCAATTTGTTAGAACACCTGAATGATATGACAACATTGCACAATCAGTTAGAGGTGATGGGAGAGAGACTGAAAGACAGAGTGTTCATGGCTTTGATCCTGTCGAGTCTTCCGATGTCGTATGGTACTCTCATTAACGTGATTGAAAACCGCCCGGAGGCGGAAGTAACAGTTGAGTTTGTAAAAAGCAAACTGCGCGAAGAGTGGCGTCGTCAAGTGTGGGGGCGATATAGAGAGCAAGGAAAAGGCTATGAATATCATAAGTGATAAAAAAACATTCGAAAAGAAGAAGAAGGAAGTAATTTGTCATTACTGCCACCAACCCGGACATTTCCGCCGTGATTGTTCAAAATTGGCAAAGGATAAATCTGAGAAAGAGAAGAAAGAATCTGGGAAAGCAAATATAGCAGCAGAAGTGTCAAGTGGAATGATGGAAATGTGTTTGATTGCATCTTTATGTAATGCCGGAATGTGGTATTTGGATTCCGGTGCAACGTCTCACATGACGAGTGAAGCAAAGATGTTGACCAACGTGAACCGAAGCAAAAGTGTGGAGATCTGTTTGGCTGACGGTACTCGCATCAAGTCCGGTGGGTCAGGTACCGGGAAGGTAGTATCCTTGACTGGAAGTGGTAAACAGATGAACGTGACGCTCAACGATGTCTACCATGTGCCATCTCTCGCAGGAAATCTGTTATCCGTAGGAAAGATTTGTGATCTTGGGTACAGTGTAGTATTCGAGAAAACTGGCTGTCGAGTCCTACGCGACAAGGAAGCAGTACTTGTAGGCGAGAGAAGCGGAGGATTATATCGTTTGAAACAGTTTCCGGAACGAGTTCTTGCAACCACTCAGAATCATCCAGAGCTGTGTGAACATTTGTGGCATCGTAGGCTGGGTCATCGGGATCCGAATGCAATTGCAAAGATCGTGCGTCAAGAGTTGGGCTTCGGTCTGAAATTACAAAAGTGTACTGTTGAATGCGTTTGCGGAGTTTGCATGCAAGGTAAAATGAGCCGGATTTCGTTTCCGAAGCAGTCTCAGAGCAAATCGTCTGCGGTGGGAGATCTGGTGCACTCGGACGTTGGAGGTCCAATGGAGGTTGCCACACCCAGCGGTAATCGTTTCTACGTGACTATGGTCGACGATTTCAGCGGTTACACAGTGGTATACCTGTTGAAAGCAAAGGCAGAGGTTGATGCAAAAGTGCGCGAATATTGCAGTATGGTGAAGAACCAATTTGGACGGTATCCTCGGATCATTCGCTCGGATGGAGGAGGAGAATATTCCAGCACGGCGTTCAAGCGTTTTCTGGCTGACAATGGTATTATTTTGCAACAAACTGCGCCGTATTCACCACAGCAAAACGGCAAAGCGGAACGGAAGAAGTCAGGATTGAACAAGAGGTACTGGGGTGAGGCTCTATGTACGGCAAATTACCTCCAAAATCGTCTTCCGTCATCAGTTCTGGAGAAGACACCTTATGAGTTGTGGCATAGCAAGAAACCATCGTATATGCATCTGCGTGTTTTTGGCTCGGATGCGTACGTTCATGTCCCGAAAGAAAAACGCAGAAAATTGGATCCGAAAGCGGTGAAGTTAATCTTCGTTGGATATGCAGAGGGACGGAAAGCATACCGTTTCTTGAATCCTGAGAACGACATGATTTTGATAAGCCGTGATGCGAAATTTGTGGAAGTACGTGAAGAAGTGATCCATGAGCGCGGAGTTCCAGAAAAGGAAGTGTCAATTTTTCCTGAAAAGAAACGTGAAGATGTTATTCTACCGCTTGATGGGAAAAATATCGAAGAGATTGAAGCAGTTCCCGAGGAAATTGAAGATAGCTATGAAGAAGTTGAAGTCAGTGATGAGGAAGAAAATCGTTTGGATATTTCTGACTATGCTAGTGCATCCGAAGCAAGTTCATCTTTCCATGGTTTTCCGATGGATGAAATCGCAAGGCGATCATCAAGATCGACGAAAGGATTGGCACCTCGGCGGGTGATAGAGGAGATTTTTGTGGCAGACACTCTTCCACTAGAGGAGGAGATGGAGCCCCGAACGCTTCGTGAAGCTTTAAGCTGTGGCAAGAGTGCTGAATGGCGGAAAGCCATGAAGGAGGAGCTACGTTCTCACGTGGACAACGGAACATGGGAGTTAGTAGAACTCCCAGCTGGGCGTAAACCAGTTGGGTGCAAATGGATTTACAAGGTGAAAAGGAATGCTGCTGGCGACACTGTAAAGTACAAGGCTCGTCTAGTTGCCCAAGGTTTCTGTCAAAAGTATGGGCAGGACTATGACGAGGAGTTCGCTCCAGTAATAAAGCAGACGACATTACGAACACTTCTGGCTATTGCGACCAAACGGAATTTGATATTGAAGCACTTTGATGTGAAGACTGCATACCTGTACGGAAGGCTAGAGGAGGAGCTTTACATGCGACAACCGACTGGATTCGAGGTCAAAGGAAAGGAGAAGCAGGTACATATGTAGGCTGAAAAGAAGCATTTACGGGTTGAAACAGTCGGCTCGTTGCTGGAACCATAAGCTGCATGCCGTTCTCCAAGAGCTGAAGTTCAAGCAGAGTCGAGCTGATCCATGCCTCTATACCAAGATTGTGAATGGGAAACGTTTATATTTTCTGGTATATGTCGATGACATAATGATTGGATGCGAGAGCGAGGAGGAGATCGAAAAGGTCTACGTGGCCCTGAATAAAGATTTTGAGATGACCAATCTAGGAGACGCGAACTATTTCCTTGGAATGGAAATCTCGAAAGAAGATGGCAAATATGGAATTTGTCTGGAAAGCTATATTGGACGAGTTACGGAGCAGTTTGAATTATGTGACGCCAAGAATGCAAAGACCCCAATGGAGAATGGTTTTATCAAAACTCGAGAGAACAGTCCTCTACTAGAAACAACATTGTTGTACATCGCTGTATGTGCTAGACCAGACATCGCTGCAAGTGTGTCTATTTTGGGAAGAAGTGTATGTTCACCGACAGAGGCTGATTGGGTAGCTGCTAAACGTGTGATTCGCTACCTGAAAGGAACGAAAAAGTGGAAGTTAAAATACGGAGATCCTGAAGGTAAGCTGACTGGATACTCAGATGCGGACTGGGCGGGTGATTTGAAAACTCGGAAGTCTACCACCGGAGTTGTATACATGTATGCCGGAGGAGCAATTTCGTGGACAAGCCGTCTACAGGATTTCGTAACTTTGTCATCGATGGAGTCGGAATATGTAGCACTAAGTGAGGCAAGCCAAGAAGCGGTTTGGTTATTGAACCTATTCGAAGATTTCGGAGAGCCGTCGTTCAAGCCAGTCACGCTGTGGGAAGATAACCAGAGTTGCATCAAATTTGTAAGTTCAGAGCGGGCAACGAAGCGATCGAGACACATAGAGACACGTCAGTGTTATGTTTAAGAGTTATGTGATGTGAAATTGTTGGAGTTGCTGTATTGCCCCACCGAAGACATGGTTGCAGACATACTCACCAAGGCGCTTGGACATATAAAACTGCGGAAGTTCGCCGGTATGTTAGGATTGACCGTCGAGGATCGTTGAGGAGGAGTATTGGAAGGAGCAACGATCGAGATGCTCTTACCAACAGAGCTGTGCTGTCATGTTGGCGTTTTTGCATCTGGCAGCACCGCCTATTAAGTTTTCAGCAAATATGCGCGGTTTGTGCGCTTGTAAAAGTTTCCTGTTTTTTATTATTGAAAGCGTTGCTCGCGTGTTAGGACGCGTGTTTCAAATTTAGTTTACTTTAATAAAGTGTTCTTGTTTAATTGCTGTAATTCCTTGCACACTAGTTTCCATTACCAAAAAGAAAATCCCAAAACAATTGTGAGAAGTTTGCTTGTGTTGGTTCGCCAGCTATTTTGGCCACTTAGAGTAAAGTCAACTATACGGAAGGTCATCGCTAACTGTATCACTTGTTTCAGGGTGAATCCACTGAAGACATCCCAACTTACCGTATCCTGCCAGCACCGACATTTGCCTACACTGGTGTAGACTTTGCTGGACCCTTCTTGATTAAATGTTTGCCTATTTGTCAGCATGCTGACCAGAGCTATCCATTTAGAGTTAGTGTTTGACTTGTCTGACTTGAGTGCATTTCTGGCTGCATTACGGCGATTCACCAGCCGATGTGGTCTACCGTGTAAGATGTTTTCCGACAATGCGACGAAATTTGAGCTAACGCGGCTCTTCAAGGATCAGCAACAAGCAAGAAAGGTTTCTGAATATTGCACAGGCCAAGGTATCGAATGGTCTTTCATACCTCCTCGGAGCCCTCATTTTGGGGCATTTGGGATGCGGGCGTGAAGCAGGTAAAGCATCTTCTAACGCGGATTTGTCGGTGGTTACAAGCTGTCTTACGAGGAATTCTACACTACATTGACCCAGATAGAAGCCGTTGTAAATTCTCGGCCGCTGGTACCGTGATCCGATTACCCATGTGACCTTACAGCGATCGATAACACCAGCCCATTTCCTAATTGTCCTTGAGATGAAGGCAGTGACAGAACCATCCTACCTGAATGTTAAGCAGAGCACTTTTTCTCGGTAGTACAAACTATTTTTCAACATTTCTGGAGAAGGTGGACAGCAGAATACTTACCAGAACTTCAGAGCAGAGCAAAGCGGACGTGAGCAAACCTATAGCAGAAGGTGCTCTAGTTCTGATGGCTGACCAAGGTTCTCCGCCTTTCCAATGGCCCCTCGGTCGGGTTATAAAGTTAGACACTGGAAAGGACAGAATTTGCCGTGTCGTCACTGTGGAAACATCTAAGGGCGAGTACAAGCGTGCCATAACCGAGGTTTGCCTACTGCCTCTAGATAGCGAGCCAGATTGAAAGGATTTCAACGCCGGGAGGATGTTGGGAGCTAAACCTACTCATGCAGAATTCAGCTAATACCGTCACCCATTTTGCTGTGAACATTGAAATACACAAACATACATGTATTTTTTGAAATGAATCTCGCTTAAGAATCAATGAAAAACGGAACAAATTGAGGATTTTTTAGATTACGACGGGACAGCACAAAAAGATCTAAAAAACGGGACTGTCTCGTTGAATACGGTACGTATGGTCAGCCTACAAAGCAATGGAAAGGTATTCGATTTTTGTTTCTCATTTGTAATTTTTTTTTCAGCGGTGAGCAGTCCACATGCATAATAGCAAAAAGAAGCGATGAAAACGAATTTCTTTGTTTTGCGGTGAGATGAATACATGTTCAGTGAGATGGAATACGGAACAGTTCCCCTACGTGTAACTTTGCGTTGAAGATTTAAAGAAATAAATAAAAGGCAAGCCAAAGCGTCTTGAATAGACGACGATGAAGACTGAAAAGTAAAATCTGGAGACGGACACGAAAGAATGTGAAATTATCATCACTAAATGAAAGCCCAATTATTTTACGCTTTTTTCCCAGCTACATACTATTCCTGATAGTAACGTCAAAAGCTTAGGGTAATCTATTTCATATAGTTTTTTTGTACCGTCTACGATACGCTTAGTTTTAAACAATAACATAGCATTGCAATATTTATACATAGCTTTGTTATCTATGTTTCACCAGTTACAACCGACAAAGCTTCCGCAAGCAGATTACGCTGTCGACAATATTATTTACGATCATTCAGGCAGGCATAAAGCGTCCTGTTCGTTCCTGGTTCCTATTTTGTGTTTTAAAGAGCTAATCTTGTATTGACTTGCGATTTATTGTAAATTATGCAATACGAATTGTACTGCCATAATAATCAAGTAATAACATAGCCAAGATGTGTTCGAATGGAACAAATGGTGATTTGATAAGGACGCTATCGATGGCGAAAGTTTTATTGCGGAATATGTGTATTTTTCTAACATTAATATGCTTGAACATCTTTCTCTGTAAACTTATAAACTATATATTGAAGTATATATTGAAGAATATATAAATAAAATTTTAGCCTATGGTAACTCGTTTAAAATTTGAAAGCTATTTCCTTGTTTGTGATTTTACTTTGAATATATTTATACTAGAGTGGTTACAATATCTTCTTTGACTAGCTAGTTTGTGTGGCGCTACATTGGCGAATAAATATGTCTCTTCATAAGAAACTACAGCGCAAAGAACAGTTTGCATGTCTACATGCAGACGAAACAGCCCGAATATTATTCGTAACCTTTACGTATTTGGGTGTGATGAATCATCAATGTTACAAGATGGGATTTTTTTTTCGAGGGTTTCTTCTGTCTGTCATATATTTTCGTTCGAGCATGTGTAAATATGAAAATTTTACCAACACCAACATTATGATAGTTAATCATTTTGATAATACGATGGCGGTGAGAGGCTGTAATTTATTTTTGCTCATACTGAAGTAACGCTAGCGACAAACAAGTACTGATTAACATGGCGGATTATTTCAAAATTAAATTGGAGCTACATATTACACAAGCCTGTAAAGTAGAGCTATTACGTATGTTTCTTGTGGCTAAAGGCATATGACCCTGTTTAAAAAACCGAAATAATGGAATGGCATTCTGGTGTACTATTTCGACTATTAATACTAAAATGGTGAAAATCTTGCAGCACAATTAAATCGATAACTTAAATATTATCCAAAAATCCCTTGCGATAAAACTCCAAGACGGTGTCCTTCATGCGAGTATGGAAATCGGGCGACAGCATTTGAGCGATCGTTTTCTGGTGGCTATCAGTTTCGAAGTCCTTCATGGTAACCGTGTCCAGGTCTGGTATTTGATCAGGATGGAAGGTGACCGCCGGTAGAAGCCACATGGCAATGCCCAAGCCGTACATGATTCGTTCGTCGTACTCAGCGCGAATGCTTTCGTAGCTGAAGGTGGCCTCAAGTTCCGGGAGGCCGGATTTATCTTTCTCAGGTACGTACAAGCGTAAGGCTTTGATCAGCGCATGCTGATAATTATGAAGTAGTTCCACGGTGTGGGTGTTTCTTATCTCTACACTTGTGCTAGTGTAGAGAAGGTGCAGAATATCAATGACCGGAGAAGTATATCGCGTGGTTTGCAGATCAATCAGCTTGACTTCATCGTGGCTTTCGTTGAACATGAAATTGTTTACCCAGGCATCACCGTGACACAGAACTTTATAAGGTTCGTGACTGCCGCGCACAACTGCAGACATGATTTGATACATTCGACCACTGAGGTGTTCTATTGCTTTAATAGCGGCATCAAGACTACCATCTTTATTGCTGTAGTGTAGGCTGTCCAGAGTACCACGAAGGGAAGTTTCCAGGGAGCGAGTGTAGAACTCGGCTGCGGCGTCAGTGTACACAATTTCGGTAACCTTTTGCTTCATGTTTTCAAATTGGGCTGGTTTCACGAGCTTCATCGCTAGTGAAACGGCATGGAAGTTGGCCAGCTCCTGTAAGAAAGCGATAAGATGTTTGTTTTAATTGTCATTCAGTTTATTATGTTCCATACCCAAGCAACCACTCTTGGTTCACATCGAGTTCCAAGCACCTTAACAGAACTTCGAAGTTCACTTTTGTGCTCCAGCCATACAAAAAATTACTTAAAATGCAAGCTGCTTTTAAGCCAAAACATCCCATCTAATCCGAACTTTTGGTTGCTTGGGTAGTGAACTAAATTCTAAAATTGATTGGTCGCTAAATTCAAAACAGTTTTATTATGACGAAAAAAATTTCAAGAACATCCAAAATGCTCAAAAAAACAACTGACTTGTAAGACTGACATAAAAACCCTTGTTTTAAAATCCTTAATACCTACCTATAGAAATCATTAACAATATTTCATGATTAGAAAATTATTTAGAGAATTTCATTAGAAGTTGGAGTTCGTCGCTTGTCCGAAAACGAGTTAGTATCATCCGATTTAACTCCACCACTTGATTGTAACTTTACTAATACATGTTTCAATCTCAGACTCAGGTTAAGAATACGTACCTCCACAACGGTTCGACACTGGCGGTAGCTAAGGTTCTGTCTCCGGTCGACCATGTGGAAGCCACAGTACGTGAGATCCTCCATGACAATTAGGTCCCCTTCGGAGTCCTTGCCGGCGTAGTGACATACCGGGAACGGCAATCGATCCTGCGAAAAGCGTTTCATAACTGGAATCAGCTGATCATAAACGGTAATTTCGTTGGCGAAGGCTTCGTCCGATCGAAACAGCTTCCGCCGCTGGGGGTTGAGGAACTGCCGTTTGAAGATCAGAGAGATGCTGAAGACTGGAAAGGATAAAGAAAAGAGAATTAATAGTGGATATTTTCAAATTAATGATTATCATTTCAAAATAAATAGTTATTTGTGTTTTATAGTTGTTGGGTGGTTTCGTGTTCTTGTTACACGGTAACAGTTGAAAACATGAAAAAATGAGACTAGAAATTGCAGAACATCTAAACTGGGATCGGACTATCATTCTTTTTGTGTAAATTGCAGAGACTCAATGGTTAGAAAGATCATAACGGTGCCGATTACGTTTCTATAAGCAGATTTGAAGGTTTATTGATAGGTGATATTTGTTATTAAGGCAGTGTTGAGGTTTCCCCAAACACACGCGACGCGACGATAGAATCGTGGCGACTACTTGTCGCCGTCGTAGCGATGAAATCGCTTAGCTCTGGAGCCTTTAAGCTGAGACATGATGGGGCATGTGACCCACCAAGTTGAACATTTTCACTATAATTCAAGACAAAATTTTCAAAACGACTTATCTGCTTTTGTAAACAAAGATTCAATCGTCGATTTGACGCATCTGATAGCACTTCGACGCAATCCAACGCCGTCAACAGGTAGCCAAAACCTTCACTTACCTATTGATAGTGTTGGTTTGCGTGGGAGTGCTATTAGATTCGTCAAATCAACGTTCGAATCTTTGTTTACAAAAGCAGATAAGTCGTTTTGAAAATTTTGTCTTGAATTTAATAAAATAGGGGAAGTGTACGGGTTTTGGCCACCTTAGTGCCTAATTTGGACAACCCTGAAAAATGCATATTTCCCAAAAAAAAATGTCGATCAATTTCAACAGCGAAGAAAGATTAGGGATATATCTCTTGTTAGAGCTAATAAAACGAATAAAACCCTCGAAAATTGCTTTACTTTTGTAGTTATGCGAGAAACTGGCCAAATTGGGAACATGGCCAAAACTGGTATAGTTACACTACGTCAAAATTATTCTAAAAAACCTAGATTACTCGAGTAATCGGTAAACGGAGTAAACGGATCCGCCTAGTGGCGTGTGTGTTCTCGTGTGTTATAAAAATAGTATTTTGTCCATAACTTTTGAGCGCCATGAGCATAAGAGCGCAAAAAATGAGTGAGCATTTTAATAAGTTAGGCGGAGCTTTTACAATAAACGTCTTTATTGAACGGGAGTGTATTAGAGTATGAAAAGGTTTGACGTAATTATGCATAGCTTGCTACGGACGTGATAAGTTATAATGCATGGTCGGTTGCTATGTTCAACATCCCCGCTCAACCGAACATTCCCATTTTAGCTCTAAGGGTTTCAAATGGTCCTTTTGTTAATGGTTTCGTGAATATGTCAGCAGTTTGTTCTTTGGTTGGTACGTACAATATTTTGAAAACGCCATCTTGAATCTAGTCTCTCATAAAGTTATACCGAATATCCACATGCTTCAGATAGGTTAGACATCCAATTAGTTCTCGATATGGTTGTTTTGTTATACTTTCATTTTTGTTGACTTCTAGTTTCAAATTCGGGCCCATTGGAATACTAACTGGATTGCACTCGATCATACCAAATCGTCCTAACATGTCCATTATGTAGTTTGGTTGACTAATTTTTAGTTTGCCCTTCTTGATATCGCGTTCTACTTTCAAACCCAAATAGTACTTCAATTCGCCTATGTCCGCATTTTAAAACGCTTGGTCAACATTGTTTTGATCTTCATTATGGAATCCAATGAGTTTGAAACAATTATGATGTCATCAACGTACAATAGTATGTATATCACGTTACTTCTTTGTTTCTTCCAATACAAACAACTATCTAAATTTGATCGTTGAAAACCGAGTTTTAGTATATACGAATTAAACTGCTCATTCCATCTTCTTGATGCCTGCTTTAATCCATATAGTGACTTCTTTAAACGGCAAATTTGTTGTGGGTTTGTGCTCTGTAAACCTTCAGGTTGGCGCATGTAGCTATCTTACTTCAGTAGTCCATTTAGGAATGCAGTCTTTACCTACATCCATTTGGTGCGCGTGATACTGCTTCTGATTCGCTACCGGAAGTAGCACACGCACTGTAGTAATTTTCGCCACAGGAGCGTACGTCTCATCGTAGTCGAATCGTTTCTTTTGTGAAAATCCTTTTGCTACCAGGCGTGCCTTATACCGGTCCACATTTCCAGCTGCATCGCGTTTCAACTTAAAAATCCATTTGCAGTTGATCACATTCCTTCCAGTTGGCTTTGATACCAGTTCCCAAATGTCGTTATTCTTCAAATAATTTAATTCAATGGCTTCTTTCCAGTAAGTCTAGTCACTTCTTTGCCTTAGTCCATCTATCGTTGGTGGTATGTTATCTATATAGGCCTCGGCATTCAGTGGCATACCTTACAACAGAATCATCAATGGCATCTGTCATACCTGCGAAATTTTGATCGGCAGTACTTGATCCAAAACTTGTTATAAAATCAAGAAACTTACCGGGTATCCTGCGCTCCCGTCCGCTATGTCTCGTGGACACTTCTGCAGGGCAGTTGTCACGTTCTAGTTGTGAAGGGAGCGCACTGGTTGATTCACCAATCTCGTTAATGACTTGAACTTCTTCATTTCCTTCGGGATCATTTCCTACGGGATCATCGGAGTGACATTTTCGGTTGTATCTACAGATGAATTTTCCATTTCATCTTTCTCGTTTCCATCTGGTATCGATATTGATTTGATTGCCTGACTTGTAGCTTTTAAGTTTCGTTGCTCATCGAAAACAACATCTCGTGACGTGAATATTCTTTTCTTCTTAGGGTCCCAAATGTGATATCCATTTGTCGTGTATCCTTCCATCAATTTTTTTTGCATCCAGTTTGTCACGCTTTTCCTTAGGTACCCATGTGTACACAGTTGATCCAAAAACTCGCATTTTATCGACATTTGGTTTTCTCCTATACCAGAGCTCAAATGGTGTTTTTCTATCTTGTACAGAAGATATCATATGACGGACTTCGATTCAAAACGTAGGCAGCAGTTTGTACCTACCGCCCCACATTGATTTTGATAATTCAGCATCTTGCAGCATTGTTCGTGATTTCTCCGACAGAGTTCGATTCATACGTTCTGATACTCCATTCTGCTGTGGACTGTATGGTATTTTTTTCCTAAGCAATGGAGGGGGAATCTGCTCAACAGACATCCTGGGTTGTCCAGGAAATGCGGGGTTAGGGGCCACCTCCAACAGCAAACGAGGGAGGCAGGACTGCATCCCCGACCCGCTAAACCGTTTCCATTGCCGCTAAGCCCATCGTCCCTTCGGTACAACCAGAAAGTAATGCTTCAAAGGGGGGCCCGTGCATAACGCACCCTCGAGGTTAGCTGCGTGTCCTTGCAGCATCGAACATCGTGACTCGCTTTTTTAGAAGAATACCATGGTATCGTGCCAGCGCATTGCCGTCTTTCCAGGTGGCCTTACTACGCCCTATGTCCTCGGAAGGTGGGAAGGGTCGACTTCGCGCCTGCTTCCCTCTGCACGACTGGTATCAAGAATGATGATGCCGCGTGCACCCCAAATTGACCTCTCTGCGATAGGACCTATTCGCCAGCACACAGAGGGACTTGCCGACGCGAGGCCTACGCCTGCCTCAGCCTTGACGAGGACCCCTTTCCGTCCTCGGGCTCGGAACCCGCCCGGTTGACCGACGCCGCGAAAGCGACGATACCATGTTGTTCTTCGCGCGGCCACTTGTTCGATAAAAGGATCGAGTTCGACCACAGAGCATGACCACCGGTATGACCCATGAAGCCGACTCCGATCCCTTGGACCACCTCTTATTTGCGCCTGAACTAGCCATCCTTGAGTCCACGCGCCACCTTCTGTGTAGCTCCGAGACGATTTGGGCGATAGCCGATAAAACGGCGTTCCAGCCAACTTCGTCTTTACACATCCTCCGAACTAGGTTGTCCGGGGTAGTGTCCAGACCACATGTGGCAAGCATGTGGTCACGCATTGCGCGAAAACGTGAGCACACGAACAACACGTGTTCCGCCGTTTCCTCTAAACCTGCGCACACCAAACACTCGGGCGAAGCCGAGCAAGCCAGCTGCTTTACCTGCACTTTGATTTTGCAGCACGCTTAAACGCCGGGCACATCGAGCCCCCCATGGGGTGCTTGCTGTTCACAGCTTTGCTGGAACAAATCAAACAATTGGGAGGGTTCGTGCAGCATTGTACCTTATGTCCCTCCAATCCGCAGCGTCGGCAGAGATTGCTTCTGTCAGGGCCTTTGCAGTCCCATTGCTTGTGCCCGGTTCCAGGCACTTGAAGCAAACTTCGGGTTGCTCGTATATGCGCACAGGGCATACCGACCATCCCACCTTGACGCTCCCTAACTTGACTACCTTGGAGGCGTCCGCTGCAGATAGCCGAACCAATGCTACCTGCGTCCCTGCCGGACCTTCCGTAGCCGAACGGCTGCGGTGGGCGTCTCCACTTCACACTGTCGCCGCAGTGCCGTGACGAGCTCTTCGACTTCAGTGATCTCGTCCAGGTCTTTAACCCTTAGATTCACCTCCGTCGTGAGTGCCCTCACCTTGACCGTCGCGCCTAGGACCTCCTCCGCCAACTTCTTGTAGGCGGCGCCCTTTTGCGAGACGCCCCGCTTCAGCTTGAGTATCATCTCGCCCATCCGGGTACGTCTTATTCGACGTACGTCGGCGCCGAGTTCACCGAGCTTGACGTCACTCCTCATCGCCTTCAAAACATCCGAGTACTTAGCCTCGTCCGCCGTGATGACTAGGGCATCGCGCGATTGGCGCCTACCCTAGACTTCTTGCTACCCTCATTCGCCTGGGCCTTCTTTTCGGCCCTTGACGTCTTCGGTTTCCTCTTGTTCTTGACCAGGGTCCAGGAGGCGTCATTCCCCTCTATTTCCCTGGTCTGGTGCGGCTGAGAACTTTCAGCCTGCCGTAACCCCTTACCACCGTCTTGCCTGAGTGGACGGACCTTTCCAGGTCCTTCCTCCCCCGGTTTTGGAGGTACCTGACCGGGGTTCAGCTTCCCAGCCCCACTACCCTTGTTCGGGGTAGTAACCCTCCGCGTTTTGGAGCGGCCCCAGGAGCTCATCCCTGGAGACTGTCTCCCCGTTTTTGTGTCTGCTCCGTTGGAGTAGTCACCCCGACGTACCCGCAAATACTTGAGCCTCAGTCTGGGTAGACTTTGGCACCACCGTCTTAGCTGGCACGCCTTCGGTCGACTCGACCTTGCCCGAGTCCGCGAATCCTTGGGCCTCAGTCTGGGTAGACCTCGACTCCACCGATTTCACGGGTTTACACTTGGCCGTCCTGACCGCCCTCTTCAGCTTGGCGTCCAGCATCGACTTTCGAAGTTTCTGCAAGCTCCTCTTGAGGTCCTTGCTGATATTATGCTTCGATGACGCAAAGTCGATGATGGCGTCCAGCTGTTCCGTCGCCACCTCGAAGGCCGAAAGCCCATCGCGTTTGCGGTTCATCGCCTTCACAAGCCATGGGCCGTCAATAACCCCTTCCGGCGTTTTTATAGCCGAGAGGAAGGTTGAGTGACCCACGCTGGCGCTGCGCACTGAGCTGCCGACTATTGCCTCTGGCCTCCTAGGCGGAGACCTGAACAACCCACCTCTTGCGAAGGGGTTGTCGCCTACACTACTACCACTAATTGAAGAATTGACTTGGTTTTCCATTTTGGTCCCACGAGTTGCTCGGGAAAAGAGGTCCACCACGCCAGAGCCCAGCATAACGCGGTAAGGGACAATTACTGTGGAGGGTGCCCAGGTACCCCACAGGCTCCGTTAAAGGCCTAGCTTATTATTTCACCCCCTGGCCATGCATCCCCTCGGCACGGGTCGCTTGACGCCTTGGGATTAGGGGTTAGGGACGATGGTCCCAGTCTAACTCGCAGTGGCCATGGGGAGGGGTCGTCAAGCCCTTGGACAAAGTCCCTGCCCCCGGACTGTATGGTATCGTAAATTCAATTTGTACCCCTTCACGTTGACAAAAATCCCGGAATGATTTGCTACTGTATTCACCTCCATTGTCGCATCTGAGCCTAGCTATTTTCATACCGAAGAATGCTGTCACCTGCTCATCATAACGTTTAAATAATTCTTGCACTTCATCTTTCGATTCCATCAAATACACAGCGGTAAAGTGACTGAAGTCATTTATGAATGTTACATAATGTCACTTTACGTCCCATGTGGCCGGAGTAAATGGTCCGCACACGTCCGAATGAATCAGCTCCAACAATCGGCTTGAACGTCGTTCAGTAGTGATTTCAAAACACTTTCGGTTCTGTCTCCCAGCCAAACATACTTCAAAGATACAATTCGGCCAGTCTTGAATGTTCGAAGTTGTTTGAATCATTTTATGCTTCCACAGGTTCTTCAAATTAGTTATACCAAGGTGATTATATCTTCTATGCCATAACTCGAAACAATCGCTTCTGGATGCCAATGCACTTGCATTTTCCTCTTTACATCTAATCCGTGCAAAAATACCCAACGCATAAAGCTGACCAACCCTATGGCCAGCACAGACTACAACGCCAGCTTTCTCTATGGTTACCTTACCACCGACAATTTTTACTGCCATCCCATTATCTTCTAACCGTCGCACCGAAAATAAGTTGCATTGTAGATATGGTACATACAATACTTCGTTCACGACAGCACGTTGTTTCTTGCCGTTAACCAGCATATCCACTCGTACAGTGTCAGCAGTTTCTGCAATCAATACCTGGCCTTACTTTGCTAAAGCAACATTAGCTTTTCGCTTCAAAGGATGCAATTCTAAAAAAAGTGATTTGTCTTTCAGCGCCGTAGCGCCAGAATCCAGGAACCATTCGATTTGCCGATCATGTGAAGTCAGCAACGCACCACTATCGATATTCGTTGTAGCGATAAACGCCACCTCGTTTTCACTTGTTATGTTTGCACCAGCTTTATGTCGTCGACCAGGTTTTCCAGTAGGTTTCCAGTTCCTTCCACGTTCCTTCTTATCCATTCGGTGATTTTCAGGACAATCAGCACGCTTGTGCCCAATACGACCACATCCGTAACACTTGAAGCCAGTCCTTCTGCCTGTGAATGCCGATTCGCAGCCGATGCTTTCTTGACAATCCATTGAACCCTTATTAGAACGCTTTACTTGTTCATCTAACAATCTCTTCTTGACATATTCAAGTGTCAGTTGTTCAGTTTGAATTGTTTCTAACGCAGTAATCAATGCTTCATATGATTTCGGTAACGCTAAAAAAAAGTTGGCGAACGACATCTTCATCATCAGTCTTCACTCCAGAAGCTTTCATTTCGCGAAGAACCTTTTCAAACTGAAGAAGACATTGCTTGCCATTTTCACCTTCCCTGAGACGCAGTTCTTGAATTGCTTTCGCAAGAACAGCTTTCCTGCAATTCCAGCTCTTTCAAATGCATTCTTCAAGGCATCCTAAGTTTCCTTGGCCGTTCGTTTATCCTTTACGTATTCGAGTTGATCTTCCGCAATACGGAGAATCAATTCTTCGGTCTCTTGCCATTCGTTCATCTAATAGCTTTTTCTTCCGCTGCTTAACCTCTGCAGTATCTTCCGGAAGATCCTTCGCATATTCTTCATCGGCAATATCATTTTCCAGACACTCGAGCAAGCCCTTGTCTTCCATTAGGACTTCAATACGGAATTTACAGTTCCCGAAATTTTCACCGTTGAACAGCCATAGCTTGTCGTCGTTCATTATGAATTCTTCCTCTTCGCGATGAAATATTTTCTTCCAATCTAGATTTTCAATAGGAAACAATAGGACAGGATTCAACGTCGAATGCAACTTGTCTTGTTAAGGATAAGTGCCTAAAAGTGAGTGAGTTTTTTATGAGCATAGACATACAAACACATACACACACATACAGACACACATACACACACATACAGACACACATACACACACATACAGACACACATACACACACATACAGACATACACATGCTCATGCTCTGTGGTCGAACTCGATCCTTTTATCGAAGAAGTGACCGCGCGAAGAACAACATGGTATCGTCGCTTTCGCGGCGTTGGTCAACCGGGCGGGTTCCGAGCCCGGGGACGGAAAGGGGTCCTCGCCAAGGCTGGGGCAGGCGTAGGCACCGCGTCGGAAAGTCCCTCTGTGTGTTGGCGAATAGAGCCTATCGCAAAGAGGTCAATTTGGGGTGTACGTGGCATCATCATTCTTGATACCAATCGTGCAGAGGGAAGCAGGCGCGAAGTCGACCCTTTCCACCTTCCGAGGACATAGGGCGTGGTAAAGCCACCTGGAAAGCCGGCAATGCGCTGGCACGATACCATGGTGTTCTTCTAAAAAAGCGAGTCACGAAGTTCGATGCTGCAAGGACACGTAGCTAACCTCGAAGGTGCATTGTGCACTGCCCCCCCTTTGAAGCATTACATTCTGGTTGTATCGAAGGGACTATGGGCTTGGCGGCAATAGAAACGGTTTAGCGGGTCGGGGATGTAGTCCTGCCTCCCTCGTTTGCTGTTGGAGGTGGACCCCGTACTTCCTGGACAACCCAGGATGTCTGTTGAGCACAGTAAGAAAATAAAAATCGTCGAGCTGAGTCAATTGATATATAACACTATGGATCTCCGAGTCTTCTATCAATAGTTCGGTTTTGGAGTGATCCTATCCTTTAGGTATAGGGGAGACGGGGGAGACTTGATCCTCTTGTCTCATTTTCGATGCATGTATCACAGCCAAAAAAAAAACTAATGCGGTTTTCGCACAGACTTTCTAAGAAACGAATAATTCAACTTTACTGATGTGTGACAGTCTGTAAATTGTTTTTGTTATTGAAGAACAATCGATTTTTTGGAGTGATGTCAAATATTGAATTTGAAAATATTCGGGAGAAATTGATCCCTCTCCAAGAACTTGCTTTGATAAAAGGTGCTCTCTGATTTGTTTAATATTTTTTCTCCAAAATACGCAGATTTTCCCGACTGTGCGTATTTGGAAACTATTTTAATTATAGAATTCGACAGCGCTTGCAATCTTAGAATTTGGGAAGACTTCCTTTTCTATGATATCTACTCGTTACATATTTTTTCGAGCCAACCCTTCATCAAATATTTCGAATCTGCGAAAAATTAGCCGCCTGAGAATAAGTTTATATATATTTTTTTAAATTTTTGACCAAATTTTTGTATGGGTGGCTATTTAATGGAGGATCGAGTGTCCCCATATTGAGGCAACAACCTAAAATCCGAATATTCTAAAATTGTGAAGAAATGTTGACATTTTCATGAGTACAGATAATTCAGTATAGGGGCCCTCCTTAGCCGTGCGGTAAGACGCGCAGCTACAAAGCAAAACCATGCTGAGGGTGGCTGGGTTCGATTCCCGGTGTCGGTCTAGGCAATTTTCGGATTGGAAATTGTCTCGACTTCCCTGGGCATAAAAGTATCATCGTGTTAGCCTCATGATATACGAATGCAAAAATGGTAACCTGGCTTAGAAACCTCGCAGTTAATAACTGTGGAAGTGCTTAATGAACACTAAGCTGCGAGGCGGCTCTGTCCCAGTGTGGGAATGTAATGCCAATAATAATAAGAAGAATAATTCAGTATGTTTATGGCTTTTTGATGTAAAAATTGATAGCATTTTGTTCATTGTTAGGGGAAGTTGTTCCACCTTTGCGTGGCCACTAAAATAATCTTTAAAAGTGTTAAAACACACAAATATTCCTGCAGAACAAATAAATACGGTTACATAGTTTATCTATAACTGGGGCCTCCAGTTGGCGCCTTGCGAGCAAAAGCGTAGGATTGCCAACTAGACCTGTGCGCCAAAGTATCTGTTCAAATCAATGGACGCAGTGGTTCTTCGCCCCAACAAACAAAATCTGTAAACGATGGCGGCGTAAGGCCATTTTTAAACCGGCGGCGACGGCGTGGATCGGCGTGAAGAATTTTTAGCAGAGAAAAAAAATTCACACAGCAAGGCATGCTTTTTATGAATTTCAGTTTTTTTGTACAATTGCTTGCTACAGCCAGGTTGATGGGGTGAACATCCTAATAGCTATAGCTTCTACATATCTCAACAGCAAAAGTTTACATTACATCCTTCACTAGGACATTGCCGCCTAACAGCACATAAAGTACTTCGGATATAAATCCAGAAATTCGTTTGGAAATTCCTCAAGATATTCCTCAGAAAATTCAAAAAAGGAATTCTAAGAATTAATTTAGAATTTCCCTAATGAATTCAGAAGTTCCTCCAACAATTCCCTTGAAAATTTAATTGGGTATTTCTTTAGGAATTCTTACGGAAATTTCTCATAAAGTTCCTTCAGGAGTTTCCTTGGAAATTGCTTTAGGGATTGCTTCGGAAATTCCTTTTGAAGTATTTTTGGAATTTCTTCAGAAATTCATTCGAAAACTTTTTTTTAGGAATTCTTTGAAAATTCCTTTAAGAATTTCTTAGAAAATGCCCATGGAAATCTTTCAAGAATTTACATAGGAATGTTCACGGCCACTGTTTTAGGAATAGATTCAGAAAAGCCTTTAGGAGAAAACCTTCGGATTTTTTAAATTCTTGAAGGAATTTCTGTTAAGGAATTTCTAATAAAAAATCTTCCAGAAATTCCTCAAGGATTTTTTTCGGAAACTCTAAGAAGATATTTTTGGTACTCTTTCGAAATTTCGCTCTGGAATTTATTTAGAACTTTTTCCAGGATTTTTTTTTTCAAATTTCCTGTAGGAGGTCCTTTGGACATTCCTTCGCACATTCCGTTAGCAACTCTTCCAGAAACTTCTGTAGGCCTTCGACAATTTCTTTTAAAAGAATTCTTTTGGGAAATTTTCGGAAATTTCGTTTGTAAATTCCTTAATTTTTTTTTGGACCGTTGCTCAAGTGTTTTAAATTGAAAATAAGTTTAACAAATACCTTTGGAATTTTCTTCGAAACTTTCCTCCAAACAAGAATGCTATCCGGAATTATTCCTTCAGGAATTTGTATATGGTTTACTGAAGGAATTTCCTAAGGACTTCCTGAAGGAAGCTCCAAAGGAATTTCTGAAAAAAAATTACCCAGGCGTTTCCAGAGGGTTTTCTGAAGGAATGCCTGGATGATTGTCCAAATTAATTTCTGGCGGCTTTCCTAAAGAGATTTGCGAAGAAATTTCTAGAGGAATTTCCGACTCAATTCTTTAAGGAGCAATCGACAGAGAACTTGAAAAGTTTTTGAGCAGAATTTTTAGAAGAATTTCCGAAGAAATATCCTAAGGAATTCTGATAGGAATCTACGTTTCAGTATAATACGATAAGTTATCAAAAAACTTAAAAGTTCCGTCAGGAACTCGATCGGGAATTTCTCTAGAAATTCCTTCAAAGAACCTCCACGAATAAAACCAGGGTTTTCTTTGAAATTTCCATCAGGAATTGCTTCGGAAATTCTTAGGACCTTAGGAAATTTCTTAAGGAATTCTTCTGGAAATTCCTTCAAACATTCTTCTAAGATTAATTCTGACAGTTCCATTAGGAATTCCTTCAGAAATTCTTTCTGGATTACTTTTAAAAATTTCTACCCATGTAAATGGGTACACTTCCCCACAGTAGTAATGGATTTTACGCGACCTTCCTCAAAGAAGCCTCGGAAAGCTCAAAAAGGATTGCGATTCCTGCGGAAATTATTTTAAATTTTATTTTAATTTTTCCAGGTATGTAACCGTTCGGTTCCAAATGTATCTTGCTGGCTCCACCGCAAGTCCAAAATTCATATCCCACCCTAATGAAACAAACTGACAGCATCAGAAATTGAGGGCCGCTTTCGCGTGTCGTCTGACAAGTGAAACATTCATGGCTCCTCTCTTATTCATTCCTTTCGTGACAACACTCATTTACAGTGGTGTGAATGCTCTGTCAAAACAACTGCTTGTCAGAATGATGTCAAGCTCGACACATAGATTACGCCAGTGTGTATAGTTTGCTCGAAATCGGATCGGAAATGTATAATCCGAAGTGTCTGTAAATTAAGAATATCCAAGAGAAAGGTAATTTGAATAGCAGATGTATTGCTGTGTGAAGTGGTAGACAAGATGGCGTCATGGTAGGGTACAAATCATGTGATTAGGTCCAGAAACGGGCCTTTCTCTTTTTCTTTGTGTTTGCGGAACAAGTTCCGCCTATTTCCCAGAACCACCAAGCAGCTACAAGCCCGACAGCTACGCTAATCGTCCCACAAAGTCAACGGTGAACAGGAAAGTTGTGCCAACCGGGCAAATACCCCCCCCCCTTTCTCTGTTGGGGTCAGCATGCGCTTCAGACCACCAACAATGTCTGGATGTGCCCATTACCGACTCGAACCACCATCGAACATCATCCGTCAGGTGCTATTCGCCACCTGAATGCACCGCAACGCCATCTACAAGCGACAGTCATCTGCAAGCTACCACGGATCCAGATCCCACCGATAAACAACCGCAAGTACCCTACGTGACGTCAGAGTAGGAGATATGAGGTGTCCAAAATGGACGAATAAATAGTTGTTAAGAAAAACCTTGTGGTAGCGACTCCTTTTTATGAAAGCGCAGCCCTTTATTATTAGGTTTTCACTCTTCTTTGTTTGTGTTCGTTTTCCGTGTTCGCAAAGGAACATCCAGGCCTCGTCTTCCTCTGGTTAACAGAAATTTGTTTTTCTACGGCTTTTGAGCATAAGTGTTGTAAGGCCTTATTTGTATGTCCGTCGTTCGCTTGCAAAACCGCTCAAACAAGTATTGTTTTCTCCTTGTGTTCCTCTTGCCAATGAGCCTCGCCAAGGAACTCAATTTGAATGGAAAGATGCTGCTCAAACGACCCTGTGATTCCTTCCCATCCGGTGAGCCGGCTGGTTTCAGGTATCCCACAAGACATTCAATTTCCTCGGAAATTCATCTACTAATTCCTTCGGAATTTCCTATGCCATTTTTTTCCAAAATTCAAGGACGAATTTTCAGAAGAATTCCTTTCCAGGGATTCCTTCAGAAAATTCTCCAGGAATTACCACGGAAATAAATCCAGAGACTACTCAAGAGTCTAAACATTTTCTTCATGTATTCCTTCAGCACTTCCTCCAGGACTTTCTTTGGAAATTGTTTCAAGAAAACCAAAAAAAATCTTAAGGAATTGTTTATAAATAAATCAAACCCAGTTTTTTCAGAGCATTTCTGGCAATATAAGTATAAGGAGGAGTGAAGAAAATGTTTGATTTGGTGGGTCACGTGCCCTATCGTGCTCTAGCTTCAGAAGCCAAGGTACAATTCCTGCATTCACATACCTATCACGAGGCTAACACAATGATACTCCATGCCCAGGGTAGTTAAAAACAAATCCTATCATACTGGGAATCCAAATCCAACATTCATTATAGTGTTGACTTGTAGCCGCGTATATAAGCACTATACCACTGCCTTGGTTCGGCAGATGCAAACACTGCAAACTGTGAGTTTTGTGTTGGCCAATCATCGGCATGAAATACGAAATTCGGCGGCGTGGAGCCAATCGGCGACACCTTGACCTGCGTCGGCGTACGTCAATAAATGTCGGCGGCGGCGCACAGGTCTATTGCCAACCCAGAGATGGCCAGTTCGATTCTCTGTCAGGTCTAGGATGCTTCCGGGTGGCAAATGTGTTCGACTCCTGGGGCATGAATACACTAATGTACTTGTACTAGCTACAAAAGGTATGTATTAGGGTGGTTCAAAAATCGATTTTGCTCCACAACGCTCATTTGGTTCTGTATCATGTTCTGAGTGTCCTCCGAAAATTTGAACTCATTTGGATTAAAACTGATGTAGCACAAGCCGTTTCAAGTTTGCATGCAAATTAGTATGGGGGAATTTAATTTTTCATTATACTGATTATGGCGCTTCCTTATTAAGAGCAGGTTAAAAGAAAACCTACATAGCCAGAAGTAATACTCAAGAGCTATCACTCAGCGAAAACCGCATCTTAATTAATCGTTCCAATAATTTTCGGAGGACACTCTGAACATGATACAGCATCAAATGAGCGTTGTGGAGCAAAATCGATTTTTTTGAACCACCCTAATGTACATATCTATACAATTGGCGGGTATAGATAAGCTATCAATGAATAACTGAGAAAATCATTTACATAATTCGAATTCTTTCTGTAAAATTGGCTTCCATTTCTAGAAAAACGGATGATATAAAAATACAGCAAAAAAATCTTATTTGATTATTACTAAAAAAGAAATCGACGAAACAAAGTATCCTCTCTCCTTCATAAGCTGAATCCTTATGAGAACAAATTTGTTTGATTATTGAATTACACGCTCAATTTATGTTAGCAGCATGGTACGCTATTTTTATGGTTCATACATATGATAACATTGTGTAAAACATTGTGCTGAAAGTGCATTCCTATGCGAGAACATTATTTCGCTCACACTTCCAATGTTACATAATACAATCCTTGAAAATTCGGATCTACATAATCGAACATGCAATCCGTGGCAACGAAGAGAAATAATATCGACCATTTCCGCATCAGTTCCAAACAGTGATGACTACCAATAAGAATGGGGTTCGCTGCACTTGCTTGCAGTGTCGAGACCATATTATAGACACGGTGTAGTTCGTAGACAAGCGGAGACTTGGCTGGATTATTCAATTTTACATATTGTACATATTGTCTCGTTTTTCCCCAAACTCACTAACAGTTTATGGCTAAGGTTCGTCTTCGCCCCCGCTCATCTATGTAACCTACAGCGTTTGCAGACAAAACTCTAACACTATTGGGCGACTTCCTGGTTCTAAAACTATAGAAGCCATGCAGTAAGGCGACGACGACATAGCATTTCATTGGAGCAAGCTGAAAGAGAAGCCTTTCGTGCATTCGTTCATTCTCCAGTCTGGCGTCGGGCTTGGCGCGCAGCTGAACTTGACAATGCACTTGCACCGCTTCTTTGCACGATAAATACACATAAACTACTTTCCACTCTGAGGGCAAACGGTATGGTGGCTATGTGGGCGCCGCAATACCATTGCGTTACTGCAGCGCGGCGGTATATGGCAAGGAAGGAAGTCAGTCAGGCAATCGGTAAGCCCGCCAGCTATAAACCAAAGCGTTTTTCCATGCAAAAGCGCACTGCAAGGATGCCAAGGTCAGGGTGGTATATATGTAGATTAGAGTGTACCAGAATGCTTTGCGTTTGGAAATTCGCAATGGTTGAAAGATGGATATAGGGTATAAGAAAAGTTAGCTTTTAAGACACTTCCGACGCAACCGCCAAAATATATAGCATAGCAGTCTCCTGCAACTAAGTACGATGAAGTGACAACATTTATTTTGCGTACGATGGTTAATATAGGGAATGTCAGAAAGTTTTTTTTATGAGAACGAATACAAATGATTTATTTTTGGTACAATCAAAGTTACTATATTCCGGGTATTAGCCACCCGGAGTGGAAATTAATTACTATGTCTGAAACTCGATTTGTACAATTGCACAACATGTGAAATATTTAGTTCGGAAAATGTTTTGGAAGGTAACCGCATCCTTCGGTGGGAATTGATCTCACGAAACCAGTACGCTGGACAGATGCTTTCCCTATATAATTAGATCAAATGCTACTGATTAGATCAAATTTCCAACACCAGGCACGTAGTCGAAATCTCGCAATCTATTTTTAAAACCAACTCTTTAAAACGCAATAATTATAAAATCGCGATATTCCTGTATAGTGCTTCGGCAGATGTATTTCATTTGAATTTTTTAAGTGCACCCTAGTTTAAATGAACCCAGTTAGCAGTCAAACAAAGAAGACTTCCTAACTTTAAATCTGAGGTTTTTTTTGTAGTATTTGTTGATTTTTCCACTTTTTTCATTACATCACCCAACTGGAACCTAGCCGCCTCGCATCTAAGTACATATTCGTTGCGCATAGTAGTTTTCATATAGAAGTGTTATTTCTAAACCATATGAACCAAGCAACATGGTCATACTCTACGGCCAGCGAAGTTGAAAAAATTTCGGACTTGTACAAGGATCAAATGCGTTGTATTCACTGTTGAGCTTCGAAGGTTTCAACATTTGGCAAAAATGTTTCTAGCGAGTAACTCATTCTACAATCACCGACGTTTAACCACTCTGGAAATCGTATTTGGCATAGCTTAAAACTCATATTGAATTAGGGGAACTGTTCCGATCTCCATCTCACTGTACATATATCCATCTCATCGCTAAACAAAAGAATACGGCACCAAATTCGTTGCTTCTTTTTGTCAACATGCGTGCTCACTGATGAAAAATCACAAAAATAATAAACAAACCAAATTCCTTTCCATTGCTTTGTTTTTGATGGAATGGAAATAGGAGCTATGAGATGAAGTGGCGAACCGTTCCCCTATAAGGTTCCTCCAAACACACGGGACGCGTTGTCCATATCATCGGGTCTGACAATCGCACTCGCCCAGCGACTGCGACAGCCGCGTCGCGTACACGCCCGTTTCAAATCACTCAGAGACTGAGTGAAATTGTATTGCCGTCTCTTTTTTTCCCACGGAAAAGTTACTCAATTTTCGTAAAAAGTGGAACTACTCAAATTTTGAGTAGTTCCACTTTTTACGAAAATTGAGTAACTTTTCAGTGAGAAAAAAAGAGACGGCAACAATTTCACTCAGTCTCTGAGTGATTTGAAACGGTGTAGGTTCGGAGGAAAATTTAACCATCCGTTTTGAAATGTCAAGGTCGGTCATTTCCGTTCTTCGCTGTTCAACATAATGGGAGCTCGGATTGCAAATCTGGGTCAAGAGTGCACTTGCACCAAAACATCACGCCCGTGTCCGGGTTTGTGTGCTCTATGTGCTGCGTTGCATATAGGACGTGCACCACACAGATGTCAATGAACAGTACACATCTAACTAAAGATGGTTCTGTGCAATGTGCTTCTGTCGCTACCAGCCGGTGGCGGCTTTCCTTATTGGTTGGATCTGCTTGGTGGAAATGACGTAATTGGAGAAAGCACATAACCGTATAGATATGTCTTTCGTTTTAAGATGAAGTAAATGGAATCCGAACCCATGTGACATTTTTGGATTTAAAATGGATTTGAAGGCCATGATTTGTTTCCGGATAATTTATTAAATTTACGAAATAGATGGGTATGGAAAAGTAATCCACGTTTAAGCCTTTGAACTAAAGTATCTGTAAGACTCCCGGTAGTAAAAACGTGTACCTTGTTGGTGGTAGCATATAATAAATACCTATGCCGATATGGTATTTTGCACTTTTTACATTCGATTTCGGATTATTGAACGTCACTCAGTTTGACTTGGGGAGTTGAGGACATTATACTTATGCAATAATGTATAACTATTAGAACAAAAACAAAATGACAAATTTAAAATGTATTGCTATTAATATTACCCAATTTAAAAAACCACTGACGCAGATGAGTGATGTATGTATCCATTATATTTACAATTCAAGTATGATCATGGCGCTGCTGTCTGTGCTGCACCTCTCTGCACCTGAAGTAAATGATCGAGCCTGTGTCATGACAAACACTGACGCCGCCCCCAGAACATGATGTTGCTAACTTTAAGCTGCGCTTGATTGTGTATGAACAAAAACCTGCGATCCTTTTGATGGAAACCGGTTTGATTTTGGTTTGACCCGAACTTTAGTGGGCGGAGTCATTTTTTTGTTCCAGCATGATTATTTGTTCGTAGATGTTGAATTGGATCCTCGATTTTTTTCTTCTTCGTTTCGACATATATTAGAAATAATGTATGCATCTATCTCGTTGTATATTCTCTCATTTATCTTTTTCAGTTTCTCACTCATTTCAATCAATGCTAATTACCAAATTTCTGTGTATTAGACACCGGTATGGATATTAATGTTTGAAAACTCATTTGGAATTTTCCTTTTATTTATTTTTTATTCGGTGAAATTAAAAATCACTTTTGGTTCCTTACATTTTAATGAAGGGCTTAAATTGCAATTAAGGGACTCAAATATGCGCAATTTTTCGGAATCCCTTAAATTAAAAAGTAGGTTTTAAGTTTTAACAAATATACACACTTAGATTTTATTTCTGCAGCTCGCAAAAATCCGCACAGCCGAGCGCCAGCAAAATGAAAAACTAATATTCCGGCAAAAATGACGTTTGTTAGCTGATTTTCGGCAAATTATTTGCTGATTTTTAGCAATTTTGACAGAAATCTCGTCAAAAAACATGTTTGCTGGGGGACGGCTGTGCGAATCTCGGTAAAAGTTGCCGTTTGGCTCAATACCTTTTGGCCAAACGGGTCATTAGAACGAAAGGGTCGTTTGGCCGAAAGGATATTTGGCCGAATTGGACATTTGGTCGAATAGGGAAGCGTCGTTTGACCAAAAGGGTCGTTTGGTTGGATGGGTCATTTGGCCGAAAGAGTCGTTTTGCCGAAAGGGTCATTTGGCCGAATAGAAGGTTTGGCTGAATAGGGAAGGGCCGTTTGGGCGAATACCGTTTGGTCGAAAGGGTCGTTTGGCCGAAAGGGTCATTTGGCCGTGTTTGCACTCCAGGCAAAGTTTGTGGATTGTTCAATTCGTGGATGGCAAAACAACTATTTTCTTTTCTTTGCATTATTCCTAGGCACAACACAGCGCAATGTCCATAAAGAAGCGAGATTTCTTACTACAGTAATTGAACACACTTAACTCACATACAGTCCACAAAAACAGTTTATTTTATATCATAAAACACTAGAATGTGCACTTAAACTTTATTTTTGAACTGAAAACTAGAATAACAAAAACTACGAATTAAAATCTCATACAACTATCACACAAGATCGAAGGGTCGTGGTGCCCGTTGGGCGGCCGAGATTGCACTAACTCCCTTTGAACAAATCGATCGGTGGCTAGTGGTGATCATCTCGCATGCTGCCCACTGTCCACGGAGCGAATCGCTCTCCCGCAGATAGTCAGCTCGTTTCCCAGCTAGTATAAAGATGTGTAGGCAGCGTTGTGAATATCACTTTCCCTTCTATGGCTTGACCATATTCGGTGCAGATGTGGATGCCTAAGCGGTTATATCCAGTGGATGTGTGCAATGTTAGGAAGGGCCGTTAGGCCGAAAGGGTCATTTGGCCGAGAAAATTATTTGGTCGAATAAGACATTTGACCGAATAGGACATTTGTCCGAATTGGTCATTTGAAAAGTGAGAAATTAGGAGTGAGAAGAGACGTCTCAATTTTCATTCCTCATTAATAACTTTTAAATGTAAAAAAATGCTAAGCGCGGAGTAAGTAGTAAGACGTCTCACTACTTGCTTCGCGCTTCTCATTTTTTACAGTCAGAAGTAGGAAATGATGAGTGAGAACTGAGACGTCTCACTTCTCGATCTTCATTTCTCACTTCTTACTGTGAAAAATGAATAGTGTAAAGTGGATATTGTAACGTCTCACTACTCACTTCGCGCTTCTCACTTTTTACAATAAGAGAAAAATGAAGAGTGAGAAGTGAGATGTCTTACGGCTCTATTCCCATTTCTCACTGCTCACTGTAAAAAGTGAGAAGCTCGAAGTGAGTAGTGAGACGTCACACTATCCACTTCACACTACTACTCACTCTTCACAGTGAGAAGTGAGAAATGAGGAGTGAGAAGTGAGGAATGAGAATTAATATGTCTCTCTTCTCACTCCTAATTTCTCACTTTTCAAATGTCCTATCCGATCAAATGTCCTGTTCGGTTAAATGACTTTTTCCCTCAAATGACCCTTTCGGCCAAATGACTTTTGGTCTAATGGTCTGTTCGGTAAAATTGTACGACCAAACATCTTTCGGCCTAGTGGCATTCGGCCGAATGGTATCCGGCCAAGCGGCCCTTCCTCCAAAGTACGTGCTTGAGAAAAGAGATAATGAGTGTGATTGATCCACAATTGCATTGGGTGGTTAGACCGTATTTTTCACATTACCACGAAGATAATTTTATGAGGTGATAAAATGTTCGATAATTTTTGAAAAGAAGCTCAAAATAGAGAAAATAGAAGAAGGGGTCATAGCCCACCTCCATTGGCATTTGGGTTACTAACGCCAATGGATGTATTCCCGGAAATATTACTTTAGGGCAATTGTTATTTTAGAAGAAATGTTATATTCGGGAAAATGTCATATTCGGTGAAATGACTTACTCGGGGAAATGTCATTTTCGGGGAAATATCATTTTCGAGGAAATGCCATATTGAGGAAAATGGAATTTTCGGGCAAATCTCATTTTCGGAGAAATGTTATTTGTGAGCAAATAATACTTTCGGGGAAATGTTATGTTTGGTGAATTTTTCAAATTGGGGAATTAGTTTCAGGGAATTACAGTATCTCAAAGCATCTTATATGAACTAAAGAATGGGAAAATAATGCCGCCGCCCGGTATGCCTAACACTTCCACCCTTCGACAGAGAATACGTATTCTAAAATTTGATTGAAATCGATCCATGCGTTAAAAAGATAGAAAAACGGTTTGTTTTGTAAACACGCGCCCCCTTCCTTTTCCCTGTGACACTCTCACCTATTCTATATTCGTCTTCTTAGGACAGAGACTATGTTCTCTAAATTTGTTTGAAACCGGACAATAGGTTCAGAAAATACACAAAACTGTTCGTCAATTAAACAATACCCCTAGCCTCTCAATATCCTCCCCCGGAAGATAGATATATAAAGATAAATAGGAGATTTCATCGGTTTTTACAGCAAACTCCGAGAGTGAACTCGGAGTATCTACTTTCGGACACGAACGGGACGGCGATTTGACATGTTTGATGGTATACAATTTAGGCCAGGCGGACACCTTCAACGCATCATAGCGACGGTACACTAAGTTAAGTATCGCGGACAGAGGCAAGGTACCTGGGCCAGTATTTCGGCGATGACCTCCGGATAAGACACCCCGCATGAGCGACTGTGTCTCCGGTGGCATGAACGTCGACAGAAACACACCAGGCGGCGGCGGCGTCTTCGTGCCCCCACACTTACACCCTTACACCATACACTAATTGTGAGTATTTTGGTTCATGGTAGGTCGTAGTTAGGGTATTAGGGACGCTTGGGAACGTTTTAATAAAAGCTGCCATTACACCGTGTTATTATCGTATTTTCCTGTTGTTCGTTAATCCTCGGTGGGAAGAGCCGACCCTGAGTGAACTGGGAGTCTTTGGGACTGAGCGAGCTTAACAAAGTTACAGAATACTGAAGAAATTTCAACTGTTTGTTTTCAGTTGAACAATTGGAAGACGAACTGTGGCAGGCAGGTTGTTCTTCCGGTGTCCATCGAAGAAGCCCTTGACATCGTTGAAGAATCAAAAGAAAATACGCCTTTTTGCTCCATTTGTTGTTCATGCCTGTTCATGCCAGTAATAACCTGAAAGGCTACAACTCCAATACGGTGCCAAATTCGGATAAATCGTCAAACATAGTGGTGAAAGCTTGATAGTCAACGATGTCAACGGTGGTCATGTGCACGGTTTCCTCCGAGAGCAAGGCCTATGTTAAATAGGGTAGTGCGGCTCCACCAGCCGGAGATTAAACTGTCAAGTCACTTTACACTCCCTTCGGCGTGTGCATAATGTTGGATCTCGTTTTGTTCATAATGATGCAATACTTGATCTAATGCGGGATTCCTTATTTTGGACGTTCATTCCATATATTTACAGTTATTCAACTGTCTGAGGTAATTTTTGTTGTGGCTGCTCGACACTGTTATCAGCTTAGTTACTTATACTGCCATCACATCTTGCTTTAAATCCTGTTTGTACATTTCCTCAGTCGATAATCGGCCAGGGAAAAGCGCGGAAAACTGAAAAACTCGACAACAGAATTAGGCTACAATCGTCCATGCACAATACCTACTGCGACCTACAGTGTTAAATATCGTAATATTATTATTAATATCTATATATTTATATATCATTCTCTACAATGTGTCAATAAACAACGATCATATTTAGTATATTGGAGCATATACCGGAAAAAAATACTTAATTTACAATGTTGTGAAAACTCATATGTGAATACTGAATATGTACGTTATCTGGAAGATATTGATATGGAAAATGTATTGGAGGTAACCACTTTCTTTTCGATGGGACTCGAACCCATGACCCTACAGTACGCTAGACTGGTGCTTTAACCAACTAAGCTACGAAGGACTTTCGTCGGCTTTCGCAACCTAGCGGCTACTGAACAAGCTCGAGATTTCCAAATTGGACGCATATCCGTCCGAAAAACGTTTCTCACGGTATGCTACCTATCTAATGAGTATACAGACATGAAAGTAAAAGATTTTGTCATTCTTCTTTGGATTCAAACCCTGTGGTTTTCGCAAAAAAAAAATGTTTTAGCGGGAATTTGTCAATCGCAAAGTGGTCTTGAATTACAAATTTCAAAAACCTGATAAACAGATTCAACAGATTTAAAAAGAGGGAAGATGAATAATATTCATCATCTGTAGTTAAGCTCAGACAGCTAGATATCTGCAATACTTATGCAAAGTAGCTAAAATACTAGAGGGGGGGGGCTATTTGTATCCTATCCCCATCCCATAGCGCCCCTGTAGTTACGCCAATGGATTTACCACGGTATACAGATAACAAGGTAGGCTCTAAGAAAAATGACACATCAAGAGTGACGTATATTCTATCGCCATATATAATACTAATGACACACTGGTGGTATAAGTACCATGGTACAAGTATCTTGAAACGAGTACCATACCAATTATTGTCTTTATCAAAGATAGTCTTGGAATAATTTTCTTGTCCTCTTGTACCATGGTACAAGTACCACAGGTGTGTCCTTAGTATTAGAGTACAAAAGTAAGCATGCTGAAACCGTTGAGCATCGTCTCGGTTCAGCTTGTGCGAAGATAGTAGTGACGACACATGTTTACATTGAAACTGAATGTTTACATGCGTGCTGAGCCTGCCTTGTTTTTGTATGCCGTTTGGATTTACCTACTGTCAAAATATCGCCAAGCACGTGCAAGGCAATTATAAATATGGTCTGAGGAAGTTTTTCCATTTACGACCTTGGTACAATTTTTGAAAATGTGGAAATTCGGGATCGATTTAAGCACAACCGCACTCCCAAAAATGTTGTAAACCCCATTGACTAAATGATAGTTGCCATCAAATTAATTTTTTCTGCAACTTAACGACCCAAACACAAAGCACGACAATCGTTAAATCATAGCATTAGCATTGACATTATTAGAGTAAAATCAGCAGTGATTCAGTTTGGTTGCAAATTTTCGAATACTATTCTAGTTTGAATATGAGCCAAAATAGAACAAACTCACAGGCTTCCCCAGCAGTGTTCTATTCATGTTTGATTGTTTTTTCCATTAAATGAAATGATTATGTTGCTGCTGAGGATGGCGTGGTAAATGCAAAGTGGATTGATCCGTACATAAAATGACACATTCATGCACCAAAACAATTGAAAAAATATTTGAATCTCTTGATTCATTCGTGGTCGTATCCGCAGAAAATAGAGCTGAGCGGTATAACATTTTTAGGCTTTTGAATCTTGACTGTTATAAAAAATTAATCTTGAGCCACTGCTGGGAAAGTGCATGATTCATATTCAGTGGCGTAGCCAGAAAATTGGTCTGGGAGGGTTTTCTGAACATAATTTTTTTAGAAAAAAAAATTCCTTCTAAAAATGTTGTCTCTGGGGGGGGGGGGGGGTTATGTCCAAAACCACCCCCGTGGCTACGCCACTGTTCAGATTCATATTCAAACTGACAGCCCCGAATGATTTGAATCACTGCTGATTTTACTCTTACGGTATATTTCGTAGATAGGAAACTAGTGATACTCATGCTTCTCTTTTGAAATCCATATCTCGAATGCTATCACAAATCAAGAAGAGGAGGGGTCCTTGATTCCAGTCTATGATCAAATTAACATAAGCTTGAGGATTACTACTCCTGGCCACGCCAATCTTCACCGTAACAATTGAAAATGTTTATGTGGTATCAGGATTTGTCTTAGGATGGCTATGTGACCCTGGTAAATCTTACTCCGTAACACACCACGTTGAGGTATCTACGATTTATTTGCATTACGTAATTATTGGATGTTTCATTAAGTGAGCGTTGAGAGAAAAATTACCAAAAACAAAAAACAAAATCTGGAAGGTGTGTAGACACAATGAAAAAAATTGTATAGACCTAAATCATAGTTTGTTTTTTGCGTCATGCAAAGAAACACATTCTTAGTGCAGAATTGAGCAAAACTACCTTCAATTATATCCCTTAAACAGAGAGATGAAGATTGACATTCCAACACTCCAAATAATCTAAACGTTGTATCCACCTGAATTTTCAGGTACATTTTACGTGCACACGTAGCTGCAATGCTTCAGAAAATTCAGGTGAAACTTACGTGTCCGGTGAATTCTATCCAAAACTCAGGTAGAATTTAGAACCTACCTGATTTTCACGTAGAATGAGAATTCTACCAAAAAAATAGGTAAAAGTTACGTGAATTTCAGGTGGAAAAATCTACGTACTTTCTCAGGTGGAAACAACGTGCAGATTTTTTTGGGTGAATGACCACTACTCCGAATGAGCCAATACCACTACGAAAATTACCGCGACAAAAAAAAAAATAACATACGATTTCGAAACAGTTTTGTACTCTCCGATTGTCAGTGATTCCAGAATGCCATTATTCCGAATGCCATTACTCGAACGGTTGAAAAATATTTCGTCGCATGACATTTGGTCGAAGGAACTTTTAGTCAAAAATGATTTGTTTGATCTGTTTGGTTTGTGAATTTTAGAATGTCTACTGCGGACTGTTCATTTCACTCTTCGATAAAAACCTCAAAGTGTGGTTAATTATCTCAACACAAGCAGTCGAAAATTAACATAAATTTGTTATTTACTGGTTCTTTAAGATAATAATAAATTGCCTTTGTAATGTTCGTAAGTTTTTCTAATATTTTTTATTCTTCACAGCATAATTGCACCTGATCTGTATGTTTTATTGATAGTAAATATGAAGGAGCAAAACATTGAATAACAACGTTATCGACACTGGAACGTCGAATGAAACACCATAGAAGGTTGTAGTCGTTTCAACATGGCCAAGAGGGCAAACCTCGAATATGAAAGATTGCCGAAGCACGTACGTGTATAAATAATAATAATCATATAATTGATATACCCTGCAAATACGTACTTTGGACGCCTAGGCACTTTCTGATATATGACCAGTCAGTAAACATTCATTTCAAATCGAGTTATTTCAATCTCAATTCCATCCATAACGCTAGTTTAAAACCAATGGTTTAATATAACCAAATGATTGCGTACAATATTCATAGTTCTTAAAAATGTCCGACTTCTGCTTGATTCCTTCTGATAGCCGGACAGAAGGATATCATACCCAACCGGTTATTGTTTGATTTTCTAACAATTCTGTATAAACTAAATATATATATATATATATATATATATATATATATATATATATATATATATATATATATATATATATATATATATATATATATATATATGAGACCATACAATTTTGCAAGCTTTTCTTAAAATATTTCTTTGTGAGCTTATGTTTTTTGTTTAATAGTCTAAAATTTCGCATATGTTCAGCTCTTATACAGGTTCTAGTAGGTTCTTATACAAAATCTAACAGTCACTGGTTGGGTGCATGATTCGAACTGTGAGTTGCAAATAAATCTAACTAATTAGTTAGGATTGACTTTCAAGAGTTCCGTTGTATTGAATGATCATTAATGACTGGCGGATAATCAAATTCCGGACATATGCAAATTTCGGACGCTTCAATTCGTATGGATTTTTCATGGAAATGTTAGCTGAAATTATGTTTTACTGCCTGCTGCAGTAATCTGTTGCTTGCTTTTGAAGATTTGTGCCTATTAATGCGTGATGTCGTATTGAAAATGAATTCTAACATGATTCACCTTAAATATGTCTAACATGTTTAAATATGAGCTGAGTGGAGGTGACTTTTATGTACTGTACGACTTTATGTACTCCGGCCTTAGTATGAGAATGAATAAATAAAATGTCTGAAATATGAACATCCATGAAAAAAACATAGGAAAAAGATGATTGAAGTTGGCAGTTCGGCACCAACATTTCAAAAGGGCGTAACTGCTTTTGTAAACAAAAGCTTCTCACGTCGCTGGTGGGTTAATTTGAGCCCACCCACGCAATCTAATACCACTGATGGAAGCATCGAATCCTCTTCTTTCATTTAATGGTGCTGGATTGCGTGGGTGAGCACAAACAAACCCACTAGAGACGTGAGAAGCTGTTGTTTACAAAAGCAGTTTCGCCCTTTTGAAATGTTGGTGCCGAGTTGCACAATTAAATTGTTGTCTGATTCGTTTTATTTCAATTCACTTTCAACTAAATGTTCATTCAACCAAACGTATTTTCGATTAAAAGTCATTTAGTCATGTCATCCGCGACAATAACGTTAATTAAAATTGTTAATTGATCACATTTTTTGACGGGAGAGATTTACTTTGGATTATGAACATGCCATGCTGCCCATGCAAAGGCCAGCTAATGTTATTTTGAACCCCAATAAATCATACGATTCTAAAGTTATTCAATAGTGGGTATTGGGGTCATTTGGCCGAAAGTCATTTGGTTGAAAGGATCACTTGGTCGAATAGTTAAACAAATAATAAAACAATTTTATTAAGTGTGTAAAGAGAGAACTGAGAAGCCTAACGATAACGGTTATGTTCAAAATGAGGAGTGAAGGGTGAGTAGGGAGAAGTGAGTTGGAGGAAGTGAGATATGATAGGTGAGAAATGAGAAATAATAAATGAGAAGTGAGAGTAATTATTAGCTAGATGCTAGATATGAGAAGTGTGAAAAAAGGGGTGAGAAGTGAGAAAAAATAAAATAAAAAATAAATGAAAATTAGAAAGCAATTTATTCCTTCAAGAAAAAGGAAGGAAGAAGAAAAATAAAAGGAGGAAAAAAAGATAAAAAAGAGGAAATAAAAGAAAGAAAAGGAAGGAATAAGGATTGATTTTTCACTTTTAAAATATTTAGGGGAAAATACCTATTCTTGGCAGTCTAAGACATTCGCCAAATAGAATGATAAAAATAATGAATAAATACACTACAACACAGGTATAGTTCAACTGGTATACATTTGTATGCTCTTTCTTTGATGATTGGCGTTCACTAAATATAACAGCTTTTACCACAAACTCAGTAAATTTAATATAAAGTAACAGGTCAACGTTTCTTCTATTAGCATAGCAATTTCTATTATCAGCAATGAGATTGCTCCCTTTAGCAACTAGACATGGAAGTAGAAAACTGGTAATGTATTGGTGCCAAATGCTGGTTGTTTATATCCTCCAGTAGTAAAATTCATTCATAATTATCGGCCGCACGCTCATCTCGCTTCACTCAATTTTGGAACAAACTTTATTGTTTATCAAATTGGCTTAAAATAAAACATGGATTTTTAGCCTTGGCATCAATTTTATGTGATGTACACATATAGGCAAAAGCATTTAAACACATTTTAAACAAATTTAACCCTTATGCGGCCAACAAAAAACAGACGTGAATGGCAGATAGGGTACCCGTGTACCCAGATATTGATATTATCATAACTTTTACCATTTTCAACCTATTTGGATAATGTTGGCCATTTTGGAGAAAGAAACTTAAACTACGTAAACTACGTAAAACCAAATCTATACACATAAGAATGAATTTTTGTCTGTCTGCCCTTATAGACTAGAAAACGGCATGAACATTTGTATGTAGAGGTTTTTGGGAACGATGAATGTTCTTATGATGGTATTAGACCCCTCCTCTTCTGGAAGGGGGGCTCCCATACAAATGAAATACAAATTTCTGCTTTAATCGAAAATTAATCTAAAAAATGGAATCAAAATTTGCTAATTTCGAATATTTAATCGTCTGTTAAATAATGTAAAAAATATATAATTAATCAATGTTAGGTGAAACGAAGCTCGTCGGTTCTGGTAGTATAGTATATTAACAATATATTCCACCTCGTGAGTCTTCATTTATGAATAATGGGCAGCACTGCCCTATCCAGCCGCTGGAGCCACCCCATTCTTACACTACGTTTCACAGTTGAATACACCCAGGTTTTTTTTACACGGTTGAAATTCATTAATTTCCCGATTAACCCGAACTTTCACAGCTTTTTAAATACCACCTGAATTTTCTTTGATTTTTTGTGAATTTTTTCGTGGGGTTAACTCGTTATTTCATTGACGCTGAAGGTCTCAAACGACTAAAACCAAACCGTGTAGAAAAAACCTGGGTGTAATAGATAATACCCTAAAAGTAGGCAATTATTTATGGTTGAAATGCGCTATGTAGGAACGGGAATGGTTATGATTGTTTTTAAGAGCTTGGAAAGTATTGAAGTTGCAAATAGAAAACGGTCCTGTCAGCCACATAAGGGTTAAAATACTATGGTGTGGCTATCACTTTTGATATAATTCATGGTCTGCGTACAAATCTGAATAGAAGCATTTGTATTTTAACATTTTTTTTAATAGATGCCATCGCCGGATATTTTGTTCACATAGAATTGTGCGTGGTATCTTTTTGGCGTGTGTTTGATATGCTCACAAACACATTCTCTCGCTCTATTCCGAAGTGTGCTGCTGTCAAAGAAAACGAACAGTCCCGATTTTATTTAGTGAAACATAGAGCAAATATTGCATAAATTTGCTCTTTGTAGTAATAATCAAGTGGTGATAAAGTGTAAAAAGTAGTGTACGTACTTAATTTGTCGTGTCAAACGCAATAAAGAGGAGAAAGAGGCGATCCAAAAAAGTAAGTAACAGTTTGCTATTCGTGCGCTGCTTTCTTTGGCAATGCAATAATAGCAAGGATTTCGTACGTGCAAATTTGTTTCGGTGATAAACACATCAAATCTTGCTACTTTTACACAAACAACTTATTCAAATGAAAGCTTAGACATGAAATTGTGTGATTGAATCATAATTATGTCCATAAATAGTGTATGTTTGCTGGAAAACGCAAATATTGTTGAGGGTGCCAACAACCGTCGCACCCTGCCAATGCCATATTCTACCCTATTCTCACTTTTCGCTTTTCATTCTTAATTCCTATTTTTTCATTTCTTACTTGGCACTTTTCATTCTGCATTTCTCACTTCTCACTTAACTCCTTCCACATCTTACATTTTATTTCTCACTTCTTACTTATTATTTCTGATATACGATTTTATATTGTCTCATTCCTCACTTCTCACTTCGCTATTTTTACTATCTGAAGAAAAACCCAAACGACGAAACGGCGTTACACCAAATGGCGTGTCACCCAATAGTGTACGAGAAAGCCTTTTTGCCTAGGAGGCTAAAGTTTTTCTCGAAACGTTATTTCAATAAATTACTCGTGAGTTCTTAAAGAATTTCCAATTGAAGTTCGTTTGAAAATTTGAAAGAATATCCCGTAGAACTTCAATATAACTTTCCGTGAGAGTTCAAATTCATTTCTCATAGAAATTGTTGTGTTGTTTTTGAAAATCTTCAAAAAAATGTTGTGGAAATTGTATACAATTTTCCAATGAAATTCAAAATAAGAAAAAAATAATTCAAAGATTGTTTTGTGGACACCACAAAACATTTTTAATGGAATAACTCATAGAATTTCCTAACAAGTTCCCGCGGAAGTTCCAAGAAATTTTAATGGAAATTACGAAGAAAATCTCGAAAACGTGGAGATTTTAAAGAATTTTCTTTCGGCAATTCAGAAAAGTTCTCCGAAGAAATCTTGAAGCATGGCGCGAAGAACTTCTCATGGAAGTTTACTGTTTTGACTCAAATTTCGAGCATTATACATATTCTGCGCACCGGTGTACGATTAAATACTCTTGAGTGTTATGTCCGCTTATAAAAATGTGTAAAGAAAAGATTGAATATTAACGTTAACTGAAAATCACCTGTCGCTACTACTCTCGTTCAAGTATGTAATGCGCACCCCTTATTCGCAACGCCATTAGATGTTAACGTACCTTTGCTTTTCCCGGAGCACATTCGCCGTTTTCCGCGCACCTGAACGCGCTTGATGATCGACATGTAGTTATCGCCTTGCTGGCTTCCGGGAGTGCACTCGATGTTGTCCACGGAGAGCTGCGCTGCACTCTTGACCAGCTTCAGCACATTTTCCACGCTGCCTTGCTCCTCGTTGGAAAAATCTTCGTCCGAACTTTCCGGGAGCACGTTGATGTCATCATCTGTACGCTTTTCCATGGTGTTGCTCTCCATCATGTCACTACTATGCACATTACTTTCTTCCGTTACCGATATAAGAACACACCCCGCGCGTCCGAATGTTATCCACTTTTGGTAATCAGTGGGGCGTTGCAAGCGTTGTGTTTATTTCTTCGTGTACTTCAGTAAGTCAAGGCACAGAATCTGTTTTCTGAGTAAATATTGCTTTACGATTTCACTAATCACACTTTATTTAGTAACTGAGAGCATCTGTTGTTGGTGAAAACTACAAACGAAAGACCACCGGTTAACATTTGATAACTATTCAGAATGCAGGCTCTGCGAAGCTCGGTACGTTATTTCTCACGGTCACGGTGCAACTGGAAATGCAACTAAAAAGTTTTCCCTTGGCTTCTGAGCTGCATGTCTATGCATCTACTCGCACAGCATAAAGTGTAGTGGCAGTGGTGGTACACTCGATGGTGCACGCTGAATTCGTATTAACCAAGTTCAATCTAACCGGGAAATTGGAATCGCTTTTCAAAATGTGAGTTTGAACAACGATTTAGAAGTTAAAACAGAGTTTTATTACGTGGAAAGATTTTCCAACATCTGAATCTAACGCGCTTTTCTAATTTCATACTGTATTGATGCCCTTCAAAAGTAAAACTAAAATCGTACTGGTTCGGAAGAATGCATTCGTGTGTCATACAACCCACCGCTCCGAAGAGAGCGAATAAAAGCGCGCGTAAATTCTTTTATGTGTATTTGTAAGCAAACACATGCGCGAGGTTCTAACAGTGGCACATGGTTGTTGGCCGCAAATTTTCCAACCCAGGTTCTTATTTTCTCACGCTCTCTCGCTCGTAAGATTCGTGAAGCTTTCGCTTGATTCATTTATGCCTCTCATTGTTAGTGGTGGCATTTGTCCGCTTCATAATGATTTGGCGCCAAATTTCTTAACGTGCACGGGCATGTATTCGTGGAAACTACAAAAGCTCGATATGAAAAGTTCACTGGAGGCAATGCATACATATATGTTATAAAGTACCAAGCTGCTCCCCCAGCTTCATGTACGCAGTAGAAGTTTCTCATCCCAACCTGAGATGCTTTCGTTTCCATGTTTTCTGTGTCTGCCGTTTGTGTTTTTATATCATTGTTAAGAACTTATTTGACAGTATAACAAGATGTGAGTCATGCATAATAACTGATTTATAAGTAAATACTCATACGAAACTGTTTATCTCAAACTATTCTAAACAAACTCTTCTCAGTTAAAGAAGATCTATTTGGACAACAATCCTATTCCCATTTCCAACCTTTATTTCTTCAATCGTGTTATGTAGCGTAAGTGGGACCTAAAAACTACTAGTTTAGAAAAATTGTTGAAGTATACCTAGAAAATAATTTACTTCTAGCTTCAAATCAAAAAATCATTATATACTGCTATCATTATTGGTACACACATTTAACGCCAATGATTCAATTCTAATAAAAATATAATGACACAGAATAAAATCAGGCTCAACCAGCTCAACCAACTTCTAGAACAGAAGTATTCGACGAAATTTATGTCATCAATGTGATTTAAGCTCTTATTTAAACGAATTCTAATATTTTCAAAACTAGGTAGTATGAGGTGAAGGGTTTCAGTTGTACATTTTTGGAATGAGAAAGGAGTGTATTGTTACTACTTATGTGAAACAGCAGTCCATAAAAATGGTCAATATAAATAAAAGGGAAGGATTTCAAAAGTTTTATTTGCCTTCTGATGAATATTTCTCTGTTTACAATATAAATGATCGAACTCAAATGATAGTTAAAACATCTGTAGAGTCAAATAGTGCATTAATACACTTTTACGAATCAGCTTTGAAAAATGCAGTAAAAAGAGCAATGAAAGCTATAAATGGCAACTTTTATGTGCATTCTGGCCCCTAGAGAACTTGTATTCTTCCATCTTTTATACCACAAGCCTTATTCGGTTCCCCAAAACTAAATCAAGATAAAAATATGTAAAGTATCAAGTGAAGCATTGAACAACATAATTTCGGCTCCATAGCGCTTCACGGCAAATGAGCCTTCCTGATAAACGAAGATTAAAGAATGGAACCAAGATGACATATTAATAAATTCAAGTTAAAGCGATGAATTAAACACTTTTTATAAAAAAATATATATCTCTGTTTATACGAAATAATTTATTTGTTCCATAAAACCAATGTGATCTAATAAAGGTGCTGCTTGGCAACAAAGTAAGTAAGTAAGTAACACCTTTTTTAAAACGTCAACCAGTGTTGTGCTGAATCATTATCAGACGAGAATGATTGCAATTTTCATGTGAAAGCTTTTCACGTGAAAACAGTAGGCGAGTTGTCGCCGGCGACAACTTCTCAAATTATGTATTCAAACGATACTAAACACAGAATTTTCATTCAAACATTAATCTTTGCTAATCTTTACTTTACTAAGCTCAACATAATTTTCTTACTAATATCAGTTAATTGCCTACAGTCCCGTTATATCTTCTATTTAGCATATTGTTTCATGGTGGAAAAAGAGTTCAAAAAGTAACGGTAAATGCTTCAAATCAAGATACGATTTTCAAACGATTCTTAATCGCTGGCGAGTTTTTATCACTTGATAATTTAAAATTAAGATCGCGGGTGAGTTTTGAAAATTTGATTTTTCCCATTTCCGACGTCAACCTTACCGTAATATTCTGTTTCAACAATTTTTATCATTAATTCGTGAGTGAGCACAAACTATAACGGTGAACTTTTAAAAAAAATAATAATCATTTTTTGAACCAGTGTTGGAAAAGGACATCTGCCAGAAAAAAAACCCGTCGTTATCCTAGGAATAGGATGGCAGCGGCTCTTCGTGGATGCGTGTGTATTACTTTCCAGCATTCCACGTTCCACGGACAGAAATTTGACTTGTTTGAATCAACCAAAACGTTGGTTGAATTAAAACAATAAAATTTGTTGCTTTTAGGTCTAATTTGGTTGTTTCCAATGACAAATTTAATTTGAAATAACAAAATTGGCGGGTTATTTCCACCTTTGAAAATAATTTTATTCAACATCGTTTTTTATTTGTTTCTAACCAAAAATAATAGTTCAAAACAACCGAGGATTTAGTTTATTTTTTTCATTTATTGGGTTGTTTGTGTTTGACGTTGGAAAAGCAATCTAACTGGATTATTATTATTCAACACAAAGAAATCGTTGATACAAACCAAGTCAATTTAAAAACTAACTAGTTTTTTAGGGTTTTCTTTAATGTCATTCGTTTGGCAATCTTGAAGTATGTAGCAACTTGTAGATCGTTATCCTAATATTTGATCAATAGGTACTTTTCTGTATATTTGCAATCATATGCAAGTATTCAACTTTATTTTTAACAGCATAATACTCCTAACTTTCATAATCTAGCGAAAGCGAAAATCTCCATTTTAAGTGATTTCAACTCTACCATGGCGTTTCATCTAGCTGCATTTGGCATGGTATCTTCTTTTGGTAAGAGATCAATAAAAATGATTAGAGTTTTGTATTTACGCAATTACGCAATTTTGCCACTAGTTTTCAATTATATTTATTTGTAAGCGGTACCTAAGGGGCCCCACACACGTTCCGACATGTTGTACAACTTTGACTCCACCCCAGGAAATTTGGCTCGGTCGGAGTAAAGTCGGACCGTCTGTAGGCAAGTTGTACAACTGTTGAACTTGCCCACAGACGGTCCGACTTTACTCCGAGTCAAAGTTGTACAGCATGTCGGAGCGTGTATGGGGCCTATAAGAAATAAAAAGAAATAAAAATTTCATTCTTGTTCACTAATTAAATAACATTAAAAACAAAACAGAAAAGATTTCCCACCAAAAAGCAGGCTGTACCAACCAAAACCTTTGTTTAAATTAAACTAAATTTTGATTGCTTTTAATTTGAATTTTAGCTTAAAACAACCTAATTTTTTGGTTGTATTCAAAGCTGTCAAACGTAACATCCATTATGTTGGTTATTTTAAACTATAGATAGTAGAATCTATAGATGAGCGAAAGTATGGCAAAGCAAAGCATGAGTCGGTTTTGTTGACCGTGCCCACGCGCATATGACGCCACAACCCTTAACATTTCCATTGAAATCGTGACGTCATGCTCGTTTGGAGACACGTTTGACAGTTCGTTTGGAGACAGAGGATTTATCTTCGCTCATCTATATATTCCACTATCTATATTTCAAACTAATGTTTTGTTTGTTTCACTGGCAGACCTGTCAAAACAAGAACGTTGAAATTTAGTTTGTTTCAACCGTTCAATATGTTTAAATTAAACTAAGATTTTGTTTAGGCCAAATTCAACCTAATATTTTGGTTACATATCTTAGTTTATGTTTGTTTTTAACATTTCGTTTTCTCCGTGTCGCCGTAATGGCGGATGCTATAAATAAATTTGACAAGAACTGTTTTCGATGATGAATCATCTCTCAGCAATCATATCCACTTTGTTATTCAAAGATAACAAACAACAGGAAAAAAATCCATCAGCCATAGTGTACACAATAACTAATTGATTTATATTATTTTTTCAGGATCTGATACTACGGACAAATATTACTACATGCCGTGAAGCCTGAAAAGACGCGCTATTGTTTTATTGGACCAGGGAAGTATTTCGACTTCCAAAGCGTGTTGTTTGGCTCATGATTGAAACTATAAAACCGTCTTCAGTGTCTTCTCCTTGACTCGACAAGATAAATAAATAAATAAAGTCGAAGATTGAGGTCGAAACACGTATCTGTAAAGAATACAGAATACAGCTGTAGTACTAAACTCGTCTTATGACAGGTGGGCATATAACAAGGCATATAACGTGTTTAAATGTAATTTACTTGAATGATAAGAAGTATTTCGGAACATTTTGATTAATATTACGAGCACTTGCTTTCAAACATCTGTTTTGACTTAAGATACGTTACTCATTTTATAATTATTGAAAATAGTGTATCCTCTTGATCTTCGCAGTTAAAAGACTTCACTATTCCATTTACTTCCACTATATTCACTTTGTATCAACAACAGATACGTATTTCGTTTTCTACTTGAAAGCTTCTTCAGTTTTTTTGTTATCGACTAAAAAAACACGTTAACGATAACAAAATACTGAAGAAGTTTTCATGCAGAAAACGAAATACGTATCTCTTGATACCAAGTGAATACAGTGGAAGTAAATGGAATAGTGAAGTCTTTTAGCTGTGTAACATTTCCCCTAAGACGCTCAATATCAGGGTTTGCAGAAATCGCTCTCAATAGAAAACGAATAACGATAAAAGAGAGGCAAAAACTGTTCCGAATCATAACCATGATAACTAATTTATCAAACTTGTATACAAGTGCGAAAAAACAGAATCGGATAGGCAGCCCCCACAGAAAAATTGTGATTCTCGCTTTGTTTTCGCTCCTGTCGTGTTGGTTACTGCACAGCTGTGTAGAACAAGTTGAAATGCATCATCATAGCTAGTGTTCCTCGCATTTGGAGCTTTCTAAATGAAATTTATCATAGGGTATAGCCTCCCGAATCAGTTCTCTATCATGACAACTGGCAAAAAAGTCTTTCGCGGTATGTTACATATCGTATATGTATACTGAGATGATAAGTGAGAGACTTGTTCATTCTCTTTAGAATTCAATCCCTGCTCAATATTAATTAATCACTCTTGATGTTCCCTGTTGGAGACCATAGAAAATGTTATTTTTAGAGCATTTGCACGTCACTTATCACTTATCGTGATCGAGATTTTAATCAGGACAGTATTCGATCAGTTCGTAGAATTTTTTGTATTTCTTTTTTAAATTACCTGTCATGAACATCCATAACATCATTGGGGCAGTAGCAAACATGTTAATATAACACCAGAAATAAATAAATTAACAGGTAGGTGGCCTTAACATAATGTTATGGAAAAGACTTGATTACACAAAAATATGGAAATGCTTGGTTGAATAAGTTTTTCTGCTGAGACACAAATATTCCATTTATCGGGGTTTCTTCATTTAATCTATTTTTTTCCTCAATTATCCTGATCGATGGAATATCGTGGGGTCTGCCTAGGATGTGGTGTGGTCCTACTGTGGGCTCTGTTGAACTTCTATAAAAAGGTGCAAGTGTATACATAAGCAGGCCCTTCCAAAGCGACCGTGTGCCGCTCAAAGCGCACTACCCTAGTCCTAGTGTTGGGTGGGACTTTAACCCTTTTGTTACCGACAGGCTCCCCGGGTACCTTTTTCGTTTCCAAGTGAATTTTTCTTAGGGTTCTAAACATCGCAGGAAATTGAAACTCCGTGACATCTTCAAACTCGGCAAAATTAAGGTTTGGGTGGTACGAAAATGAAAATCCAGTAAGGGGGGGCTTAGGGAGGGGCTTCTGAATATTTTTACCCCGTAACGTACCGACAGGATACCCGGGTACCCACGTTTTGGTATGACCATAACTTCGTCAGTTTTCAACCGATTTGGACGATTCCGTTTGCTATGGATTAAGAAATTCATCCTCTATCCGATCCATGTCACATAGGACCGATCCGGATTACCTGGTTACAGGAGTTCCGGATTTGCTAGACCATGTCTCAAAAATGGAGAAGTTGATCTTATACATAGAATCCAAATGATGATTTCTTGTATCCTGAGTTACCAGTTTCGCAGAAAATTCGAGGATTATGACTTCCCAACGTATTAGGACCACGTGATCATATGGACTCGGAACGGACATCCCGGAATAGGTTCCCGTGGGCCCTATAGTGGCCGCAAATTCATTCCTGGCAATATGGGTATCAAAATTCTTGGAATTGTTCCGGAAACATGTTTTCCATGTAGTTGAGACCATAGGATGGATATGAACCGGAATGGTCATTCTGGAACAGGTTCCCGGAGGGCCCGAAGAGCCCGTAGTGGCCAAAAATTCATTTAGAATAAACCCTAGCTATATGGGCATCAAAATTCTTGGAATTGTTCCGGAAACATGTTTTCCATGTAGTTGAGACCATATGATGGATGTGAACCGGAACGGTCATTTTGGAACAGGTTCCCGGAGGGTCCGTAGGGGCCAAAAACTCATTTAGAATAAACCCTGGCAATATGGGTATCAACATTCTTGGAATTGTTCCGGAAACATGTTTTCCACCACTTGTCATAAGACGAGTTAATACAATCCCATTGAATTCCACCACTTAACACTGAAGACGGCCTTACTGTTGAGGTCGAAATACGTATCTGTCAAGATACAATTAAGTGGTGGAATTCAATGGGATTGTATTAACTCGTCTTATGACAAGTGAAGACATTCCACTAAAAAGCTCAAAATAATTTTCTTATGTTTTCCATGTAGTTGAGACCATAGGATGGATATGAACCGGAACGGTCATTCTGGAACAGGTTCCCGGAGGGCCCGTAGTGGCCAAAAACTCATTTAGAATAAACCCTAGCTATATAAGTATCAAAATTTTTGGAATTGTTCCGGAAACATGTTATTCATGTAGTTGAAACCATATGATGAATATCAACCGGAATGGTCATTCTTGAGCAGTTTCTCGGAGGCCTAAAGTGACCATAAATTCATTTAGAATAAACCCTGGCAATATGAGAAACAAAATTCTTGGAATTGTTTCTGAAACATGTTATTCATGTAGTTGAGCCATAGGATGGATATGAACCGGAACGGTCATTCTGGAACAGGTTCCCGGAGGGCTCGTAGGGGCCAAAAACTCATTTAAAATAAACCCTGGCAATATGGGTATCAAAACTCTTGGAATTGTTTCGGAAATATGTTATCCATAAAGTTGAAACCATAGGATGGATATCAACCAGAACAGTCATCCTAGAACAAGTTCCCGAAAGGCCTTTAGTGGCCACAAACTCATTTAGAAGACACCCTGGCATCAAAATTCTTGGAATATTTTCGGAAACATGTTTTTCCAAGAAGATGGGACTGATGTTTGGTCATCAGGCTGAATGGCTGTTAGGCCGAATGGTTATTGGGTCGAATGAGAAGTGAGGAGTGAATAGTGAGAAGTGAGCAGTGAGAAGTGGAAAGTAAAAAGTGAAAAGTGAAATGAGAGAAATGAGAAGAGAGAAGAGAGAAGAGAGAAGTGAGAAGAGAGAAGAGAGAAGTGAAAAGTTACACAGTGTTGATCCGATTTTGTCACTCCCCGATTTTATTTACCTCCGACTTTATCACGATTTTATCACGTCCCGTTTTTGTCACGTTTTTGACCCATTTTGTCACAACAAAAAATTTTGAAAATTTTAGTCGTTCTTTTTATTTTTGTAAATTATTTAGCAAACACCAATGATTAAAGGGCCTGTGGTTCATTATAAATCATTTCTGAGTACCTGTCAAGAATTTCTAAGTCTTTTTGACAAGAAATAACGGAAAAAGAAGATAGCAAGTGTTTCTTCTAACTGAGGGTCCCCTCGGAAACCTGTTTCCAATTTCATGAATCAATTTCATGAATTTTGATATCCACATTGCCAGGGTTTCTTCAAAATGAGTTTGTGGCCACTTTAGGCCCCACGGGAACCTGTTCACGGATGACCGGTCCGTTGTCAAACCATCCTATGGTCCAATTACTTATCGGATAATGCTTCCGATACAATTTCATGAATTTTGATACACATATTGTCAGGGTTTCTTCAGAATAAGTTTGTGGCCACTTTAGGCCCGACGGGAACCTGTTTCCGGAATAACCGTTCCGGGATTAATTCATAAGATGGTCCTGTAACGTAGTTAAGTTATATTCTTTAAATTTCCAACGAAGTTTATTTGTCGTGACGCAAGAAATCTTCATTTGGTTGAATATATATCTTCAATTTACACAAACTTTGGGACTTGGCCCAGTTAATCCGGAATTCCGGTTACCATGTAATCCGAGTCGGTTCTCTGTAATATGTATCGAATAGCGGGTAAGTTCCTGCATCCGTAGCAACCAAAATCGTGAAAATCGGCAATGTTATGATCATTTTAAGTCCGTGGGTACCCGGGTAACTTGTCGATAACGTAAGGGTGTTTTTTTGTCGGTAACAAAAGGGTTAAACAAATATGACCCGACTGATCGAGCGTCTGTTCACCAAGGAGGTGCGTCAGCGTCTTTTCTGGCATCCAGCGGCTGAGTATGAAATGCTATTCCCCGGAAGCTATACCTAAGATGGCCGCCCCGTCCCGGTGGATAGGGAACCTTGTGCCAACAAACTACTGTTCCCAAAACATCAATTTCGAGAATCCGATAATGAAAGCATACGGACTGATTTTACGGCAACGACTCTTAGCGCGAAACAACGGACACGAATAGGAACATGGAACGTTTTAAACCTAGCCCAGCAGGGTAAATTGGCACAACTTGCCAATGAGGGTGGCGTGAAGTCCGTTGGCCAAACTTTGGAGAACACAGAACGCCATCGGGACAAGTTCTGCTATACTTTGTTTTACGAGGTGAACACGCTCCCCGGCATCGCAGAGTTGGCTTCCTACTAAGCGCTCAGGCACAATCTGCGCTTATGATGTGGGGACCTATAAGTGAAAGGATAATCGTTGCCAGATTTAGAACACCATACGGTCTATACGCGATAGTTCACTGGTTTTTTTTTCTTGAATTATACCAACAGACAGGACACAGTCTAGTTGATTCAACTCTCGTATATATTTATTTTAACCATACTTCCCAGCTATCACTGTCAAATAATAAGGGATCGTAATGCTCACTCATTCTCACGAGCAGATGATGCTCATTCACGCAGATTTACACGGAAAAATCATTGCGGTCTTAATTTTTTCATAAACGCACACTGATAGGGAAAAACGAATGAGGCATAGGAATGATGAAATGAAAAAAAAATCATCAAGTAGGCTATTTTCGTTTATTTTTTGAGCCTGTTCTAAAGAAAAAAGAGCAAGTTAAATGTTTCTCGCCACAGACTGCCAGAAAAGATTCTCCTTCGACCCAAAAATCGCTTGTTTTTGTTACACCGAAACGAACCCTGCAAATAATACATCAGAACAACAATATTCATAGTTGTTTTTACTTACGAAATTTCTGCGAAAATATGGTGACAAACATTCAATTTTTATGTTTTTAGGAAAAGCTGTTTTGTTTGTCGGAATTTTGAGCGGATTTCCTTGAATTTCTATGGGACTTCTATTCTTCGAAAATTCTTCAGAAAATTACACAAAAAAATTGGAAAGGGTCGTTTGGCCGAAAATCATTCGACGGAAAGACATTTCGTGCGAAACGGTCATACATGGTAAACGGTTTGACCAAAAATTCCATTTGGCCAAAGCGACAATCGGCCGAAAAAACTGTTGTCTCTAACAGGTTGTTGACCGAAATTGTCGTTTGACCAAATGAGTCAACAGGCCGAAAGGGCTATTTGGCCGAATGGATCATACGACTAAATGGCCTTTCAGCCAGATGGCCATTTCGGCCAAATGACCTTTTCGGCAAACGGTATTTTCGGTCAAATGACCTATTTGGCCAAACGACTTTTTCGGCCAAATGACTAAACGATATTTTCGGCCGTATACCCATTTCGTTAAATGGCCAAATGGCCCTTCCTGTCTTTTGGTCGAAAGTCATTCGGCGATAAACCATTTGTCCGAATGTCGTTTGGCCGAATAACACTGTAAGCCGAATTCCATTTGGTGGAATTATGTAAACGTTTGTCCGAAACGTTTGTTGGGTCAAAAATGGTTTGACTGCAAATATTATTTGGCTAACACAGTTGTTTGACTTAGCAACCCTGAAGACTGAAACTGCCGTTTGGTCGAAATAATCGTTTGGCCGAAAATGTCGTTTTGCCGAATAGATCATTTAGCCGAATAGACCTTTCTGCAAAACACTCCGACACTTTAGGCAAAATGTTCATTGTTCACTTTGTCTAAATGGTTCCTTCTATCAAAAGACCATTTCAACTCCTCATCGGCGAAATACGCCTGCGCATTGCGCGGATTCGTCAGCAGGAGGAGAGAGTTGGACGACGGTTCAACACACGACGACTGGAAGATACCACGGTGAAACGGTCCTTCGTTGAAGAACTGGAAACGCGTGTTGCAGATATTCTGGAAGGTGACAGCGTGGAAGACCAGTGGACCGCCATCAAGAAAGCCTTCATCGCCACCAGCGAGAATAATCTGGGCGAACTGCACACCCAGAGAAAACAATGGATGAGAGTTGGAGGAAGATAGCAAAAGCCGCGATAGAGCGATCAAAAACCAGAGGAGCCCGTCAACGATACTCGGCTCTGGAGAGAAGGAAGTAAAACGCTCATTTCGGCGGGACAAGCGAGGGTGGGCCGACTATCTGGCCGACGAAGGAGAGAGCCGCAGCAACCGGGGACATTTGCCTCCTCTACGATATCTCACGACTCTTAAGCGGGACGAAGATGGATGCAATGATGCCTGTGAATGACGCGAATGGTCAATTATTGACCGACCCATCTGACCAGCTGAAACGCTTGTTCGAGCACTTCGAACAACTTTTTCAAGAGCCAACCAGGCCACCACCACCTCGGCATGATCTGCCTAGGATCCGACGTATAATACACGTCAGTACCGAAGCTCGATCACTGCTAGAGATTCAAACAGCCATCCAAAGCATGAAATCGAACAAAGCCCCAGGAGTCGATCGCATATCAGCCGAGATCCTCAAAGCTGACCCCATGACATCCGCTCAACTACTGCCTCGTTTATTTCATATTATTTGGGACACCGCAACTTTCCCGGTCGACTGGGTGCAAGGTATCTTAGTGAAGGTGCCCAAAAAGGATGACCTAACTGTATGCGATAATTGGCGAGGCATTATGTTGCTGTGTACCGTTCTCAAAGTTCTATGCAAAGTTATCCTAGCCCGGATTTAGGAGAAGATCGATGCGGTTCGCCGGCGGCAGCAGTCCGGATTCCATGCCGGAAGATCCTGTGTGGACCATATTGTCACGCTTCGTATCATTCTGGAGCATGTCAACGAATTCCAAGAGTCCCGTTAGAGTTACTTGGAATTTATTGACTTCGAAAAATCTTTCGACCGTCTCAATCACGAGAATATGAGGGGCGCCCTAAGACGCAAGGGGGTTTCTGAGAAAATCATCGGCCTCATCGAGGCACAGTACGAGGTCTTCTCGTGTAGAGTGCTGCACAATGGGGTCTTGTTCGACCCTATCCGGGTCGTAGCTGGTGTGAGGCAAGGATGTATTCTATAACCGTTACTGTTCCTCGATTCGAGACGAGGTTCTGGTAGGTGCGATTGACCGTGAACAAACCGCGGGCTGCTATGGCAGCCTGTAACCATGGAGCACCTAAACGACTTCGAATTGGCTCCTCGTTGCACTCCTCGCGCAACTGCGCTCTGATATGCAGAGTAAGCTCAACGACCTTGCCGAGCGCTTCTCTTCGGCAGGTTTAGTCATCAACGTCAACAAAACCAAATCGTTGGATGTAAACACGGCGACCTCTTCCAGTTTCACAGTTGCCGGACAATCAGTGGACAATGTTGAATGCTTCCAATATCTTAGTATCACGGATCAAGAAAGCAAGGGCTGGCTTTGCGAGTTTAAGAAATATCTGGAAAAACAGGCAGATAAGTGAAAAATACGAATTTTCAACTCTAATGTGAACTCTGTGCTGTTATACGCTAACGAAACATGGTGTGTATCAGTGGCGAGCACTCAATGGCTGTAGGTGTTCATCAACAGATGCCTGCGGTATATAATTCGCGACATGATTATTTGATATATACACTCCCGACCAAACAACGAATATAAGTAGATCTCGCATCGTAGGTATTTTGAACTAATAATTTTATTTTTTTATATGCTAAAATATTACATAAATATACATTTTTCTTAAATAACCCAAACTTTTGGCCGATGCATACCATGCACTTGAGTAAACATTTTGATTTTAAAAATAAAACAAGATTTTTCGCTGAAATTTCATCAATGCATCTCAAAGATGATTAAAATTGGGTTCCGTTGCACTTTTTATTTCAAAATTTTGTGGCCTCAGTTTTGAGAAAAATCCACATATTTTTACAACATAAATATAAGAATAATGTGTATCTTAATGTAATATTTTAGCACATACAAAAACAAAAATTGTTAGTTTAAAATACCTACGATGCAAGATCTACTCACATTCTTTGTATAGAGCTAACAATCCCCAAAATCGGATGTAGGAAGGCGAAAATACGACCAAAAGATACGACCAAGGCCAGATACAGGGGTCACAATCATAGAGTATGGGCTACAAAATCAATTACAATGAAATATGCATGTGGAAATGGGCATGTGGCTGCTCAATCTTTGAAAATCGGGGGTTTTAAAAAGTAATTTTCAATTGACATTGACCTTCTGAAATTCTTATAAGGGCTGGATTGAGGGCTCGGAATGGGAAAAATAGGAGCCACAACAGCAATCACAATGGGACTGGGCATGCGGCTTCTGAAACTTCATGAAAATACATGAACTCTGTTTGCGATTGGAAATGACCTTCTGAGATTTCGGTCAGGCCCGTATTCAGGTATCAAGAAGGGGAGAGCAGGGGCCATAAAACCAACTACGATGAAATTGGGCATGCGGCTGCTCAAATTTCATGGAAAGACATCAGGAGTTCAAAGAATTCTGTTTGCAATTGAAATTGACCTTCTGAAATTTCAGCCAGGATCGGATTCAGGGGTCAGAATGGGTAGAGCAGGGGTCATAACACCAATTATAATACAACTGGACATGCTGCTGCTCAAACTCTTGAATCTACAAAAAATGAAGTTTAGTGCAACAGAAAAAAAAAGTTTTCTATAAAAAGGGATGTACCTATTAATGTAAGACAGACTGTACTCATGTAAGCATGTAAATAAGAATTGCGTAATTGGCCCAGAACATGAATCACGTAAGACACATGTTTTCACAATCGAGTTTTTTTTCAACTGTTCACGAAGTTTTGGCGCATCATATTCATGCTCACCACGTTGACGAAATGAAATATTATTTCTCAATAAAAAGACAATCCATATATATCTCTGGCCCTCATGACAGCAGCATTCATGATGTGCAGCTTCAAAGCTGTTATTTATTGCTTAAGGTGATTATACAATAAAGCCATATATCGGCCATTTTGTAAATCACATGCTTTTCCTATATTTTTCAAGAGCACAAGATGAAAGAACCGTGTATGGGGCTTAAAAAATGGTAGATCGTTTGCTTAGTTATGCTGAAAAATCATAATTTTTGTTTCGGCACTGTACGAAAACTATTACGCCAGATTTGGGCTTTTGGAAATGTATTTAGATAAACGTGTGGTGAATTTGAAACTCACCACGGGCTTCATTGTATAATCACCTTAATATTAATTATTATTTCGAACATACACTAACTAACTTAAATTCTTGTCTTCAATTAGAACACTTCTCATGCGTAATCAATAGCACAACGATTTTTGTGTTGCCAGAATCACTAAAAAGCCTTTCTAATCCATTGTTCAGCTCTTGATGCCCATCCATTTCAAATATAATGCGCATAATTGCTCCGAATTCCAACAATGTTTACATTTATTCTAGTATTATTGGTTCCCATTGCAATACCAACTGTTTACGGATAGGAGTGGAGTAGAACCGTGCTATCAATAATAGAACGAATATCATAATTTCTTTCAGTTCCATCGTTCTCGCTCACTAGATGAAAGTCACGTGCCCCGAGCAGCACAAACTGCTTACTACCCTTGAACAAGGCCGGTTACAGTGGTTTTAGTCACGTATACTACCGTCCACTATCGGCGTCAGAAAATAGTCCACATACCGTGAAGCACAGGTATTTTTACACTCTGCCATGCATAATTAAAACGCAAGTTGCCGTTAATAGCAAAGTGCATCTTGCCCACACAAGTTCATGAGCCAGATTACCCAATCTCGTTCGCGCAGAAGGTTACTTTGCGGCGGGGTTCGATCACCCCTCAGTACCTACGATGCCTAACCTAATGCTCTACCGATGCCCCTCCAGTCAGCAAACCGCATCAGGGGAGAGGTGTGCCTTCATATCTACTGTTTCACATACTGGTTTGGCCTTTCCGTGCTAATCCAAACTCGAATCGTCACAGATTCGCTGTGTAGTTTATCTGACGCCGCGCACCGGGCCAGGGGAATAGAGCGCGAACCTTGATAGATGTCATTCAACTTGCCCACCTCTGCTGCAAACTACTAAAAGCATCTACGCAACAAACCAAGAGCTACTAATATTTGTTCGCTGCTCTACGTTCGACGAAAGCGGTTCGCGAACATTACACTGGTTGACGAAACCGTTTGCCGTGTCCAGCGCGAGACATGGGGGCACGATGCTCATCAAGATAGAATCGACCTTTGGGTACGAACTGCAAAAAAAAAAAACTACAATACTTTCGTTTGAGTTGCGTAATGTGAACCGTGTGTACTCTGCCAAGTCGCTGTTGCAGCTTTTTTTTCCATGACTTCTCTGACGTGAATCGGCCTTTGTGACCTTCCCCAAGGGTCATAGTGCCTTATTTAGTCTTGCTCTTTTCAATTGATTGGTTGCCTTTCTCATGCACAGTAGTGCATGTAATGGCTATAGGATCGCTCCAAAACCCATAATTTTGATAGAAAGCTCGAAGATTTTTTTTTTCAATTTTTCTAGGATAATTACCGTCGTTGGGGGTGACAATGGGTCACTGTTTCAACTACTTAGAATGCTTGAAGAATAGATTTAATGTATCTAAGGACATGAAAACTAAATTATACGAGACCTTTTTGAACGATTCTGTCATCCAACCTCCAGACTGTTGGTGAGAGCACTGACCCATATTTCAAGACAAAATTTTCAAAACGACTTATCTGCTTTTGTAAATAAAGATTCAAACAACGATTTGACGAATCTGATATCTCTCCCACGAAAACCAACATAATCAATAGGTAGGTGAAGGATTCCGCTACCTGTTGATGGTGTTCGTTTGCGTGGGAGAGGTATCAGATTCGTCAAATCGTCGTTTGAATCTTTGTTTACAAAAGCAGATAAGTCGTTTTGAAAATTTTGTCTTGTTTTGTTAGGACATCTATTAATGAAATTAAAAAACCGAGTAGGGTAAGACGGTATAATATGCCCCCCTAAGGCAACTCCTCGATAACTTTTTACTTTTCAACGCAATTTATGCAAACTTTGTGTTATTTGGTAGTCCAGGAAGTCGCAAATGCATTGCCCGTGAGTAGTCATATAAAAATATTACATATAACACGTAATAAAGCTTTTTTGAAAAGTCGTGAAAAAATGAATTTCAAAAAGTGCCTGGGCAATACGCCCCACCTAAACCAAAGACGTTTCAAATCCCTTCATTAGTTTTTTATGAACCCCATAACAAAAAGGCTACAAATCCTTATGCGCTTGACTTTAAAAAACCAACATAGGTCCATTTAAGCAGGTGTGAATTACATTTCAATATTTTCCATACAATTTGGAAGCAACTGCTGCAGGCTCGCTGCGCTTGTGTCCAGTTGGTAAGGGCATATCGTCCTGCCTACACTGGGGCGTTTTGGCCAGTGAAACATGTTTTCGAAAATCGTTATATTTTTGAAGATGGAAGCAATTTTATATCATATTAACCACTGACAAAAGTCATTTTGTTGCCAAACTGAGTGTTCCAGTGCAAGTTTTGCGGACAGTATGTCAGAGTCGCTCCAGAATGTTGAGCAAACAAACTTTAAAAGTTACATCAAAACTATAACTTTTTGTATTTTGCTATTATTTTCATTGTGTAATACAAAAATACTTCCACATTCACATAGTATGATGGGTTTACAAATACTTATGGGTACCAACTGATTTTGATCCTTAATTAGTTATAGTTTTCTAGAAATCAAAGTGGGGCGTTTTGGCCAGGTGGGGCGCATTATACCGTCTTACCCTACCACATAGCGGCCCAGGTAAGCATTAGCAATTAGCACTATATTTCAACCGTCTAAGACGAATCAAGTACTGTCCATTTAATTCCACCAGTTAATTTTCGTTATCTTTGCAGATACGTATTTCGACCACAACTGTGTGGTCGTCTTCAGTGTCTTGTACTTGACTCGACTTAGTACAAGTACAAGACACTGAAGACGACCACACAGTTGTGGTCGAAATCGACTTAGTACAAGTACAAGACACTGAAGACGACCACACAGTTGTGGTCGAAATACGTATCTGCAAAGATAACGAAAATTAACTGGTGGAATTAAATGGACAGTACTTAATTCGTCTTAGACGGTTTAATACATTCCTCTAAAAGAACTTAATATATTTTTCTGACTATATTTCACCTTTTCGGCTATATAGGCTATTATAGAGCCAGTATAAAGTATTTTAGCGTTTTAGTCACACGTAAGGCTTATTTTAATGTTTTTGGTTACTTAGAGATGATGGTATATAACGTGAAAAGCACATAAAAAGGTGAAAATTTAACTAAAATTAGATTCTGTTATTTTAATCAATTCATATTTATTTGCATTCATTTGAATGCATTGCAGCAGTTTAAAAAATTGTTTTTGTTTATTTTAGAATTTTTTTCCAAGGGGACGCTTGGGAAAAATGAAGGAAAAAGCAATGTTTTTTTTAATAACCCCGGAACGCAATAATTGGCCATTGGATCAATTTTCAATAGCAATAAAATAAGGAAGGATTCTGCATCGAATGTAACCCTTTACCAGCGGTGGTAGGGCATTTGGCATAAAGTAGTTTGGCATAAAGGTCGTTCGGCATAATGGCCATTTGGCATAATAATTTTGAAATCGCTAATTTAGGAACTAATGTAAAATATTTTCAATTCTTAAATAAATAATAGAGTTACTTAGAGACATAAAAGGTTCTGTTTAATCAACAGTTTTGGTTTTGGTTTAATTAACTTAAACTGAAATTCTACCCTATCATAACCTGGAAAAGTACTATTCTATGAAAAGGAGTAAGAGAGCCTTCATTCAATAGAACGCATTTTCTTGGTATAAGGCAGACAGAGGAGATGATGCCTTGTTCAAAAGGACGCGTTTGCCCGGTATAAGGCACGCAGAGGTATTAATGCCTTTTAAAAGTAACGCGTTTGCCCGATATAAGGCGAACTGAGATGATGCCTTCTTTAAATCAACGCGACTTCCCGAATACAAACAAGATCTCCATCACTCTCACACAGATAACCTTTCTCTGTTGCGATTGCAACGGAATAAGGACTATTATTCTTAGAACGATGTTTATTTTCTCTGGCGCCGCTGCTGACGACGACGAAACGTAACTTGACTTGACGTGTATAAAGTTAATTGCATATTATTCGGCAACTCGGCCGTACGAAAACCATTTTTTTGTTAAATATCTTGGCTGTGCATATGCACAGCATATGTTTCGAAATGGACAAATTGATATGAAATTTGCGAAAAAGAATCCACGTGTCTTGGAGGGACTCGAACCCTCAACCTCCTACTCTCTAGATAGGCGTGATAACCCCTACACAACAAGACCACTTAAAGGTCACGTTTGCGGAAAAGCCATCAGAATCCGAGTACCAACCTCCACCGCGGTTAGCTCTCTTTTTTGCAAATTGAATATCTTTCGGATGCTTGATTTGCCCAATCTCCACATCTGCTTTACTGTTGTATATCCACAGCCAAGCGAGTGCACATTGTTTAGTGCGGAGTGCGATCCTCTCGTTTAATAAACAATGTGCACTCGGCAGCTGTGGATATAACAATGCAAAATCAACATCAGATATAATTGCAAAAAAGAGCTAGCTGATGAAGTTCAAAGCATATACACAGCCAATATATTTAACAAAAAAAAAAAAAAGTGTATAAAGTGTTAAAAAATCCCTATAAGATATAAGTTTATACATGAAATATTTTATGCTCCTTAGGTTTTGCTTATTCTGTTGTGATGTGAGTGGGTAGTGGTGTAGGAATAGATAACTGAATAACTTACGTTTGTGTACCTTTTGTGTTTAGTATCGAGCGATCGGTAATGGGTAGCTATAATTAAGACTGGTTAAGTTTCATGTCTGAAGTTTATCAATATAATCTGACCTGTGGCTCATCTGTTCTGTGTTCCTACAGTGAGCAATGTTCGAACTGACATGAATTCCGAATCCGAGTCTGTCTAATAACCTGATATTGAGTTTTGGGACATGTTATAACAGTTATTCAATTACGTACGTACACACGTGATCTGTCTGCATTTAGCGATAGTGGGTATGTTTTACAAACTGCTATCGTACAACCCGGTAACTGCTCGCGTAATCACAGTAATCGTCACTGTCCTACGATTATAATTTATAACTCGACAAACGTTTTCTGAACATGAACGAAAAACATGTATTTACGAGCTTAAGACGAACTGGTATGTTTTCGCGCCTAGCCTGACTTGCACTTTTTCCCTCGCTTTCTACTTTCTGACGTTTTGCGCTTTCTTCCTTCTTCTATTCCGACTGACGTACGTAGCAGTGACGCGGTAAGTGTTGGGGGCACTTCAACGGAGCAATGTAACTATATCGAGAGGCTATCATTTTCGCTGACGTTGATTGTGTGGTGCGAAGCAACGAAAGTTGCGACACTCACCCCCCTCCCCCAGTACTCGGAATCACCGGTCCGACGTACTTACAGTTGCACCGACGTCCAACACTGCTAGCTTCACGGCTGGTCTCTCAAGCAGTCCAGTTGCTGTCTTCACCAAAGCCCGACGAACCTGTCCATCCTTGGATAGGATAGTGCGAACCACACGACCTTTCGGCCAGCATACCCTTCGGCAAAACCATTTCGTCCTTCGGGTCAGGGTTGGTAGGTATTCGGTAACCCAGCGTCGCCAGAATTTGTTGCCGTAGACCTGTGACATCCTCCAAGTATGCTTCACAGTACAGCTGCTATCATCAAACGCGATCGGGGGCTTAGACTGTGTTCGTCGTTTTGCGGCAGTTCGGTCAACGACCGTGAATTGACAATAAGTTCTATTTCTGTCAACATGTTTCGTAGTAGTTCGTCGGTGGGTGTGCGTGTGAGTTGGGTGTGCTTTAAGGCCTTCTTCACGGACTGGACTAGTCTTTCCCAGGCTCCGCCGAAGTGCGGAGAAGCAGGTGGATTAAACGACTACTTGGTGTCGGCGGTGACGAAGTATTCCATCAGTTTGTCCTGGTTCACTTGCTGCAGTGCTTCCTTTAACTCTCGACTAGCTCCGATAAAGTTGGTGCCATGATCACTGACTATTTCTACAGGAGAACCTCTTCTTGCGACGAAGTTCCGAATGGCGAGGGTATATGAGTCTGTCGTGAGGCTGTGTGCGACTTCGATGTGCATGGCTCGTATAGTGAGGCAGGTGATCAACACTCTCTATCGTTTTTCGGTCCTCCGGCCAACAATCACGTACATCTGCCCAAAGTAGTCAATCTCTACATCCCTACAAAGGCAGAATGCTTTCAATCGTGCAGGTGGAAAAGCAGACATATACGGTGTAGCTGGTGTTGCCTGGCGGTTCTTACAAAGCTGACATCGATTCCGCACACGATTGTATGTTGAGCGGAGCTGAGGCACGTAGAATTTTAGTCGAATTTCATTGAGTACTGTCTGATGGTTCATATGGTAGTACTGCTGATGATCACTGGCTACGATTAAGTTCGTTACTGGGTGGCGCTTGGGTAGCAGTATCGGATGTTTCGCGCTCTCATCTACGGCTTCACATGTGTTTATCTTCTTCTTCGTTGGCATTACATCCCTCACTGGGACAGCGCCGCCTCGCAGCTTAATATTCATTAAGCACTTCCACAGTTAATAACTGCGAGGTTTCTAAGCCAAGTTACCATTTCTGCATTTCGTATATCATGAGGCTAACACGATGATACTTTCATGCCCAGGGAAGTCGAGACAATTTCCAATCCGAAAATGGTCTAGACCGGCACCGGGAATCGAACCCAGCCACCCTCAGCATGGTCTTGCTTTGTAGCCGCGCATCTTACCACACGGCTAAGGAGGGACATGTGTTTATACGACCCTTCATACGCAGCAATCCGTCTCCGTCTAGGAACGGACTAAGCTTGTATAGCGCGCTGCTCTTCGGCAACTTCTTATTTACCAGCAGATCTTTCGGCTCTTTCAGTAGCCCGATCTCAGAGGCGAACTCAGCGTCCTGCAGCAAATTATAGATCATCAATTCAGCTTCACTCAACTCTTTCTGCGTCAACGGACTGGTTACGATGGGATTCTTCACCAGTCTCTTGCGTAGATTTGTCAGATACCTTCGTACGTACGCTACGCAACGCAGAAGATGCTTCCAGCTTGAAAAATCTTCCCATCGAAAAAGTTCATGCTGCGCAAGGTGATAGAGTACTCGCGGACGTATTTCTTCTGACGTTTCATCGAACTCGGGCGTCTGGGCTGGCCACTGATCCCTCGACTTCCACAGGAAATTTGGGCCACGAAACCATCGACTTGCTGATGTCAGATCTGGCAACTTTTGCCACTTCGTCGCATCATCGGCGACATTCAATTTGGTCGATATCCAGCTCCACTCGTTTACATCCGTTAGTTCCAACAATTCACTGACACGCACTGCAACGAACTGACTGTATTTTCGGTGATCGGAATTAAGCCAGCAGAGAAAGTCGCGAGAATCTGACCAGAAGAACCTTTGCGCAGGTTTCAGTTTGTGAGTTTTCATGACGTCGTTCGCTAAACGAGCTCCGGTTATCGCTGCCTGAAGTTATAGTCTAGGGATTGACACGAACCGCAATGGAGCTACTCATGCTTTCGCGCCGACAAGCGCGCATTCCACTGCGCCGTTTTCTTCAAATCGCAGATACGCAACCGCTGCAAATCCGTTTTCCGACGCATCTACAAACATATGAAGTTGTATCACGTTCTGATGTTCAATGCTGGTCTTCACCCGGTAACACCTAGGTACGCAAAAGTTTTCCAAGAAGAAGAACTCGCAGCCACATCTCCCACTTCACGAACTCCTCATCCTTGATCTGGTCATCCCAGTCAACACAGCTTCTCCAAACATCCTGCAGCAATATTTTCAGGAACATAAGGAAGTTTGCCATGTAGTTCTAGTGGATCTTTGATCATCATCATCGTGTTTAGAACTTGTCTTTTAGTTGGCACGATGTGACTCTGGAGTAAGTCTGTGTGGATCCTTGGAGATATCTTGAAGGTGAATGAGTCGGTGGCAGTGCACCACCACATGCCGAGAACCTTCTCCGTTCCCAGCTCACTTGACAAGTTTAAGCTCTTCTCACAGGGTTTTGACTCCAATTTCTGTAACACACGCTTCGAGTTTGATAACCAGTTGCGTATTACGAATCCAGCCTCTACGTGTACAAAACGAACATTTTTTGCCAGCTTAATTGCGTCTGCTTCCGACTCCTCACTAGAAAGCATATCGTCGACGTAATGTTCTTTGACTATCGCTTCGACTGCTCGCGGAAATTGATTCTGAAATCTTTGTGCACTGTGATTCTTTACGTACTGCGTCATTACCTTCATTGCGTAGACATCTGGACTTCGATCTTGCTCACCGTCGCGCCACAAGAATCGCTGGCATTGCTGGTCGTTCTTGTTCACCATCACTTGGTGAAACATTTCCCGGATATCGCCAGTGACGGCGATGCGAAATTCTCGGAAACGACGCAGCACCGATGGTAGAGAAGTAAGTTGGTCGTTCCCGCCACCTTTGCCGCGGCATCCCACACAAGGCGCAGTTTTCCAGGCTTGTTAGGATTCACCACGGGGAAGACAGGAAGGTACCACACACGTGGAAAATGCTCTGATAGTTGACTCTCCGTCAGCTTCTCGATATACCCACTGCGTTCGTAGTTACGAATCTTCTCTTTCAACACTGCTGCCAATTGAGGTTCACGCTGCATTCGTTTCTCCAAGTAATGATCCCTACTTTCGAAGGATGCATTTGCCCAGCAGAAGCCAAAGAGGCTACGACTTCTGCTTTTTTTAAAACATTTGCTCGGTATATATGATCCTTTTTTTAAAGGTTGCATTTGCTAAGTTTAAGGTAAGTGAAAATAAATCCATTTTTCAAAATGATTCCTTTTCGAAAATTATGTATTTTCCTCTCTTTGATTCTTTATTCAAAAGCACGCGTCAGTCCTGTCTAGGAAGAGAACATATGACCTGACAGAAGACAGGAGTTCCATAATGCTATATACCAATAGACTTGACAAATAGTAGTGATGTCTGCATGTATGAGCGTTTTGGGAGAGCGCGAAAATATGATTTCTTAAAAAAAAATACATAACGCATAGGAGTATACGAATTACTTTTCCAATAAAAGGGAAAAAAGGCATGTATTCTAGCATACTTTTAGACGGAAAACAAAATTGGCCCCCAATGACAAATTAATTTATTGCTGATTTATCTCGCTGGTAGGTGTGTCCACATTTGAAATGTTCCAGTTTTGAAGAGAGATTCTTTATTTTTAATTGGCCACGCCGTACAATCCTGTTTCCAATTATCATGAATTGCCCATGTATTAACCGAATGCCTCGACATATCTTACTTATTAATCACGCAGTTTAAATAACAATTATGCCAAATGACCTTATGCCAAGCGACCATTATGCCAAACGGCCATTATTCCAAACGACTTTATGCCAAACGACATTATGCCAAATGGCACTATGCCGAACGGGGTACAATCAATGCTTCCGTGTGTCAATTGTTTACATTACATTACAGATTGATTTCCATTGGGTACTGCGCGAACGAGCTTTATCTGCTCTCTAACTTTCACCTACTTAGTGACTGAGTAAAATTGTATTGCCATCTCTTTTCTTCCCACGGAAATATTACTCAATTTCCGTCAAAAGCAGGACTACTCATAGTTTTGAGTTGTCCTGCTTTTGACGGAAATTAAGTAAAATTTCCGTGGGATAGAGAGAGAACAATACAATTTTACTCAGTCACTGAGTAGGTGAAAGTTAGCGTGTGTTTCTTACTGCAAAGAAATAAGAAAACAACAAGGCCACTCACTGTCGAAATTGATAGTTACTGGCCTTGTTGTTCTCTAAGTTTCATGAAGATCGGAAAAGAAAGAGATTTGTTCGTACAGTGCCCTATATGATTGTATTGAATTTACACATTCTCTATCCAAGCGACTGAAACCTTAAGTGAAATTTTCTCAAAAGATTTTCGACTTTGCGCTTGTTGCGTTAGTTGTTGAAAATGCACAATTTGAAAATCATTGATTTTAACAATCACAAGAACAGCTAGAAAATGTTCTGATTTTGATTGAATTCACTGAATTGAATATGAATCAGAAAATCGAAAATTTGAAATAAATCTTTTCTTAGTGCTTATCTTTTGTGCTGTTTTCGAGTTTGTGGTTGCGAACCAATAAACTAGGTTCGATTTATTTTGATGCTGTTAGAAGCTGGTGGCGGCGGCATTTTTAAGGTCACGCTTGAAGTTATTTTAGCCGGCGGCGTGGCAATATTTTATTGCATTCCTTGTCGTGTTTCTGGACGAGCCGGACGTATTTTACTCCCGTGTCTCATCACGTGACGCGCTTTATACCGCTAGAGTTTTTTTTCCCCCGTTTAATATTCGGCGGGTTGTTTTTATATCGTTAAGTTGCCTACGCGAGTGTAAAGCTAGTTACAAGGTGATTTATCCAGCCGACTAGTTAAGGAAGCGAGCTGTTCTAGCGATGCTATTGCAGTCTCGTTAGTTTGGTTTTTTTTTTATCAAGTGCTGCGACGACGATCAGTATGAGTCAGCGTCAGGTGGATATCGACGACACTACCTACTCGGGTAGGCAGAAAGCAGGCGACGTAAAACGATTGTATCCCATTGTGTCTTTGCATTCGTTTAACTTTCATCCACGCACCAGTGGTGAAGCTTTGTGTGCTCTGCCTGTCATTAGGCAAGGGTGGCACCGTTGCATTAGAGTGGGACGAAACGCAAAAAAGGTTGCCTGAATTATTATTAAAAACTTTGAATTTTTTTTTCTTCGTTGTTTTTGTGTGTGTGATTGTTTTGTTATTATTATAATTAAAACCTATTAGTATTTTTTTTTTCTCTTCTATTTTTTTTTGGGGGGGGGGGGGTTTTGTATTACATTTCATGGACGAAGAAAACGGAGGCGAGACGCCTCCCAAAGACAATGTCGTTCGCACGCGATTCTACCAGGCTTCTTCGCCTGGGCCTTGGGTTGTTTACTTTCGGCAGAAAGTGAAAAGTATTGATTTCCTAGGAATCAAACGTGATTTGACGCGTCGTTTTCCGAAAACTGATTTTCATCAAATCAATCGGAGCAAACTACGTGTAACCGCACCTACATACCAGGATGCAAATGCTATCGCAAAAGACCAGAACTATAATGTGGAATATTTGGTTTATGTGCCCTCGCGGGAGGTCGAGATTGAAGGCGTAATTAACGCAGCGAGCCTGACTTGTAAGGATGTGCTTGCAGGAAAAGGCCGTTTAAAGAATGCCCTGCAATCTACCGTGGACATTCTGGATTGCAAGGAATTGCATTCAGCAGCTATGGTAGATGCTAAAAAAGTATATTCGAAGTCAGGTTCGCTACGGGTAACGTTTGCCGGTTCGATACTCTCAAAATATGTAGATATCGAAAATATGTTAATATGTTAATGTTGTTTCCGGTGCGTCTTTTTGTACTCAGGGTTTTTAATTGCACCAACTGCAAACAGTTGGGGCACACTGCCGAGTTTTGCGACAACAAGCCCCGTTGTGGCAAATGTTTTGAAAGGCATAGGAGGAGTCCTGCCAACAACAAGTTACAAAGTGCGCTTATTGTGGCATGGACCCTCCCCATGGTTCTAAGAATGTCCGGTGTACAAAAAGCGCACCCAAAAAGTTAAGCATTCATTAGTACAGCGCTCTAAGCAGTCGTATGCAGAAATGGTGAAGTCGCAAGACACATCCGCAACTGCCAACGCAACGGCTGCTATTTCAGCTGCCGTTCAAGTAAGTGATTTTTATGATGTCATTTCCATAGACGAATCGGACTCTGACGTAGCCGATATGGATGATTCTGCGGAGGTACACGTACCCGAAAAGAGGAAGAAACTGTCTTCTCCGGGATTGCGCCGTAAGAAAACAAAAATCATCCCTAGAAGCTTGCAAGATCTAATGGTAATGGGGGATTATTTAAAATTCCGAAGCAGCCTGTCTATACTGCTCCTTTTGACCCATGTTGCAGTAAGACATTCCCGCCATTGCCTAAAACTGATGTTACAAAGAAACATCAGGCAAGGAATATCTCTGAGCAGAAAACTGCTACTCGCACTTCTAAGAAAAGAATCTCGTCCAAGCGAGGATTGATATCCTTTAAGGATCTTGTGGATCGTATTTTGAACTTGTTCAATATTCCGAATTCATTGAGGCCAATCATTGACCTCTTTATTCCAACAGTTGAAAGTTATCTGAAGCAATTGACTGTTTCATGGCCCCTTCTTGCAGGACTTGTATCTTTCGATGGATAATACGGCCATACAAGATACAATCACTGTGCTGCAGTGGAACTGTCATAGTCTGAAACATAAATTGGACGTGTTTAAGTTTTTAATTCGCAACTCCGATTGCGATATATTTGCACTCTGTGAAACATGGCTTTCTTCTGAAGATGAAATCAACTTCCACGATTTTAACATTATTCGCCAAGATCGGAATGATCATTATGGTGGCGTTCTTTTGGGAATCACACTTTCTACAAAATTCCCATTCCGACTGTTAATGGTTTAGAAATCGTCGCTTGCCAAGTAAATGTAAAGAATAAAGACCTTTGCATAGCTTCAGTGTATATTTCCCAAATGCCTCACTTAATCGTCGGCATCTTTGGAGCGCAGTCTCTCTTTTATCATCCCCAGTTTTAATACTGGGTGATATGAATGCACATGGTATTGCATGGGGCGAAACTAGAGACGATAACAGAGCGCCTATTTTCTATGACTTGTGCGACGATTTCAACTTGAATATTTTGAACACAGGCGAAGTAACTCGAATAGGACCTCAAGGTCAGGAAAGTCGAATAGATCTGTCTTTATGCTCTAATTCACTATCATTAGATTCCACGTGGAAGGTAATCCAAGATCCCCATGGTAGTGACCACATGCCGATAGTCACCACAATCAAAAGCGGCTATCAACGATCAGTGCCAGTTAATGTTCCTTTCGACCTCACGAAAAACATTGACTGGCAAAATCATCGGCGGTAAACATTGGTATTGAATCAACTGATATTCTTCCTCCACTGGATGAGTATCGATTCCTTACCGAATTGATTCATAAAAGCGCACTAGAAGCTCAGAAACGACGCGTTCCAAGTACATCTGTCATAAGAAGACCAGCCACTCCTGGATGGGATGATGAATGTACTAAGTTGTATTCCGAGAAATCTGATGCCTTCAAGGCTTTCCGTAAACACGGAAGGTCTGAGCTTTTCGAAGAGTATTTGAGGCTTGAAAGAAAGCTCAAAAATCTTCTCAAGGCTAAAAACGTAGCTACTGGCGACGTTTTGTCGAGGGACTATCACGAGAAACCTCAATGACAACACTTTGGAAAACGGCCCGCAACATGCGGAACCGCATTTCCACCAACGAGAGTGAAGAATACTCCGATCGATGGATATTCAACTTCGCAAAAAAGGTCTGTCCAGATTCCGTACCAGCTGAACCGCTATTTCGAGAATCTACGCTTGATCCCGGTTCTTTGGGTGGACCATTCTCAATGCTGGAACTATCTATGTCTCTTCTTTCATCAAACAATTCTTCTCCGGGATGCGATAATATCAAATTCAATCTTCTAAAAACCTCCCAGATATCGCTAAAAGACGATTACTTGACCTGTACAACTGTTTCATGGAGTACAACATCGTACCACCAGAATGGCGCCAGGTCAAAGTAATAGCTATTCAAAAGCCTGGGAAACCAGCGTCTAATCACAATTCATACCGACCGATTGCCATGCTATCATGCATGAGAAAATTATTGGAGAAAATGATCCTTTCAAGAATTAACCATTGGGTCGAGCAAAATGCATTACTGTCAAATACTCAATTCGGGTTTCGAAAAGGTAAAGGAACAAATGACTGTCTAGCGTTGCTCTCTTCAGATATACAGCTGGCCTATGCGCACAAGGAGCAACTGGCTTCAGTTTTCTTGGATATTGAGGGCGCTTTTGATTCTGTTTCCATAGAAGTACTGTCGGAAAATCTGCACAGTAGTGGATTACCCGTTATTTTGAATAATTTCTTGTACAATTTGTTGTCAGTAAAACACATGAACTTTACTCGGCACTCTGACAACTTCCAGAAATAGCTACATGGGCCTTCCCAAGGTTCATGTTTAAGTCCCTTGCTTTACAATTTCTATGTTAAAGATATTGACAATTGTTTGGAAGGACAATGCACGCTTAGACAACTTGCAGATGATGCCGTGATCTCCCTAAGAGGTTCATGTGCAGAAGTCCTGCAAAGACCATTGCAAAATTCCTAAATAACCTGACTGTTTGGGCCAGACATTTAGGGATCGAGTTCTCTCCGCAAAAAACTCAATTGGTTGTGTTTACTAAGAAGCGGTACCCTGCTCAACTGAAACTAAAGCTGTTGAAAGATGACATAAACCAATCTTTATCTTCTAAATACCTTGGGGTCTGGTTTGATTCTAAGTGTACCTGGAAGACCCATATTGATTATTTGTTAGAGAAATGCCGAAAAAGGATCCATTTTCTCCGTTCTATCTCCGGAACATGGTGGGGCGCTCACCCGGAAGACCTCATCAAACTATATAAAACGACTATTCTCTCTGTTTTAGAGTATGGCTCTTTCTGCTTCCTCTCAGCAGCTGAGTGCCACCTAATCAAATTGGAACGAATTCAATATCGTTGTTTGCGTATTGCCCTTGGCTGTATGCATTCAACGCATAACATGAGCCTGGAGGTGCTTGCTGGAGTCACTCCCTTAAAGCACCGTTACTGGGAGCTCTCACTTAGAATACTGATCAAATGTGGAACAAGTAACACACTTGTATTAGAAAACTTCGATAATATGCTTGAACTGGCTCATCATTCAAGATACCTGCGAGTCTATCTCAACTACATATCGACAGATCTCTGTCTTCCATGTTATAATCCACCTCGAGTTCACTTCGTCAACGACAGTTCCTCAATTGAATACGATCTGTCCATGAAACACGCTATTCAAGGAATACCAGATCATCTTCGACAAATATCTAATACCTTCCATTTTTTCTGAAAAATATGAACATGTCAATTGCAATAACAGATATTTCACTGATGGTTCTCGCATTAACGGATCCACTGGCTTCGGTGTTTTCAACGTAAATTCAACCACCTTCCGAAAACTTCAAGAACCGTGTTCGGTTTATGTTGCTGAGCTGGCAGCAATTAATTTCGCTTTGGGGATAATTTCCGATCAGCCCGTAGACCATTATTTCATCTTCTCGGATAGTCTTAGTTCTATCGAGGCACTCCGGTCGATGAAACCTGTTAAGCACGCATCTTACTTTCTTACAACTGTAAGAGAGCAGATGCGTGATTTGGTCGAAAGATCATTTAAGATTACCTTTGTATGGGTCCCATCCCATTGCCTAATCTATGGCAATGAGAAGGCGGACTCGCTAGCAAAGGTGGGCGCACAGTAAGGTGAAGTTTATGATAGACAAATCTCGAACAACGAGTTTTTCCCATTAGTCCGTCAGAGTACTCTTCAAAATTGGCAAATGATTTGGTCACACAATGAACTTGGACGGTGGCTCTTTTCCATAGTTCCTAAAGTTTCTGCGCGAGCGTGGTTCAGAGGTGAGGACTTAAGCCGAGGCTTCATTCGCACGATGTCGAGACTTATGTCCAATCACTATTCACTAAACGCACACCTCTATAGAATAAACCTGGTTGATAGCAACCTATGTAGGTGTGGAGCCGGTTACGATGACATCGATCACGTAGTTTGGTATTGCTCGGAAAACAACGCCTCCAGAGAGCAACTATTGGATACCCTTGTGGCCCGAGGTAAACAACCCTACAGGGAAGTAAGAGGTGTTTTGGGGGATCGCGATGTGGTTTATATGCAGGCCATCTATGCCTTTCTTTGCTCGTCTGACATAAAAGTCTAATACCCTATCTTTTTTCTTTCTCGTTTTTGTTTTGTCTTATTGTTCTGTGTAATACGAAGCTATGGCCATCCGGAAGATGCTCCTGACGAACCACAACTCGAGCCCGACACTACGCCATACCGTTATTGACGTCAAATACCCGGATGAGCAGCTGAAATACCTCAAACCTAAATCCCAACCTAGTCCGTCCTGAAATTACGCAATCTAACCTTGAGTCGCCACGAGTATCTTGGTCTATACCCTTTTCCCTTACTAACTGTTGATAATAAGATGATATCGATTGTAAATATCATAAAGTCTCGGCTCCGTTAAGTGTTATACACGCCTGAGCCTGTCAAATAAACACAATAGATAAAAAAAAAAAAAATATTTTATTGCTTTGAAAGTTTTTTACAAGATTTTATTTTCTAGATTTTTTTTTGAAGTTATGCCGTTTTGACTCAAAGCCCGAACATGAATCATATTCTTAACACTGGCGTTTAAACTAAAACTTTCGTTGGTTTTTCGCACTGAGGATCACGATTACAAACGAATTCAATCTTCCGTGGAGAAAATTACAAAATTACACGAATAAAGCCAAAATGACCATTTCAAAGGTAATGTTCAGAATATGAGTCATGTTCGGAAATTGAGTCAAAATGGTAAATATCCTAAATTCTTTTATGGAAATTCTTTATTTACTTCGGGAATTTCTCTGAAACTTCATCAGTAAATTTTTTGGAATTTCCACGGGAAATTCCTTTGGGAATTCTTAAGAAAATGCTTGGTTAGAACTTTGAAATTTCCTCGAAAAATTCTTTGGGTTTTCCTCGTCAAATTATTTAAAATTTCGTCGGCAATTTCTTCGGCAAATTCTTCGAGATTTTTTTCGGTATATTTTTCGAAAGAGGCTGACCAAAAACCACGTAGATCAAATTTTAGTTCCCCTCCCCCTTGATAGACTTTCGACGACTTTTCCTAAGTACCTCACACCCTGAAGTCTACGGAGACTTTTCCAAATCCCATCAAACTAAAATAAACAAAATCCAATAAAATAGAAAACAAAATCAAATTTAATTCATAGACAGATGGCTGCTGAAACCAAATCTCGAAGCCAACTCATGGTATTTCCAATGAGCTCGATTCCTAGAGGTGCGCGCCACCGCACTTTTTGCATCGGCGCACCGCTGCGCTGTTTGAAATCTGTCACGTCTCTCCCCTGTACGCCGATGTGATTCATGGCAGCGGCACTTAAGTGAAATAACTTCGAATGGTGTTTGTGATTACAAAGGTGCATTATGAAAATAAATTTCTTCCAGAAGAAGGTTTGATTTGCCGTATTTGAATTTGATGCTCAAGTAAAATTTTCTCGCGGAACTCTAACTTGTTTTGCTGGTGTTAATGATTGGAAAGAAGCATTATTCACAACATTTAAAAGCAATGCTCGCATTGGTAGCGGTCTAAATGGCATCAGTGATGGCCGTCGGCGGTAGTTGCGGTAGAACATTTATTCGCCCCTGTAGCGTGTGTAGCCATTTAGCGGTACATTTTCTGTCACAGGATTCAAACATTAGGTTTTTGTTAATATTTGGAAAGGCCCCGTTATAAAAATAAGCCGTACCTAGTTTATTGGGTGGCAATCCAAACTTGTAAAAAACGTGTAAAAATTCCAGTTAGTAAGGAAATAATCATTTAATAAAACATTTCAGCTGTCCTGGTGTTTACTAAAATCAAATATTTCCAAATAACCAACGACAGGAAAACAAAAATCAGAATCATGTGAGAAGATTTTGCTTGAAATCTACTGACGCCGACGACGGTCACTCGAGGATCTATCGCAGAACAGCTACATACCAAAGTCTCTGAATGCTGATGTATTACATGGACAAAAGTAGCCATGAGCTACAAAAACTCATGTAGCATCGATTCAGTGCGACGACAGAAGCTAGCGCACGCATAAAATAACTGAGTGAGCGTGTCTCAACGTTCGTCTCATGCGACTCATCTCATGTGCTAGGCGACGATATTATTGAATGAAAATATCCCGCCCAAGCTGTTTTACGCACCTCCGCTGCTGTTTGCAAAGGTTTCCCATGACAAAAAGCGCATGAGCTTGAGATGTCTCAAGGCGACTCACTAATGTTAATGTGAGATACAAAAACTTCGTGAGACTCGTATATGCGCTAAATTTTATGTGCACGTAGCAGTCGTGATGTCGCCATCCTTTCGTTCACATTTTTTCAGCAAACACTTGCCGATGGCCGCCCCTGGGACACCTACTGACGCTATCGGATTTTCTGCAGTCACCAATCACTAACAAAACGAGTCAGAACTTCTGTGTAAATTCTAATAAAATCGATTTATTTTAACCTTTCCGTCCCCAACGTCTGTTTTTAAGGGCTTTCAAAAATCTAAACTGCTGTCAAAATCGCATTTCTTGAGCGATTCTTTCGCAACAAATTGCATTCCATCCGGATGGATCCCAAGTTTCGATTTATACTAGCTTCGAGGCTATCCACTGTACGGTAGAATTATTCCTCTGAGCACCGTTCGAAATTTTTTCTCATGTAGTTTTAATTTCTCCTTATCTAGAAACCCTTCACTAAATTTGTTATTTAGGAAATTCATGGGGAAATTCTTTGAAGATTTCTTTTCTTCTTCAATTTTCCCTTCTAGACATTTCTTTGGCTATTTTTCCAGAAGAATCTCCGGCATTTCCTTCAGGAATACATTCGAATGTTCCTTCAAGAATACAAACGGAATTTCCTCCCAAAATTCCACTAGAAGTTTCTTCAGAAATTTATGACGGAAATCTTCCGATTTCGCTCCATAATTTCACTTGTAAATTTATGAGAAATTCCTTCGGAAATTCTTCTAGGAACTTCTCCGGGCATTCTCCCAGGAATTCTTCCTTTAATTTCTCCAGGATAACTTTCAGGAGTTTTTTCCGGGAATACCTTCATAAATTTAATAGCGAAATCCTCTAGGATTTCATTCCGCTATTACTTCAGAATATCCTTCAAGAATTCATCTCAAAATTTCTTTAGAAATTTCTCCAGGAATTCGTCCATGTATTTCCTCGAAAATTCTTCCAGGTATTTTCCCGGGAATTGCTTCAGGTACTTCTCCAGGAATTACTCCCGCTTTTTCCGCTTAATTGTCCTAGAATGCTTTCCGGACTTTACTAGAAATTTACACCAGAATTTCATTCGGATCCTAATTTGAGAGTTCCTGCAAGATATCTTCCAAAAGTTCTTCCATGAATTTCTTCAGAACCAACCTCCGGGAATTGATCCGGTATTTTCTTCAGCATTTCATCTTCCGGGAATTCCTTCAGATATTTATCCAGAAATTCCTTCATGAACTTCTCCAAGAATTAGTTCAGGACTTCCTTGTGAGAATTCGTCCGGAAGTGCTTGTGAGAGTTCCTCCGGGAGGTCATCCAGGAGTTTTTCAAAGAGTTCCTCCGAAAATCCCTTCAAGAACTTCACAGGGAATTTCTGGAGGATATATGGCAGGAATTTCACGGGAAATGGAATTTCGGAAGTTCCTCTTCAAATTTAACTCCGTGTATTTCAACGGCTGTTCCTTTGAAAATTCCTTCGGGAGTTCCAGCAGTAGCTCCTCCGGGAATTCATTCAGGTTTTTTGTGGGAATTTATCTACAAAATCCCCCAGAAGTTTCTCGGAGAATTTCTCCGGGAGATCCTTTGAGAATTCTTCCAGGAGTTCCTCCTGGAACTCTTACGGAACTTCATTTGGGAGTTCATCCAGGAGTTCTTACGAGAGTTACTCTCGAAATTCTTCCTGTTCCTCCAAAAATTCCTCTGATAATTTCTCCAGAAATTGATCCGGGAGCTCCTACGGAAATTACTCCAGAAGTTCCTTCTTAGAGAAACACTCGGAGGAACTGCCGTAGAAACTTCCGGTGGACCTCCCGGAAGAATTCCCGTAGGAACTGCCAGAAGGGCTCCTGTAAAAACTCCCGGAGGAATTAAAGGAGGAACTCTTAGAAGAATTCCTCGAGGAACTCCCAGAGAAACTATTGGAAGAACTTTGGGAGGAATTTCCAGCTGAATTTCTGAAGAAGGAATAAATGATTTCCTGAAAAAAGCCTGCATGATTTCCTGGAAGAGCTACTGGTGGAACTCCCGGAGGAATTCCTGGATAAACACCCGGATGAATTGCCTGTGGAATTCCCGGAGGAACTCTCGGAGGAATTCTTGAAATAACTTCCGGAGGAATTTCTGAAAAAAACTACAGGGATAATTTTCAAATGAACCCCCGAAGGAACTGCCAGTGAAACTACCAGAAGAATTCTCGGAAAAATGCTTGGATAATTCATCTTATAGACAAATCTCGTCTAGCTAAAAGCTTTCTAGGGGTATGTAGCTAGATCATCATCATCATCATCATCATCTTCAGAGGACCTCCCGGAGAATTCATTGAGGAGCTTCCAGAAAAATTCTCGGTGGAGCTTCTGGAGGAATTTCTATATATATTCCTGAAGAAGCCTAAATGAATTCCAGAAAAAAGATTGAATGAATTCCCGGAATAAATTCTGGAGAAATTCCCGGGTGAATTCTCAGAGGAACCCCCGTAGGATCTGCCGAATGAACTACCGGAATAATTCTGGGAGAAAATCCTGCAGGAATTCTTTGAGGAACTGCCGGTGGAACTCCCGGAGGAACTCAAGAAGGAATTTTCGGAAAAACTCCTGAAGGATCTCCCAGTAGAAATCTTGAAGTCTCCACCGGAATTCTTTCAGGATTTTTTTGGGAACTAATCTAGGAATTCCTCCGAAAATTCCAGTGTTGATTTCATTTTCGAATTTATGTATAAATTTTCGGTGGAATTCCTGGGTCTCTGGAATGTGATTGATGTGGCCGGATTGAATCCGAGTGGGTCAGGAACCCTAAAAATATCATGGTGGAATTCCTGGGTCTCTGGAATGTGATTGATGTGGCCGGATTGAATCCGAGTGGGTCAGGAACCCTAAAAATATCATTCCCATCATTGCTTTGTAAAATCATAAAGTTTGAGGTGTCGCAGGACCTATTTTGAATCAATTTAGAAAATGGCCGTTCCGTAGGTCCTCCGGATTGTTACCGATGTGGCCGGATTGAATCCAAGTGGGTCAGGAACCCTAAAAATATGATTCCCATCATTGCTTTGTAAAATCATGAAGTTTGAGGTGTCGCACGACCTATCTTGAATCAATTTAGAAAATGGCCGTTTCATAGGTCCTCCGGATTGTTGCCGGAATGGATCCGAGTGGGCCAGGAACTCTAAAAATATCATTCCCATCATTGCATGAAGTTTGAGGTGTCGCACGACCTATTTTGAATCAATTGAGAAAATGGCCATTCCGTTGGTTCCCGGATTGTGACCGATGTGGCCGAATTGAATCCGAGTGGGCCAGGAACCCTAAAAATATCATTCCCATCATAGCTTTGTAAAATCCTGAAGTTGGAGGTGTCCCACGACCTATTTTGAATCAATTTAGAAAATGGTCATTCCGTAGGTCCCCGGATTGTGACCGATGTGGCCAGATTGAGTCCGAGTGGGCCAGGAACCCTAAAAATATCATTCCCATCATTGCTTTGTAAAATCATGAAGTTTGAGGTGTCGCACGACCTATTTTGAATCAATTTAGAAAATGGCCGTTCCGTAGGTCCTCCAGATTGTGGCCGGAATGGATCCGAGTGGGCCAGGAACCCTAAAAATATCATTCCCATCATTGCTTTGTAAAATCATGAAGTTTCAGGTGTCCCACGACCTGTTTGAATCAATTTAGAAAATGGTCATTCCGTAGGTCCCCGGATTGTGACCGATGTGGCCAGATTGAGTCCGAGTGGGCCAGGAACCCTAAAAATATCATTCCCATCATTGCTTTGTAAAATCATGAAGTTTGAGGTGTCGCACGACCTATTTTGAATCAAATTAGAAAATGGCCGTTCCGTAGGTCCTCCGGATTGTGATCGATGTTGCCAGATTGAGTCCGAGTGGGCTAGGAACCCTAAAAATATGATTCCCATCATTGCTTTGTGCTTTGCTTTGTGCAATCATGAAGTTTGAGGTGTCGCACGACCTGTTTTGACTTAAAATTGTAAATGGCCACTTATTTTGGGGACAACTGACTCCAACGGAATCTGGAATAATTCTGGAACCGTATTGTGGATAGCTTCGATAACCATTATAAATCGTGCCTTTGCAATCACTTACATCATGCGTGGAATGTCATATAAGTGCTGCTGCTTTCCACAAAGTGGAAAAAACTTTTCCTCATTTGGGTGAAACATCTAACGATTTGGCGAGACTAAACGCCCTAGCGGCACTGGACTGCGATGTACCACGCGCCTCCATGTAATCCTTAAGAGTTGCCAACTAGAAGGCGTTTTGAGCCGATGAGTTTTCCATCAACAGAACAACAGCACTTTTCTTTGAATGCGAATATATTGTGTCCTGCAGCAAAATGACAACTTTTGTGATCATTTTCAAATTCTCTCATAGATGTGTAAAATTTATCCACAGTACAAATAGCACGTGCTGTCAAAGTATTCACCGTCAGAATCCAGCACGTGGTGGCAAAATTTTCAAAAATATCAAAGTAGCTTTTTTTCGTTGCAACTAAAAATAAGCGGAGGAGTAGATTTTTTTATGAGTGGTACAATAATCAATATTATTGAAACTTCTCAAACTTTTAAAATGGTATCAGCTGGCTATGTTTTTTGAACTGTTCCATGGGATGAAAATATTTATGAATTTTGTTACAACCAGAAGATCACAGCAGCATTTGCTTTGCTAGGGCATTTTGCTCTGTACTCCTAATTTCAAACGCAACCTTGTTTTTACGTGTTGCTATAGGAGATGCTACTACTTACTCTCTGTTTATTTTGGGAAGCTCTGCTAAGTGGGAAAGTTTGAGCAAAATAAGAACTATGGACAATGGGTTATCGATACTTGCATGCAAAATTACATTCCCTAAATATTAAATTTTTCACATTATTGATTTTTCGCTATTTTACTTGGTTCCTTCCATAGACGTGCGGTAAGATGCGCGGCCACAAAGCAGGTCCGGTCTGGGAAATTTTCGGGTTGGAAATTTTCTCGACTTCCCTAAGCATTAAAGTAGCATCGTGCTAGCCTCATGAAATGCGAATGCAAAAATGGTAACTAGACTAAGAAACCTCGCAGTGAAAGTGCTTAATGAACACTAAGCTGCGAGATGGCAATGTCCCACTTGTGGATGTAATGCCAATAAGAAAAAGAAGAAAAACTTGGGTCCAACACCATAGCGTTTTTAACAAAAATAACTTTGAGATTTGTTTTTTTTGGGGAAAAATGTAGGATGTGAAATAACAATAATAAGTGAAGGCTTTGAAACTCCCATTAGTGATTTTCAAAACCAGGGATTATTATTTAGTTATAGTTTGACTCAATTACCAGTTATTTGTTACTGAAGATGAATTCAGAAATGGTAAACTTGTAGCACTGTTGTAGAATGATTTGGAAATTTGTTACATTTATATGAAAAATATTCATCAAACAATCGATTTCGTTTAAATTTGTATGGTTTTTATTGCTATCATGAGTGAACTGAAAAAAATCATAAAAATGAGAATCTGCGCTCCAATTTTTCGATTTTGATTTTTATTTGGTATACTTTCAACAACTTGAATCTGGTCACATATGAGTTAGAGCAACTGAATTGGAACATGTGTGTTGTTCGGGTTATGAGCTTGAGTTATTTGACTTCAAGTAATTCAATATTAGACAAAAAACATCGCGCTAAAAGTTCACCCTATAACATTTCGATATTCATCTCATGAAACAGTTATAGGTAAATGCTCCAAACGAAGGTTGAATGATCGGAACCATGGATAAAACATAATAGATTAAACAGATGCTATTTGCTCACTAGCTGTTATTATTGCTCTGATACTGGTGGTTTTATTTGTTTATTTATTTCATTTTTATGTTTTGCTAAAATCTAGCATTCGCTGGATTTCACAGTTCTGGAAAAGGCAATAAACATTTAAGAATATGTTTTAGTATCGATTGATTTTTTTAAATTTTAGTCAGTACCCCAAAGTTTCGGTTGGAAACGAAAACAGTTAATAATATTGTTAAGAAAATTATTTTGAGCTTTTTAGTGGAATGTCTTCACTTGTCGTAAGACGAGTTTGTACAATCTTATTTAATTCCACCACTTAATTGTACCTTGACAGATACGTATTTCGACCTCAACAGTAAGGTCGTCTTCAGTGTCTCGTACTTGACTCGACTCAATACTAAAATTAAACATAAATAATAAAATTAAACATAAAATTGAACATTTTATAGAACCCAGAAATAGTGAAATCCTCTCAGAATTCTGATAGGCAAAATGAAAAACCAGGAGATTGAAAAACAAATATTTATATCAAATTCATTAAAATTATATCAAACGCTGAGAAAAAAAATAACGCTGGGAGAATATTTCAATGTGCTGAGATTTATTCTTAAACTCAGAGTTGGACATTGGACGGGCTCCCACATTTGGCGCGCGTATCATATTTTGTTCGAGTTTGGCGATCGCTCACGAGTTGATTCATGGTTTGCTGATTCATGCCAGTCGAAGTAAACAACAAGTCTCCGAAACAAAAAGATTTTTTGAAAATAAAGCTTGAAGAAATCAATCAGAACATGGTATTGATTTCATTTGAAATTCGAATATTTAATAGCAAATCCAACTACCTTGTGGAATGAAGCCAAGTGAAAAGCGAACAGCTACTTTTCCTTGTTAGATACTTTTGAGTTTTTATCATTTTATCAAGTATTTTACAAAGCTTACGTTTCTATTTGGTAAAACCTTCAATTTTCAGCAAAAATCACACTAAAGTGAATGTCTCGTACATTTCAAGAAATAGGTTGATAACAGGTTGATATGGGAGGAAATACTTTAAAAATCCTAGCTCAATCGCTCGTCAAAACTGCTGGCTTGTCTGATTTGAATTTTGTATAAGTTTTAAGGCCCATGTATGGGAATAAACTTCACCATTTCTCTTTTGTTTTTCACATTGGTCTGGGAAACATAGTTTTTATGTTTATTATATTTTGAATTTAAGATTGAGCATTCGGCTGTGTACTGCAGAGTTTGAGGGTTTTTTTTCCAATGATTTGAAAAATAGTTCATACATTTTTTTTACATCTAAACAGATAATACATTTTTTACATCGACAGTTCGACGCACATATAAATGTTATTGGAGATTCAGAAGCACAACGTATCAGCAAAAGTTCAATACATGTATTTTTTTACAAGTTCTGTTGCTTTTCACACCCACAGAAAATTGTTGTAAACTATGATATTCACCACCTCATTGAAGTTTAGTTTTTCAAGTCACGTTTTACTAAACACAAGAACCTTTCAGTATGGAAGTTTAACTTTATCATAACATGAAAGTTAACTTTCAGTAAGTATTTCTAGTTGTGTTTCGCAGTACAGTGTTATTGGCGGCAAACTGCCATGAGCGGTGGCTTTCCCCAATGTATAAACAAAGGTGATCCACACTCGAAATCAACACGCACTTTCAATCTCTCAATCAGTTGACCAAACAAATTTACCCATTTCGGGCCCGAGTTATCAGCACACACTTTTGACCGACTAGAGCACGTTTGACAAGCAGGGCAGGCCCTATATTCTGGGTCAGTAGAACGCGGCAATCAAACTTCGCCCCAGATATTAAGCTGCTTTCGTCACATTCATCTCCGCTGTAACGGGTAGGATCAAACAATCGTTGTAAATGCTTCAAGACGCCTTCGCGACAACAAACAGGCGTGCGACGGCAGACAGAAGTCAAGTATCAAGTGCAAACCTCGCGTCTTCTTCGATTACGAAAGCTGCCTATCACTAGGAACACTCTAATGCCGCTACGATCAGCAGCTTGTACACGCGAGTACTACAATTGTAAACAACGACAACCGGCAACGACCGCTGAACACCAACTGAATCGACTTGAGCCGACTTAGGCTAAGGAAAGTATTGCGGGCACGCGCGCGCCAAAACAGCCCGAGTGCAATCTTACCAAGCTTGTAATAGGTAGTGAATGGACCAGACGATGGCAACTCTCTCCTACTCTCTTTCTCTCCCAGGTGATGCCTAGTAGACTTCTTGTGCGTTGTTTTATTCTTTGATTAAGGACATTAGCGTAAAAATCCAAACATGGACGACTTGAATATTGATTAATCAATCATAAATTCACCTCTATTACACTCTACGTTTAAAATAAAAACTCACCTTAAAAATTGGAAATTTCTTATAAAAAGTTAAGAAACTGGTAATAAAGAAATCAGGATAGAAGCAAAAAAGAATGGAAAATAATAAACACTTCGTTTTGTCTTGATTAAAGGGATTTTCAGCTTTAGGCTGGCTCATTTCTTGAATATAAGAAAAAATATATATAAAGCTTCCCTATATAATGAAAATTTTTTACAAACAATTTGAAATTTTCCCAGAAATAAAAATATTTTGGCAGTTTTGTGGAAGACCCATAATTACGTAAAGCAAAAATTGTCCATTTCAACCCCCTCCCCTCCCTTCTCCACTATGTCACACTTTTTGTATGATTGATTTAAATTTTTTGTAAATTTTGTAATTGTCTGTTACTAATATCGATTTATTTATGAAAATTTTGTATTTTTATCAATGGAAAATTTTGTTTTTTCAAAGTATTTTTTTCTTTCAAAGGCACTCATATATTTTTAAATTTTTGCTTTTCTCGTATACTAAGTATACGGTAAAGGCTATATGATCGCTCCAAAAACAAACTTTCTATAGAAGGCCCGGAGACCCATAGTGTTATATACCGATCGACTCAGTTCGACGAATTGAGGTGATGTCTGTGTGTGTGTGTGTGTATGTGTGTGTGTGTGTGCGCAAAACTACTCAAAAAATGTCACTCATTTTTCGGGCACTTATCCTCAACCGATTTGCTTGCAACAAGTTGCATTCGACGCAGAATCCTGTCCCATTGTTTCCTATTTGAAATTGGCCAGATCAGACTATGGAATCGAGAGTTATGGCCAAAATACAAATTCATACGAAAAAATCACGTAAAAAATGTTACTCATTTTTCGGGCACTTATCCTCAACCGATTTGCTAGCAACAAGTTGCATTCGACGCAGAATCCTGTTTCATTGTTTTATATTTGAAATTGGCCAGATCGAACTATGGGATCAAAAGTTATGGCCAAAATACAAAATCATACGAAAAAATCGCGTAAAAAATGTCACTCATTTTTCGGGCACTTATCCTCAACCAATTTGCTCGCAATACGTTGCATTCGACGCAGAATTCTGTCCCATTATTTCCTATTTGAAATTGGCCAGATCGAACTATGGGATCGAGAGTTATGGCCAAAATACAAATTCATACGAAAAAATCGCGTAAAAAATGTCACTCATTTTTCGGCCACTTATCCTCAACCGATTTGCTCGCAACAAGTTGCATTCGACGCAGAATCCTGTCCCATTGTTTCCTATTTGAAATTGGCCAGATCGGACTATGGGATCAAAAGTAAAGGCCAAAATACAAAATCATACGAAAAAATCGCGTAAAAAATGTCACTCATTTTTCGGGCACTTATTTATTTATTTAGTTAACATCTAAACAGATAACACTGAATCAACAATTTGACGCCACAATGCACGGTTCGAGGCCGCATCTCTCCATCCTCGGATACGCCCCACGCTCGCCAAGTCGTTCTGCACCTGGTCTGCCCATCTCGCTCGCTGCGCTCCACGCCGTCTCGTACCTGCCGGATCGGAAGCGAACACCATCTTTGCAGGGTTGCTGTCCGGCATTCTTGCAACATGTCCTGCCCATCGTACCCTTCCGGCTTTAGCTACCTTCTGGATACTGGGTTCGCCGTAGAGTTGGGCGAGCTCATGGTTCATTCTTCGCCGCCACACACCGTCTTCTTGCACACCGCCAAAGATGGTCCTAAGCACCCGTCTCTCGAATACTCCGAGTGCTTGCAAGTCCTCCTGGAGCATTGTCCATGTTTCATGTCCGTAGAGGACAACCGGTCTTATAAGCGTCTTGTACATGACACATTTGGTGCGGTGGCGAATCTTTTTCGACCGCAGTTTCTTCTGGAGCCCGTAGTAGGCCAGACTTCCACAGATGATGCGCCTTCGTATTTCACGACTAACGTTGTTGTCAGCCGTTAGCAAGGATCCGAGGTAGACGAATTCCTCGACCACCTCGAAGGTATTCCCGTCTATCGTAACACTGCTTCCCAGGCGGGCCCTGTCGCGCTCGGTTCCGCCCACAAGCATGTACTTTGTCTTTGACGCATTCACCACCAGTCCAACTTTTGTTGCTTCACGTTTCAGGCGGGTGTACAGTTCTGCCACCTTTGCAAATGTTCGGCCGACAATGTCCATGTCATCCGCGAAGCAAATAAATTGACTGGATCTGTTGAAAATCGTACCCCGGCTGTTACACCCGGCTCTTCGCAACACCTTCTAGCGCAATGTTGAACAACAGGCACGAAAGTCCATCACCTTGTCTTAGTCCCTGGCGCGATTCGAACGAACTGGAGTGTTCGTCCGAAATTTTCACACAGTTTTGCACACCATCCACCGTTGCTTTGATCAGTCTGGTAAGCTTCCCAGGGAAGCTGTTCTCGTCCATAATTTTCCATAGCTCTACGCGGTCTATACTGTCGTATGCCGTTTTGAAATCAACCAACAGATGGTGCGTTGGGACCTGGTATTCACGGCATTTTTGAAGGATTTGCCGTACAGTAAAGATCTGGTCCGTTGTCGAGCGGCAGTCAACGAAGCCGGCTTGATAACTTCCCACAAACTCGTTCACTAATGGTGACAGACGACGGAAGATGATCTGGGATATCACTTTGTAGGCGGCATTAAGGATGGTGATCGCTCGAAAGTTCTCACACTCCAGTTTGTCGCCTTTCTTGTAGATGGGGCATATAACCCCTTCCTTCCACTCCTCCGGTAGCTGTTCGGTTTCCCAGATTCTGACTATCAGTTTGTGCAGGCAAGTGGCCAGCTTTTCCGGGCCCATCTTGATGAGCTCAGCTCCGATACCATCCTTACCAGCGGCTTTGTTGGTCTTTAGCTGTTGAATGGCATCCTTAACTTCCCTCAAGGTGGGGGCTGGTTGGCTTCCATCGTCCGCCGAACTGACGTAGTCATCTCCTCCGCTGCCTTGACTTTCACTGCCTGTACTCTCAGCGCCATTCAGATGTTCCTCGTAGTGCTGCTTCCACCTTTCGATCACCACACGTTCGTCCGTCAAGATGCTCCCATCCTTATCCCGGCACATTTCGGCTCGCGGCACGAAGCCTTTGCGGGATGCGTTGAGCTTCTGGTAGAACCTGCGTGTTTCTTGAGAACGGCACAGCTGTTCCATCTCCTCGCACTCCGCTTCTTCCAGGCGGCGTTTCTTCTCCTGAAAAAGGCGGGTCTGCTGTCTCCGCTTCCGTCTATAACGTTCCACGTTCTGCCGGGTACCTTGCTGCAGCGCGACCGCCCGTGTTGCGTCCTTCTCCTCCAGAATCAGTCTGCACTCTTCGTCTTCGTCCAATCGTTCCGTCGACTTCGACCCATATACCCGACGTTGTTCTCCGCTGCGCCGTTAATCGCTGCTTTGACTGTATTCCAGCAGTCCTCAAGAAGGGCCCATCGAGCTCACCCTCTTCCGGCAACGCTGCCTCGAGATGCTGCGCGTATGCAGTGGCGACATCAGGTTGCTTCAATCGCTCGAGGTCGTATCGCGGCGGTCGTCGGTACCGAACATTGTTGATGACGGATAGTTTTGGGCGCAGTTTAACCATCACCAGATAGTGGTCAGAGTCGATGTTAGCGCCACGATATGTCCTGACGTCGATAATGTCGGAGAAGTGCCGTCCATCAATCAGAACGTGGTCGATTTGTGATTCTGTCTGCAGTGGTGATCTCCAGGTGTACCGATACGGGAGGCTGTGTTGGAAGTAGGTGCTGCGAATGGCCATATTCTTGGAGGCGGCGAAATCAATTAGTCGTAGGCCGTTTTCGTTCGTCAGCCGGTGAGCGCTGAACTTTCCAATAGTCGGTCTAAACTCCTCCTCTTGGCCAACCTGAGCATTCAAATCTCCTATGATGATTTTGACGTCGTGGCTTGGGCAGCTGTCGTACTCACGTTCCAGCTGCGCGTAGAATGCGTCCTTATCATCATCAGTGCTTCCGGAGTGTGGGCTATGGACGTTGATTATGCTGAAGTTGAAGAACCGGCCTTTGATCCTCAACCTGCACATTCTTTCATTGATCGGCCACCACCCGATCACGCGCCTTTGCATATCGCCCATCACTATGAAAGCTGTTCCCAGCTCGTGTGTGTTGCCGCAGCTCTGGTAGATGGTATGATTACCTCTAAACGTTCGCACCATTGATCCCTTCCAACAAACCTCCTGCAGCGCTACGATGCCGAATCCACGGTCCTTGAGCACATCGGCGAGTATGCGTGTGCTCCCGATGAAGTTGAGAGATTTGCAGTTCCACGAACCGAGTTTCCAATCGCTAGTCCCTTTTCGTCGCAGTGGTCTTCGCCGATGGTTCCGGTCCGTACTCTCTTGTTGATTGTTCGTTGCTTATGATTTTTAAAGGCTGGCTTGCAGGGCCTGACACCAAACCCCTAAATTTCCGGAGGACCATTCCTCCTTATTTCCGGTGGACCATGGTGCACAGTTTCACTTAGAGTCCCTCGCTGGCACTCGGACGATGATCAGCCGCCCTAACATGGAGAACAGACGCTGTTGTGAGCCGATCCTGACAAGGAGAACAGACGCTCAATAAGATTTGCACCTCCGGAAGGAGCAAACCCCCTTCCTGTCAGCATACGACCATAGTTCCCACCGGGGTTGGTTACCCGATCTTCCCTAAGGTTGCTCGTATCCCGGCCAGCACCGCGGGGAGGTAGGGAAAGGAGTTGCTGGGTAAGAGGCTAAGGACCGCGAGATGGGGTCTATTTTATTCCTTCAGGTACGCGAAGTACCAATGGTACGCTTTACCCAGCATTTGCCGTGCACTTTTCGGGCACTTATCCTCAACCGATTTGCTCGCAACAAGTTGCATTTGATGCAGAATCCTGTCCTATTGTCGCTTATTTGAAATTGGCCAGATCGAACTATGGGATCGAGAGTTATGGCCAAAATACAAATTCATATGAAAAAATCGCGTAGAAAATGTCACTAATTTTTCGGGCACTTATCCTTAACCGATTTGCTCACAACAAGTTGCATTCGACGTAGAATCCTGTCCCGTTGTTTCCTATTGAAAATTGGCCATATCGGACTATGGGATCGAAAATTATACCATTTTTTTATGGAAAAATCGCTAAAAAAATGTCACTCATTTTTCAGGTACTTTTCCTCAACCGATTTGCTCGCATTAAATTGCATTCGACACAGAATGTCTTATATTTTCTTATTGAAAATTGGCCAGATCGGACTATGGGCTTAGATGTTATGGTCAAATTACTATTTATTGTGAAAAAGAGTTCAAAAAAGTATAGCTATTTGAAATTGGCCAGATCGAACTATGGGATCGAGAGTTATGGCCAAAATACAAATTCATATGAAAAAATCGCGTAGAAAATGTCACTAATTTTTCGGGCACTTATCCTTAACCGATTTGCTCACAACAAGTTGCATTCGACGTAGAATCCTGTCCCGTTGTTTCCTATTGAAAATTGGCCATATCGGACTATGGGATCGAAAATTATACCATTTTTTTATGGAAAAATCGCTAAAAAAATGTCACTCATTTTTCAGGTACTTTTCCTCAACCGATTTGCTCGCATTAAATTGCATTCGACACAGAATGTCTCATATTTTCTTATTGAAAATTGGCCAGATCGGACTATGGGCTTAGATGTTATGGTCAAATTACTATAGTATAGCTCTCTTTTTTATCACTTAGACTTCATCTATCCCCCCCCCCAAGCAACACAAGTTCAACAAATCTGGTTGCAGTAACCATATAGTGACTGAATCCGGTCATCCCAAGCAGCACAACTTGTTTCACTACTGAACATTTCACTGTGTTTCAACTATACGGAAAGAAACAATCTTTGCATATGCGCCATCAAATATATCTCTCTTGCAATCTAAAAAGCGCAAGAGGTGGAGCCTACGGAAACATCCTTCGATTGCAGTAAAATTGCAATAATGTTGCAACATACTACAGCGGAAAAAAATAAAATAAAAATATAAAACTGGATTCGATTTATGGATCTTGCGATTGATAGTCCTTCACTCTACCGCAGCACCATTCAACACTTCGAAGGGACTGCATGTTGACTTACCATAAAAACATACGATTATGAAGTTTTGTACTAGGGTTTTCTGTTACTTGATTGCACCATCACCGGAAAAAAATGTGAGTTGTCAAAACGTTGAACGATGATAAATGAAACATGAAGACACACTCAACTTTTCTGCAACTTAATTTAAACAAACAAATAAATTTTGAAAGACGCATTGGAGTTACATGGTAAAAAATATGCAACTTGATGATTTTGTTTCGTGTTTGCAACATAAAGTGCAGTATTCTTTGATTGTTTGTTTCCAAATGTCAAACACGTACTGCATTGCAATATTAATGAAACATTGATCACAACTCGAATGTTTTTGACATATTGATGCAACTTTTTCGTGCTTTGATGTTTTACCAATGCCTTTAATGAAACTAAATAGAAACAAGCTGCTTTTTGTTAGATGTTGCGTGTGCTACTTGGGATATATAAGTTATTGTGATTGATGTGCAATATGTGTGCTTCTCAGGTCGCTCGCAACAGATTGCATTCGACGCAGAATCTTATCCCATTGTTTCCTATAGAAACTTAGCCGGATAGTACAATTGGGTCAAAAGTTAAGGCGAAAATACTAATTTTAAAACTACAAAATAAAATGCCATTTTTTGCTCTTATGCTCATCCGATTTGTTTGCAACAAACTGCGTTTGGCGAGAATTTTTTTTTATGCATATAAACAAATATGAAAAATAAGACCAATCCACATATTGGTGTTATTTGAGATTTTTCCAAACCTTTTGAACGAACTAGAATAGCACCATCACCGCTAGGTAGATTTATCTGGGTTTTTTCAAATCGTTTTACATAATTCAGGATAATTTCATATTTATTTATTGATTCTACACCGATTTCTTCATTGGCAATTTCCCAATATTTTATAGAAAATTTCCAATTTGTTTTTTGGGAATTTTATTTTGCTGCCGGCGAGTTACTTTTTCTAGTTTGTTACACAAATGACTTATTTGGACTTCTCTGGGTATAGAGTAGGGGAGAACAGTGCATAACGCATCCACGGGGCAAATTGGCCTCACTAATAAAATCACTCATATAATCTTTCATAGGACATTTATGAACCAATATCACCATAACAATTCAATATTAGTTATTCATTATTAGGCTGCAATGGAATAAAAATAAGCAAAATCCTTTCATTTCCACTCAAATAAACGATTTGCAAATCTTTTGCCTGACCCGTAAGACTGTCGTTCAATCCATTAAGACAAAACAAACTACCATGCGTTCACCATTATTTACATGCAATTGAGTCATTTTACACCACCAGACGGGCGTGTTGCCCATGCCCATTTTTTAAACTTATTTTGAATGCGTTAGAAAGTCATGAAAACCTTGTTGTTTTGAATAGGAGATCATTGTGAAATGGAGCTGGTTTTGTAGATTTTACATCTGCACTTTGAAATGGTTAGATATTCTTGTTTTTATTGGTGACTATATCGAAAAAACCCTGATTAATCCACCTAGCGGTGATGGTGCCTTTCTCGGCATTATAAAAATAGTATTTTGGTCATTACTCTTGATCCCATAGTCCGATCTGGGCAGTTTTCAATAGGAAACAATGGTAGAGAACCCTGCGTCGAATTCAACTTGTTGCGAGTAAATCGGTTGAGGATAAGTGCCTGAAAAATGAGTGACATTTTTTTACTAAATTTTTCTATAAAAAGGTGGTATTTTGGCCATAACTTCCGAGCCCATAGTCCGATCTGACCAATTTTCAATAGGAAACAATGGTAGAGTATCCTGCGTCGAATGCAACTTGTTGCGAGTAAATCGGTTGAGGGTAAGTACCTGAAAAATGAGTGATATTTTTTTTTGGGCGGGTGCGCACAGACACACACACATACACACACACACACACATACACACACACACACATACACACAGACATCACCTCAATTCGTCGAGCTGAGCCGATCGGTATATAACACTATGGGTCTCCGGGCCTTCTATAAAAAGTTTGTTTTTGGAGCGATCATATAGCCTTTACCGTATACTTAGTATACGAGAAAGGCAAAAAAGGAAAGAAAATCCTTCCCTGTCTCTTGAAAGGAGGCTTCCCAGTCTTTTGAAAGGAGGCTTCCCAGTCTCTTGAAAGGAGGCTTCCCAGTCTCTTGAAAAAAGGCTTCCCAGTCTCTTGAAAGGAGGCTTCCTAGTTTCTGGAAAGGAGGCTTCCGAGCCTTTTGAAAGGAAACTTCGGAAATTTTCTTAGAACTTTCGAGCTACATGAATGTAGGCTCTCGAGACATTTATTAGAAGACTTCCAAGCCTTTTGCAATGAAGCTACTGTGATTTTTGGTCTCATGTCTCTCAAATGGAGGTTTCCGAAACTTTAAATTCTAGATTTTTAAACCGTCTAAGACGAATTAAGTACTGTCCATTTAATTCCACCAGTTAATTTTCGTTATCTTTGCAGATACGTATTTCGACCACAACTGTGTGGTCGTCTTCAGTGTCTTGTACTTGACTCGACCAAGTCGAGTCAAGTACAAGACACTGAAGACGACCACACAGTTGTGGTCGAAATACGTATCTGCAAAGATAACGAAAATTAACTGGTGGAATTAAATGGACAGTACTTAATTCGTCTTAGACGGTTTAATACATTCCACTAAACGAGCTTAATATATTTTTCTCTAGATTTTTGTTCAAAAGTACATTCATAACATCTTATTCAACATTTTGTCTCGATCATGTGGATTACATTGAAGTTGAAAAAAATAATTCGCCGTTTGTCCTTTGGATATATTGTCCCACAGCCCTTCATATACTGTGCTGGTTAGGGTGGACAGGATTAAAAAGTTTTTGATTCACTGATCGCCATGGAAATTATGAACATCAATTTTTTTTAAACTGTATCAACAAGTTTTTATTGGAAATGCAATACATCCCGGGCAGAAGCCATGAGCAGAATATCAAAACATGATATGGACTTGATTGATATAAGAGATAAAAGAACAGGCAAAAATATCAAAAAAAATTTCCGAAATATCATTTAAAGGAAAATATTGATATTATCGTCTGATCTTTTATCTCTTATATCAATCATGTCCATATCTCATTTTGCTATCTTATCAACATTTGACATTATTGAGCTATTTTCGTCTACTCGGGATGCCATTATGCATTCTTCTCCGAGGTACCTCCTGGGACCAGCGAAAGTACCACCAGGGGTGCATGCACCCCAGGTTGAGAACCGCTGCTCTAGAACAAGCCTGAAAGGTAAACGAAAATCATTTTATTTATTTATTACCAGACTAAGGCCGGAGTGGCCTGTGCAATATATAAAAGTCTTCTTCATTCGGCTCGGTCCATGGCTGCACTCCACCAACCACGCAGTCTGCGGAGAGTCCGCAAATCGTCCTCCACCTGATCGAACCACCTTGCCCGCTGTGCACCTCGTCTTGTTGTTCCCGTCGGATCGTTGTCGAGAACCATTTTCACCGGACTACTGTCCGACATTCTGGCTACGTGCTCGGCCCACCGCAGATTTTCGCGGTGTGAACGATGGATACCCAACAAACAACGACAAGCTACAAACAAGCATCTAGGTTGAATTATTGTTTATTTGTGATCTTCGTAGCTGAATAAAATGGATGCTGAATAATTCGCTAGACACATTTCATTTCAGCATTTAATCTAACTAATATTCGACATGGCTTATTTATTTGTTTACTACCTTTATTTGAAGTCGAACTGGCGTTTTCGTTTTATCACATATCAGCACATTGAGGAAGTTTAACAATGTGCTGAACTAATGATTTTTAAGGTTCTCTGTTCGACTGTGATGTGATGCTCTGAAAGGGTGGTCGAATTCAGTTTGAATAGTAAGTTAATAAGCAAGCATTAGCCATCCTTCTTAACCTTTGTTCTTCTTAACCATTGGATTTCACATTTATCTGATCTACCGCACAGTGGAAAAAAACATTATGCTTTTTCAGTTTGAGAAAAAAATCTGGATTCTAGATCTGGAAAATTTGGAAAAAAGATTTATTTTCAAGACAAGCTTTTTATATTCGTGATTTATTAAGCTGTCGGAGATTAAAACCAATAAAACAGCTGCAATGAAAAAAATCATGCATTCATGCGGAACTAAATTTACTTAAAGCCGGGCATAACGCCGTTGAATAACGTCGGAAAATTATTGAATCTTTGATGTGTGGGATCCCAATATTATCGCATGGATGTTGATCTTTATTGCGGCGAAATTGGAATAATCTTGGCATTTGACAATCATACCGCAATCGTTTATCAAGAGATTCTGAGGAAGGCCGAATATACATTGATTTTATTTTCATAAATTCATAAATAGCATTGGGGACGGATTTTATTTTATCGTTTATGGACATTATTTTATTACGTATTTTTCCTAGTGTGCGATGGTTATGACTGCCTGAACAATGGTTGAAATACAAATCTTGTACAGTTATTAATAAACCGTAGTTTGACAGATTGACTTATTGAATAAGAGTCCAATTATGATTCATATTCAGCAATAAGATTATTTATGTTATGCATTGAGTGAGCCATATCTAACAAATCAAGGATGGCGCGGATGACAACGTTACCGGCGGATGATCAAATGACAGCAGTTCGAGACCCGATTTAGGAAAATTTTAAAATGATTATATGAAAATAGCAATTCCTTCAAAATACGTTCATTGGAGATCTTGATGATGATGTTACCTTCTATGCGTTATTATTTTCGAAGAATTCACATGTAGCTGAATTGAGGCTTAGTAAAATGCTTATTGAAGGTTTAACGAATCAGTTAATAAAGTTGTTTTTCAAAATGAGATGTTGTAGTTGTATAACTTCGCCAAAATAGTGTGAACAAAGCTTGAACAGAAGTTGTGATAAGAAATAGTACAGACATAATTCAACACAGCGCTGAATTAAATCATCACACTGATGTTAGTTCAACTAGTGAATGTTTGTTGGGTAGTTCTTTCAACAGCTGATTCAACTCGTGGTTAATTCACCCTCTCCACGTACCGTCCGCCATCTGCACCCCACCATATATGGTATGCAGCACTTTCCTTTCGAAAACTCCCAGTTCGCGTTGGTCCTCCACGAGCATCGTCCAGGTCTCGTGTCCGTAGAGAACTACCGGTCTAATAAGCGTTTTGTAGATAGTCAGTTTGGAACGGCGGCGAACTCTATTCGATCGGAGCGTTTTGCGGACTCTAAAGTACGCACGATTTCCTGCCATGATGCGCCTCCGAATTTCTCTGTTGATATCGTTATCGACGGTCACCAGTGAGCCCAAGTACACGAATTCTTCAACCGATAGAAACTCGTGGTGGGTGGCTTACATTGACCTCTCTTGAGCCTCTTCCTATCATGTACTTCGTCTTCGACGTGTTGATGACTAGTCCAATCCGTTTAGCTTCGCTTTTCAGTCTGATGTAGGCTTCCTCCATCCTCTCAAAGTTATGTGCCATGATATCAATGTCGTCGGCGAAACCAAATAACTGGACGGACTTCGTGAAAATCATACCATTCGTGTCAATCCCTGCCCTTCGTATTATTCCCTCCAAAGCGATGTTGAATAACAGACACGACAGACCATCACCTTGCCGTAAACCTCTGCGCGTTTCGAAAGGACTCGAGAATGCCCCTGAAACTCGAGCTGATCCATCGTCGCCTTGATCAACCGAAACAGTTTATTCGGAAATCCGTTTTCGTGCATTAGCTGCCATAGCTGGTCCCGATCGATTGTATCACATGCGGCTTTGAAGTCGATAAATAGATGATGTGTGGGCACGTTGTAATTTCGGCATTTATGCAATACCTGACGTATGGCGAACACCTGGTCTGTGGTAAAGCGTTCACCCATAAATCCCGCCTGGTACTGCCCCACAAATTCTCTTGCAATTGGTGTTAGTCGGCGGCATATAATTTGGGAGAGTACCTTGTAGGCGGCGTTCAGCAATAAGATTGCAAGGTAGTTGCTACAATCCAGGTTATAGCCCTTTTTGTAGATAAGGCACACGACACCTTCCATCCACTCCTGCGGCAGAACCTCACCCTCCCAAACCTTGGTAATTACCCAGTGCAGCGCTCTAGCCAGTGCTTCACCACCGTGTTTAAAAAGCTCTCCTGGTAGTTGGTCAACCCCAGGGCTTTGTTGTTTTTCAGCCGGCCTGTCCTTCGCGCGTGCTCCAAGGTTCATTAGTCATTACCGTACCGCCACAGTTGCCTGCCACATCGCCATTCAGGTGCTCTTCGTAGTGCTGCCGCCACCTTTGGATCACTTCACGCTCGTTTGTAAGAAAGTTCCCGTTCATGTCCTTACACATATCGGGCTATGGCACGTGGCCCTTAGTGAACGGTTTAACTTCTCATAGAATTATCGTGCTTTATTAGAGAGGTACAGTTGGTACGTCTCTTCACGGTCTCGATCTTCCTGCTGGCGCTTTTTCCTCCGAAAAATCGAGTTTTGTCTGTTCGGAGCCCGTTTGTATCGTGCCTCGTTCGCCCTCGTGCGGTGTTGCAGCAATCTCGCCCATGCTGCATTCTTCTATTCCACTAACTGCTCACATTCGCTGTCATACCAGTCGTTTCTCTGATCCGGGGGCACCGTGCCAAGTGCAGCGGTTGCGGTGCTTCTCATGGCGAATCGAATATCTCTCCAGCCATCTTCAAGAGACGCTGCTTCTAGCTGCTCTACCGTTGGGAGTGCCACTTCCAGCTGCTGCGCGTAGTCTTGGGCTAGTCCACCGTCTTGTAGCCACCCAATGTTTAGCCGCGGCGTAGGCGTGTTGTACACCGTCGAGAGTTTTGAGTGCAGAAATACTGCAACGAGGTAGTGGTCGGATTCAATATTCGCACTGCGGTTAGTGCGGACGTTCGTGATGTCGGAGAAGAATTTGCCTTCGATTAGAACGTGGTCGATTTGGTTTTCCGTTTCTTGATTAGGTGATTTCCATGTGAACGAAAATCATGCCTACTTTTTAAAATTCATTTTTCGTTTCATCATTTTTACGCCTCATTTATTTTTTGTGAAAGTTTTCAGTTAGCATTTTAAAAAATAATATGACCGCAACGGGATGCGAACCCAGAACACCAACAAAAATGCCACTGTGTTGCGCTCACTCTAGCTACACCACCATATTGACTGTTTATTGGGGATAGATTATTTGTCCCATAAAGACAGCTCCAGTTGTCATTGGGGAGGACATGGAAAGGATGAAAACAGTGAGAAAACGAGCAAATTAACTTTTCGCAGCACTGACACTGGGGGAAAAATAGTTATCTCTCATCAGGGCTTTTTTTCTTTTCCGCAAAAATATTTTTCGGCGGAAATCTGCGTGAGTGAGCATGTACTGCTCGAGAGAATGAGGGGGCATTACGACCCCTGCTGATCATAGCACTTCTACATTAAACGCAGGTGAAAAGAAAACCTTCATCACTTAAAGGAATACTTACTTGAAAGCATCCACCCAACAAAACCGTATATAATCGTTACAATAATTAGTAATCGATTTTAATTGAATTTGCTAAGCTTTTTGTCCTTGGTGTATCTTTCATAATATCAGTATTAAATTCATCTGTAACAAAAAATTAATTATATTTCGAAATGCTAATATCATCTTCCAAACTTGGACGTACATGTTCATGATAGCATTAGAGGCGAAAGTATAGAATTGATAGTTCCGTTAGGATACGGCAGGCATGAAGAATGTTTCTATAGAAGTCGATTTGAAAGCGAGCGGAGGGCAATATTTGTGATGGCACATATCGCACGACCTTCCTTCTGCCAAGCTCCCGTATGAAGGGGGAGGGAAGAATATCACGCAATGAGAAAACAGAACTGTGCAATAAAAATCCTATTCGACTTAATGCTGATGTCATATTAGAAATTTGGGGACAGTACTCGTCGATAGCAAATCCTTCCGCACGCGATGGCATATGAACAAGTCAAACCACCTTCCTTTTGCCAGTGGAGATATATCAGCTTCCACACTGATATTCTTCGCTCCCCCTTCATACGGGAGCTTGGCAGAAGGAAGGTCGTGCGATATGTGCCATCACAAATATTGCCCTCCGCTCGCTTTCAAATCGACTTCTATAAAAACATTCTTCATGCCTGCCGTATCCTAACGGAACTATCAATTCTATACTTTCGCCTCTAATGCTATCATGAACATGTACGTCCAAGTTTGGAAGATGATATTAGCATTTCCATATCATTGTAAATCGTTTAACTTCACGTAGAAGTAACACACACGAAATCATTAATTTAGTAATTATATTTCATTTTGAACTGTTGTAAATGATTACACTAATGCAATTATTATTGGTACGATTATAGTAAACGCCTGGGAAAAATATATTACCGGTAGAAGCAATCTCGTAAGAAGTATGAAGAAGTAAAACTCGGTATACTGAGGCCTACGAATAAGGACTATGCTATGCTATCTAATGAAAGGCCAATTTATTTTATTTCCATATCCTAATAATTCTTTATAGTCTAACCTAAATGTAGCCGTTCGAAAATAAGCCATTTTTCCTGTTGAGTAAGGTACCACCATCGGGGGTGACAATGGGTCTGGAAGTGAGAATTGGTCATCGCTCTCACCGGTAGTCGGGAGGTCGTAGAGCAAAATCGTTCAGAAAGGTCTCTTATATTTTATTCTTCTTGCCCTCAGATACATTCAATCTATTCTTAGATGCATTCTAAATAGTGACTCATTCTCATCCCCGACGACGGTAGTTTTTTTCACCCACCTATTTTAAAATCTTCATTTCTCGAAGACTAGTTATTGAGAGCAGTTAAAGTTCAAGTTTTTCCATACAATTCTCAAGAAATTGTTATAAAAATTGAGAAAAATATATTAGGCTCTTTTAGTGGAATGTATTAAACCGTCTAAGACGAATTAAGTACCGTCCATTTAATTCCACCAGTTAATTTTCGTTATCTTTGCAGATACGTATTTCGACCACAACTGTGTGGTCGTCTTCAGTGTCTTGTACTTGACTCGACTCACCGTTTTACTTACCTTAACGTTTACCGAACTCAAACCGTTTCCCACTACTAGATTATTAGAAAAGAAGATTGGATAAAATACTAACAAAGGGGTATAACACGTCTTTGGTTAAGGTGAGGCGTTTTGCCCAGGTACTTCATGAAATCCATTTTTTTCATGACTTTTCAAAGAAGCTTAATTAGATGTTCTCTGAAATATTTTCATATGAGTGCTCACAGGCAATGAATTTACGACTTTTTGGACTACCAAATACAGTCGACTCTCCACATTTCGATGTTTAACATCTCGATATCTCTCACTTTCTCGATGGTTTTCTCGGTCCCTACAATCCATATACATTTTTACTTCCTACATCTCACATCTACATTTCTCCATCAAACCTTCCTATCTCGATATCTCTATTCGAAGTGGTCTGGCCATATTTTGGTCAGGATTTACTCTTCCTATGACGATATAAAATTCAAATTCGAATTTGTAGGCTACTAGATCATCTTTGGGCAATAACAAACGCATAAAAAAACAAGAAATGACATTTGTTTTGTTGGCGTTTATCATAGCAACGAGAATTTTTCAATCTAGTACCCAATTAATTTTTTCTTCGTTTCCTCGATCTTTCGAGGAGAACATCTCTTCTACATATATGACCTATCCTCAAAGCTCTGTATTTACGTAATGTAGAAACAATAAACTACTCACACGTATCGTAAAGCCAACATTGCTATGTTTGCTTTAAAATTGGCAAGAAGGAACGAAACCAATTATTCTCGGACCATATCAACACATGTGCAAAACTTGAAAAGCGAAGAAAGCATATCAATTAGAATCTATTGTAGGAAATATCAAAAAGTTTCAAGGCACGACGTAAGCCGGATTGTACCTGCATAAAAAAACCATAGTTCCCCCGTTCCCCTGTCTAGATCGTGACCAGATACAAAATTTAGACTGATTAGCTTGTGAATGTTAATGAGTGCAAAATCAAATTCAACAACAAAGCAAACTCAGTTCCGTTGATTAAAGTTAGAGTAGCTGAATTGTAGTGTAGCGAAACCGGCATTGAATAAATAGTGGAATTTAAAGATGTTGTTGAATATACATAAAGAAAAGGAAACTAGTTTACAGTGGATGTTTATTTCGAAAGCTGAGTCATTTCGTTGCATAATTACGGCAAAAATCAGTAAATGATTTCTTGTGTGTTGTGATTTTTAATAAGTATATAACCATTCAATATTGGTTAATATTGATTATTTAATCTATTAATAATAAAAAATAACAAATTCATGGATCCCGGATAATTAGAACGGTACTTCATTCAATTTATCGAAATTTATTTTCAGTTGAAACTTCTAGTAAACCTACGAGCATCAGGTAAAACTTATCTCTACATGTCCTAAAACCAAGGATGTTATCGATCATTTAGTAACTTGCGTTCGATCATTTAGTAGTTTTTCAATAATTCATTCCATAAGTAACTTAGACTAAATGATAACAAAATTCCAATCATTTAATCTAAGTTACTGCAACTAGCGCTATAACTCCGTTGTTAGTTGAATTCTAACAACGAACCATTAGGCAGAGTTGTAGAAAAACCTTCGCATTAAAAGTCCACCATACAACACATTTTGAAATTCAGCTTCTGGAATGAGTTATTGAAAAACTACTAAATGATCGAACGCAAATTACTAAATGATCGATAACATCCTTACCTAAAACACACATTTTCGTTGACAAAATTGTATAGATTTAACTAATGATGAGTATTTGGGTGAAGAAAACTATAATTGCGACACATAAATTATATTTATATAGATATCAGCGCAATGATCCTATTTGCTGTTCTGTTTATATTCAGTATCCATACTCTTCTTCTTCTTCTATGGCTCTACATTTTAACTGGAACCTTTTTTTTGAACTTGTTGATAAATTAGCATGTTCACAGTTATTAATTGAAAACCTTTTTATGCCCCCCATTGCATGGGTAATTATTATCTTGTGCGGCAAGTTCATTGGATACACTATGCCCAGGGAACCACCCGGAAACATCCTGGACCGGACCGCGAATCGAACTCCCCATCTCCGGATTGGCAATCCTACGATATTACTCGCATTGCTAACTGGAGTGGAGAATAACTGTTTCCATATTACGATATTCAATTTTTATTTGCACCATCTCACACGTGCTAAATGACGAATGAATTTGTTTCAGTTTGAACGATGTGTCAACAAATGGGGTGCAAATAAAAAGTTCAGTTGGAAAACATTCGGAAACAATTGGAGATTAACGTATCACAGTATCAAATAAACAATTATTTAAAACATTTCCATGACTGGCATCTTATCCCATTACTGGGCTTAGGAGATCTTTGAAGTTTTGAAGTTGATTGTTAACACTTTAGAATTGATTCAAATATTTTATAGAACAATATGTTTCATTCTGTTAGATGTAATGTCTTCTCTGGAGATAAAATGAGTTAGTACTATTATCTACCATTCTACGTATATTGACCTTAGCAGTAAGGTCGTTTTTAATTTCTCGTACTGAACTGTTATGGTCGTAATACGTATTCAGTAAAAGTTACTATGCGATGGAATAATTTTGAATATTACCATTGGCGTAACTACAGGGAGGCTAGTGGGGGCTTTAGCCACACCTAGAACTAAATTAGCCCTCCCTAGAATTTTTGCCACTTTGCATAAATATTGTACTTATCTAGCTCTCTGATCATCATATATATGGATATAGGCGTAAATGCCAGGAATGAGTTCTTTTCATTCACATCTCTCTCTCTACGAAACATTGAAACTATTTTAACAAATTTTCGAACTTCGAACAATTGTTATATCTTACATTCTTACGATATGAATGTTAAACACCAAAAATAGTACGCTTCCTTGATTCTCCAGCGCCAGATATCATTACTTTAGGAAATTGGAGTAGGAACAGTGGTTCCATGCTGATGCAATGCTGATTGAATAAATAATAAGACAACAGACTAAGAAACCAATACAGTTTCAAAAATTTTGATTGGATAAAGAAAGTTCTAGTGGCATACTGAACTGTCTGTATGGTCTTAATATTGACACAACATAAAATATTGGACACATTGTTTAAGGAACACAGGATGCATATTTCTAAAAAATCTTAATTTAAAATTGGTTTTCTCAGCAAGTATTTATTCTTTAAATATTTTAAAGTTTTTACAGAGTTTTTAATTAAACCTAGCGTGTTTATAGTTCTTAAAGATGCAACGCCCTTCTGAAAGAATTATCAAAAAATTCCTTCCTAAAAAGCGAGAGCCAAATAATACGTATCATATATCTGTATTGATCCAGATATTTTGAAAGCATTTCTTTCTGTAGCTTTAAATGGTTATTTGGGGGATTTTTCTGCTATTTCCAGAAAAACAATTAAGAGATTCCTGAAAGGCATAACCTTGGGTTTTCAGAAGAAATAACTGTCGTGGCCGAGCGAATATCCTTAGGACATCCGTCGAATATCTGAATTATCATGGGCTGTGTACTCATAAGTATGTTCTGACAGAACGAGTAGCTCTAGTGATACATGAGCGATGTACCCATTTCGTTCTGTCAATCGTGCCCATATTCGTGTGCTAATGGGCGCCTACTATTCGAACGCCGATTACTTCGATTTAGCAATTCAAATCTCATTTAAATAATTCATGCTTCTATTTCGTATCTATTTATTTATTTATCATCAGACTAAGGCCGGAGTGGCCTGTGCTGCACATAAAAGACTTCTCCATTCAGCTCGGTTCATGGCTGCACTTCGCCAACCACGCAGTCTGCGGAGGGTCCGCAAGTCGTCCTCCACCTGATCGATCCACCTTGCCCGCTGTGCACCTCGCCTTCTTGTTCCCGTCGGATCGTTGTCGAGAACCATTTTTACCGGATTACTGTCCGACATTCTGGCTACGTGCCCGGCCCACCGCAGTCTTCCGATTTTCGCGGTGTGAACGATGGATGGTTCTCCCAACAGCTGATGCAACTCGTGGTTCATTCGCCTCCTCCACGTACCGTCCGCCATCTGCAACCCACCATAGATGGTACGCAACACTTTCCTTTCGAAGACTCTTAGTGCGCGTTGGTCCTCCACGAGCATCGTCCAGGTCTCGTGTCCGTAGAGAACTACCGGTCTTATAAGCGTTTTGTAGATAGTCAGTTTGGTACGGCGGCGAACTCTATTCGATCGAAGCGTCTTGCGGAGTCCAAAGTACGTAAGATTTCCAGCCACTATGCGTCTCCGAATTCCTCTGCTGGTATCGTTATCGGCGGTCACCAGTGAGGCCAAGTACACGAATTCTTCAACCACCTCGATTTCGTCACCACCGATAGAAACTCGTGGTGGGTGGCTCACATTGACCTCTCTTGAGCCTCTTCCTATCATGTACTTCGTCTTCGACGTGTTGATGACTAGTCCAATCCGTTTAGCTTCGCTTTTCAGTCTGATGTAGGCTTCCTCCATCCTCTCAAAGTTACGTGCCATGATATCAATGTCGTCGGCGAAACCAAATAACTGGACGGACTTCGTGAAAATCGTACCACTCGTGTCAATCCCTGCCCTTCGTATTACTCCCTCCAAAGCGATGTTGAATAGCAGACACGAAAGACCATCGCCTTGCCGTAACCCTTTACGAGTTTCGAAGGGACTCGAGAATGCCCCTGAAACTCGAACTACGCACATCACCCGATCCATCGTCGCCTTGATCAACCGTATCAGTTTATCCGGAAATCCGTTTTCGTGCATTAGCTGCCATAGCTGGTCCCGATCGATTGTATCATATGCGGCTTTGAAGTCGATAAATAGATGATGTGTGGGCACGTTGTATTCGCGGCATTTCTGCAATACCTGACGTATGGCGAACACCTGGTCTGTGGTAGAGCGTTCACCCATAAATCCCGCCTGGTACTGCCCCACGAACTCTCTTGCAATTGGTGTTAGTCGACGGCATAAAATTTGGGAGAGTACCTTGTAGGCGGCGTTCAGCAATGTGATTGCGCGGTAGTTGCTACAATCCAGCTTATCGCCCTTTTTGTAGATGGGACACACGACACCTTCCATCCACTCCTGCGGCAGAACCTCATCCTCCCAGACCTTGGTAATCACCCAGTGCAGCGCTCTAGCCAGTGCTTCACCACCGTGTTTAAACAGCTCTCCTGGTAGTTGGTCAACTCCAGGGGCTTTGTTGTTTTTCAGCCGGCCGATCTCCTCCTGGATTTCCGGAGATTCGGAGCCGGAAGTCGCATGTCCTGCGCGCGTGCTCCTAGGTTCATTACCATACCGCCACCGTTGTCTGCAATATCATCATTCAGGTGCTCTTCGTAGTGCTGCCGCCACCTTTGGATCACCTCACGCTCGTTTGTAAGAAGGTTTCCGTTTATGTCCTTACACATATCGGGCTGTGGCACGTGGCCCTTACGTGAACGGTTCAACTTCTCATAGAACTTTCGTGCGTTATTAGCGCGGTACAGTTCCTCCGTCTCTTCACGGTCTCGATCTTCCTGCTGGCGCTTTTTCCTCCGGAAAATCGAGTTTTGTCTGTTCCGCGCCCGTTTGTATCGTGCCTCGTTCTCCTCGTGCGGTGTTGCAGCAATCTCGCCCATGCTGCATTCTTCTCCTCAACTAACTGCTCACATTCGCCGTCATACCAGTCGTTTCTCTGATCCGGAGCCACCGTGCCTAGTGCAGCGGTTGCGGTGCTTCCAATGGCGGATCGAATATCTCTCCAGCCATCTTCAAGAGATGCTGCGCCTAGCTGCTCTTCCGTTGGGAGTGCCACTTCCAGCTGCTGCGCGTAGTCTTGGGCTAGTCTACCGTCTTGTAGCCGCCCAATGTTAAGCCGCGGCGGACGACTCCGACGCGTGTTGATCACCGTCGAGAGTTTTGAGCGCAGACATACTGCGACGAGGTAGTGGTCGGATTCAATATTCGCACTGCGGTAAGTGCGTACGTTCGTGATGTCGGAGAAGAATTTACCGTCGATTAGAACATGGTCGATTTGGTTTTCCGTTACTTGATTAGGTGATTTCCATGTGGCCTTGTGGATATTCTTACGGGGAAGAAAGTGCTTCGGACTACCATGCCGCGGAGGCTGCAAAGTTTATGCATCGTTGGCCGTTGTCGTTCGATACGGTATGCAGACTATCCGGTCCGATGACCGGTCTATACATTTCCTCCCTTCCTACCTGAGCGTTCATGTCACCGATGACGATTTTGACGTCCCGCAGTGGGCATCCATCGTATGTCAGCTCCAGCTGCGCATAGAACGCTTCTTTCTCGTCGTCGGATCTCCCTTCGTGTGGGCAGTGCACGTTGATGATGCTATAGTTGAAGAAACGGCCTTTTATCCTCAGCTTGCACATCCTTGCGTTGATTGGCTGCCACCCAATCACGCGTTGGCGCATCTTTCCCAGCACTATGAAGCCGGTTCCCAGCTCGTTGGTGGTGCCACAACTTTGGTAGAAGGTAGCCGCTCGATGCCCGCTTTTCCACACTTTCTGTCCTGTCCAGCAGATTTCCTGCAGCGCTACGACATCGAAGTTGCGGGGATGTAATTCATCGTAGATTATCCTATCGCAACCTGCGAAGCCTAGCGACTTGCATTTCCATGTTCCAAGCTTCCAATCGTGATCCTTTATTCGTCGCCTAGGTCGCTGCCGATTGTATCGAGTCGTATTATCTTCTATGTCGTTCGTAATAGTTGTTTTTAAAGGCGGCTTATTGGGCCTGCGCAAACCTCCTGTCTCGTCGGAGGGCCGTCGTGTCAGGGCTGTTTAGCGTCCCACCTAACACCAGGACTTGGGCTTGTGCGCTTTGAGCGGCACACGGTCGCTTTGGCGGAGCCTACTTGCGGATACATGCAGCTTTTTATAGAGGTTTAACAAGGCCCACTGTCAAACCCCACCACATCCTAGGCAGGCGCCACAACTCGCAGATGGCCTGGGGAGGGATCGTCAAGCCCTTGGACATAGTCCCTGCTGCCCCCATTTCGTATCTTCGATTATTATTTTAACACAATCCGGTACTACCACAGTAACAAAAATTTAAATGAGAAAGAAATTGAAATTCTTTCGGATGGATAAAACTCCACAGGCGTCTTATGCTCAAATGTCTTTCTAATCGCATAAAGTTTTTCTGGAATCTGACGACTGTAAATTCGTCACTCACACTCAACCTCCTGTGAAATGATGGTTCTGAGACGAACCGACAATGCGCCTTTCCAATCACAGGCAAAATCAGAATTTTGAAAGAATATTTCTTTTGTTTACTTTGACATCAACGTCAGATGATTTGCCATCCATGGTAGGGTGACCATATGGTATCCTAAAGGAGGACATGTCCTCCTTTTTCATTAAAAATCAGATGTCCTCCTTTTGCGCTAAAATGTCCTCCTTTTGGATATTTTTAAAAAATAACTTTTTTACTGTAGTAATTTTAGTAACTGCAACAGAGATCCATTCGCAAAAATTAATCGTTGCACATATTTCGGTGTTCTGCTTTCTATTATGAAATATTTTCATAGTTTTTAAATAAAGTCAATGTTAATACCGGAAATTAAATGTTTGAGTTACAGTAACACAGACATCGAAGATAACAGAAGAATAGGTATTGGGGAAAATGGATTAGGAAATATGCAAATGCTTCTCAAAATTTTCCACGAGTCATCCATCGAATTACCTTTGGAACGCATCGCACGGTACGGTGAGCATTTAAAGAGGAATGACAAATTGAAAAGAAAATGTTAAGTACGTTTTACATGTTATATATGATTGTTAGCGAGAAAGAGAGGAAATATTGTATGATTGTGTCAAAAGAGTGAGCCTCAATGACAGCCGCTACGCCATTTTACATTATCCTCATGTTTAGTTCAAAAGATCCGGATCATTAAAGTGAATGACCCAGATCTGATCCATTCAGCGAAGTGATCCGTTTTGCCCATCTCTAATCTGAACAGTTGAGTTTCTTTAGTCTAAATCTGAACAGTTTGAAATTTCTTCAGTTAAGAACTTGGTGATATCATTTTCATTTACATGCCTTAAATTGTGATTCTCAATGGCATTCAAGAAACAAATTTCACTGGTCTACTAAGCATCTTGTGTTCAGTCCTTATATAACCTTATGTTCAGTCAGTTATCTATTGACAAATTTTCAGAATTATATACTGTTCTTGTTTAAATTTTGTTCACTGTTGATTTCAAAATTAGTTGAAGCTAAAGTCTTACCATTTCAAAGGAGGTGCTTGAAATTTATGACTGGAAAGTGATATCGACTATAATGACAGTTTGGAATATTTCATCTGGAGATGTAATACTAATAAAATAGCAGATGTCGTATCTCCCAGCTAAAAAAAAGTTGCATGTGCTAGCGAATAAGTGTAAGGTTGAGGCACATGCCTTTATTCGAGTTCATGCCAAGTGTACGTAGGGGAACGGTTCGCCACTTTATCTCAAAGCTCCTATTTCCATCCCATCAAAAACAAAGCCATGGAAAAGAATTTGGTTTGTTTATTATTTTTGTGATTTTTTTCAGCAGTGAGATGGAGATCGGAACAGTTCCCCTATATGGCCTCCACTTTGTGCGCTTATTCGCAATGTTATACGATCTCGTGTGTGCTGGGTTACTTTCTGGTTCTTACAAAAACTCCTTCCAATAAACATTGATGTGCAAAACTCTAACAAATATAATATTTTTTATCATATTTAAAACCAAAAACCGAACGATGTTTTTATGTCCTCCTTTTTAACCAAATGTCCTCCTTTTTCGCTACGATTTGGTTGAATTGTCCTCCTTTAGAAAAATTTCATATGGTCACCCTAATCCATGGAGAAAACACTTCTGCAGCGTCGCCAAGCGATTATGATTTGCACTTTGAAGTATGTTCGTCTCGGCTCAGCCTCCTCTAGTGTATCTGAGAAAACCCGATTTTTTCAATAACGTTCCTTTCCAATTACAAACAGAAATAAAATCTGAATTTTGAAATAAAATATCACTTGACTGCTACTGATGCCAACGTTTCTGCAGCGTTGCTCTCCGAACAGCGTTTGAGATTCTGATACTGAGGGAAACTTCCTTCAGTAACGCGGGAATGCAACCGACGCCATTGTTTGCATCCAACCCTTTCTTTTCATAAAATGCTGATTCTGAAAAGAGTCGATTTTCAATCCACAATGCGTTTTTCGAATCACTCACAGTAATCAAACGTTAATCCGTACCTTGCGTTAAAAATTCACTGCTGCTGCTGTCGAGAGCCACTCGATGATTTTCCGCTAAGGCGCTAAGAATAAAAGTTCAGCATTGCCACTGATATCCCAAGACCGCAATCGACGCCTAAGAAAAACAGATTTTCTTTTCATAAAGCGCTTTTCTAATCACTGATAGAAGCGAAACAATAGTTTGAGCATTTCGTTGATATTTCTCTTGAGTACTGCTACTATCGGCGACGGGCAGCGCATTCTAATCCATTGTTTCAATAGTTGGGGAAAATCTTAAAGAGTTCGTCGATCGATTGAAGGTCTCAAATTTGAATATGCAGAATTATCTCCCTATCTTCGCAAAGGACGTAATCCTACGTCAAAAATTAGCCTCCCCTAGATTTTTTTGTTAGTTACACCAATGAATATTACTAACTCGTCTTATCGCAAGTTTTTAAAGTTGTGATAATAGTGATTATTCAACAACGCACTATGGTCCAGGATTCAGATTTACGCGGAAAGATGCATTTTACGCCAAAACTATATTTTTTAGAAAAAACTGTTGTTCTACAAAATTGTTCGAAATAGTAAGGCCATCATTATGGTTCTACCAAAAATAGGGTGGCCCATCATATAAAAAAAATAGAAAATATTTTTTTTATTTCTCAGAATATTGACATGTTATGTTCTACAAAGTTGTAGCGCAGCTTATTCCAATCAATTTTGCTAAAAAAACTTTTTCTGTAGCTCTTAAGTTGGCTGATTTAGAGCAATTTTACCTAATTGGACTAGGGTGTACCTCAAAAAAACTGTATTTTTGATCTACTTTTTTTGTTTTACATTTCTCGAAAAAGTCGTCTTGAGGTGACTTTTAGAGCTCAAAAAAATGCAACTTTTGATGGGTAAATACGCTCAATATCTTTTTCCGATCAAAAGTTATAATCGTTTTTCTGTCAAAATTACATTTTTTTCATAAGATGATATCTCCGGTTAGGGCAGACCAAAAAAAAAAATTCACACGGCATCTGAAAGAGAAATTAATATTCTTTATTATGTCAAAAAATTAAGGATATGTTATTTTTTGATCTCAAGTTTCACCAATTTTACTAAAATCATGTTTTTTCAAATAAATTGATATAACTCGACAACGGAAGAAGATACAGACGATATTCTTATAGCAAAACACGCGTTTTAAAAAGCCTCAAAAGTTTTCAGAAGGTGACATCCGTGAGAAATGAAAAATGAAATGAGCAGATCATAAATATTCTTTTTGAGGACACTAATCCTGGTAAGTAAAATTACTCTAAACAAGTGAGCTTGAGAGCTACATAAAAAGTTTATATAGCAAAGTTGATGGGAAAAAGCTGCGCTACAACTTTGTAGAACATTTTATGTCAATTTTCCGTAAAATAAAAAAAAAAATTTCACATTTTTATAAAATGGCCCACCCTATTTTTCAGTAACTTTATAATAAAGGCCCAAGTATTCAGAACAACTTTGTAGAACATATTTTGTTTCTTAAAAGTATGCTTCAGACCGAAAATGCATCTTTTCTCGTAAATCTTGCAATACGATGATAATGATAAAATTTATAAAAAGTGTTTAAGCTGTAGATTTTTTATTTTCCATTTCTCACGAATGTCATCTTCTGAAGACTTTTGGGGCTTTTCAAAACGCGTGTTTTGCTATAAGAATATCGTCTGTATCTTCTTCCGTTGTCGAGTTATATTAATTTATTTGAAAAAACATTATTTTAGTAAAATTGATAAAACTTGAGATAAAAAAATAACATATCCCCAATTTTTTGACATAATAAAGAATATTAATTTCTCTTTCAAATGCTGTGTTAACATATTTTTTTGGTCTGCCCTAACCGGAGATATCAACTTATGAAAACAATGTAATTCTGACAGAAAAACGATTATAACTTTTGATCGGAAAAAGATATTGAGCATATTCACCCATCAAAAGTTGCATTTTTTTGAGCTCTAAAAGTCACCTGAAGACGACTTTTTCGAGAAATGTAAAACAAAAAAAGTAGATCAAAAATACAGTTTTTTGAGGTACACCCTAATCCAATTAGGTAAAATTGCTCTAAATCAGCCAACTTAAGAGCTACAGAAAAAGTTTTTTTAGCAAAATTGATTGGAATAAGCTACGCTACAACATTGTAGAATATAACATGTCAATATTCTGAGAAATAAAAAAAATATTTTCTAATTTTTTATATGATGTAATACCCTATTTTTTGGTAAAACCATAATGATGGCCTTACTATTTCGAACAATTTTGTAGAACAACAGTTTTTTCTAAAAAATATAGTTTTGGCGTAAAATGCATCTTTCCGCGTAAATCTGAATCCTGGACCATAGTGCAACGGTAGAATATTATTAAATAAGTTTCACCCGTATTTTGTTATAAATAAATGTGTAACTTTATTGAAATAATATTTAAACTACTACTATATAAATTTGACGTTCTACTAATCGGATCCATCCATGAACGATGACGGCGCAAGTAACAACCGTGTACAAGACAAAGTTCGACAACCAGAGCAGTGGCGTGACGAATGGATGGCGCAGCTGATCGATGACGTTATTAAAGAACGCTTGCCGATAATATTTGCTGTGGCTGTGGGGCAAAAAAAGAACCAAAACAAACGGCGTGAATTATTGTCGTCCGGTCGACGAAGCCCGCTAGCGTCCAGAGTAGAATTTGTAATCGATTGTAGTAGGCTGTAGAAGGTGCCTACATAGTGTGATTGATTGATGAGTAATATTGTACCGTACATAAAAAAAATCTACTCTGCCTATTTATAACCGCAACAAAAAATGAGCGCTAGATAGGGACACGGAAGGTATTTTCGTCTGTTCGTCATAGTCTCGAAAACCAATAAAAGAGACGCTTTTTTGTAAAACTCATACGTACCAAGTCGTAAGCTCAGGAGAAACGTTCTGCTATAGTGGAGTTCTAGCAAATGGACGATGCTTTCGTTGGTTTTAGCCCCTACGACGATGGACGGAAATACCTGCCGTGTCCCTAGTCGCCTAAGAAAAATATACCTCCAGAAAAAAAGCTACTGTGATATTTTTGAAAATTCGTTCGCCACGTGGTGGATTGTGGCGATGAATCCTTTGATAGCATATGGTATTTGTACTGCGGATAAATTTTCCACATCTACGAGAGCCGTGTAAAATGATCACAAAAGTTGTCATTTTGATGCAAGGTACAATAATACCAATTTCTCAAAAGATGATGGCACGATGGCACGTATTGTCATCAGTCAAGTCTTGTTGTAAAACTTCCCCTATGAATAAATATAAGATACGTCGGTTCTGACAGGCTTTGTTCTATTATGGATTTTCATTATCAAACATTTTGAAAATCGTCCACAAAATCTATTCTTTAATATACAAAAAAAATCATAAAGCTTCCTCCAGACACACGCGATGCGACAGTTGCGACGCGATTCTATCCCCTTGCGAAAGCGATTCTGTCGCCGTTGGAATGGAAGCGTAAATCAAATATTGCCTGCAGCGACCCAACGATAGAACCGCGGCGACTAGTTGTCGCCGTCGCGGCAATGAAATCGCTTAGGTCTGGGGGAGCCTTAAAAGTCTATTTCTAAACATCCCATAAGTTTTTGATTTGATTTAATAAATAAAATCAAAAAATCATATTTTTTTTTGTTGAAACATCTATTGATTTTACGAGGCAAAACAACTTCGCGAGCCTAGCCTATGATGCCCCAGGAGCCTCCACGCATTTCTACACAAGTTTTCCGACAACTGACATCTTTTGTGACCATTTTCCAAGGCTTTCATACACTACTAAAAATCCACACATATTTATTGGCAAAAATCCATAGATTTAACTTATGATGTATATCAGCGCACACATAATGATTCTGCACGCGAACTACTAATAAAATATATATCCAAATAAACTTCATGTGTGGTCTCGAATTAGCAATTATTTAATTTATATGTGGTTCTATATCTATTATATAAGGGTGGAGCTATTGCAAAAATTTATAACGGCGACACATATATCATATATAGATATTTTTGGCATTGTAGATGTGTAGGGGAAGAGGCCTCAAAACGGCCCCATTACACCCCCCCCCATGGCAAAACGCCTTTTGTGTTTTCCCTTATATTTACCGTCATTAAGATGGACGTAACAAAACTAGATCTAAAATTATATAGGTTAGGCGAAAAAAGTTTCAAAATAGTGTATGGGAAGGTCGGAAAAACCGAAAATTTCCACATTTTGAAGAAACATCTAACATTTTGGCGAGGCAAAACGCCTTAGTGGCACTACCCTACAATGTACTTGCGTTTCCACGCACTATCCATACCAGAATGCTGATTCGCCGACGCATGGTGCTTTGTTCCCTAGGAGCTGCCAGCTAAATGGCGTTTTGCCTCAGTTTTCCGGCAACAGAATATCACCACTTTTTTGAAATGTGAATATCATCAATATGATTGAGATTTTTGATAATTTTTGAATGGCATCAACTAGCTATCTTGTTTAACTGTTTCATAAGGTAATGAATAGCGTTACAAATAAGACAATAAAGCAGTGTTTGCTTAGCTAGGACATATTGCCCCCCTTTCCCTAATATTTATCCGCGGAGTAGATTTTTTTTATGAGCGATACAATAATAAATAATAGCAAAAATAAATGTAAAGTTGGAACAAAGTTTGTTTCATCACGCAGAAAAACCTATTTTAAAAACAATAATTTCTTACAGAGGGGGGGGGGGGTTCCGTAGCGTAGTTGGCTACACGTTCGCCTTACAAGCGAATGGTCATGGGTTCGATTCCCAGCCCCTCCACCAAACCCTCGTCAGTCGCCGGACGCGTCTCACCGTCACGGTTGCCTGATGACGACTGACAACTTGTCTTCTCGGAGGCATCCCTTCAACGGACCCGGCTTAATGGTAACTTAACAATGCAACGAACATTGGATGCACGACATGGACAAACGGACACAATGGACTCACGATGAGATGGACTGGCAACGATAACAATAATGGTAATGGAAATCTAAAAATAGATTCTGTGTGGATTCTGTTCAGCAGAATACCATAGTAGATCTCGGCACAGTAGCGGTTAAGTAACACAGAGTGCCTAACAAATAAAGAAGGGAATAAAAAAAATTACTTACAGATTACAAGGTTAAAATACTTCAAACTACTTCAAACTACTAAATACTTCCATTTACTTCCGCTATATTCACTTATGTACCAACATATACGTATTTCGTTTTCTACTTGAAAACTTCTCGATAACAAAACACTGAAGAAGTATTTTAACCTTGTAACATTTTTCCCTAAGACGCTCAATATTAATTATTTCACTTACATATTATTAATTAATTAATAATTACATCCTGCGTTCTAGAGAGACATCATCGTCGAAGCATGAAACAGAGGAATAATGAACGCTTCGCACACTATGTCCTTCGTTTGCGTCAAGTTCTTAGCCATCGAAGAAAATTCTGGAATAAAGCCTTTAGATCTATCGATTTGTTTTAGATGTGGTATAACTATAAATGGCACGATTATTTGGATTCTACGCACTCGAACTGATATCAATTCAATACGTTCTAGTTAGTTTGAATCAAACGTGACTACCTTTTATCCAAGTTAATTATACTCACATATTATCAATCGATCGAAATCTTTCAATTTTAACTTTGAAGCACTCTCTGGTGAAAGGATGCAAGGACGGAACGAACAGACTATAGGGCCTGCGAATTTCCGAACACATTAGATAACAGCAGGGATTCTGTTCACAATGTGAAGGATGGTCTCATTATCACTACGTAGTTCATATAGGAGCAGAGGGGTATGCAGAAGTTACTCGATTCTACCACGTAAGAGCAACAGCCAGTCGTAGAGATTGCATCGTCTATCAACCCCCTATCTATCGCGAATAGTGCATCACCGGATGAGCCACCAACTTAATTCACCGAGTAGTGATACTGTCTTTCTCGCATTTAGCCAAGACACCAACCTTATAAAGTGAATATGGTTCGATGTACCATTTTCTTAATAACTTTGTCGGTCGATGGTTTTAAAATTCAATAGTGATCAACTAGCCTTTGCCCCCTGACAAAGGATTACTATATGAAAAGTTGTCTAATGCTTTTGTGCACACACATACACACACATACACATAGTTGTGTTCGAGAAAGGCAAAAAATGAGAAATTTTGAGCTGCGAAATGAAGATATTGGATGAAGATAAGAATAGATGGAAATAGCTAAACGAAGATATGATGAGACTAATCGTCAACAAAAAGGTAGTAGGCATCAATAAGGAGAAGAACTTGATGCAATAAAAGGTCTGAGAGATGAAGAACCTCTTTATTGCTCTATCAAGAGGATTGGTAGCAACCAGCGTACCATGCGGAATTAGCCTAATTCTGGCGAATTCCGAGTGCGAATTTCGATGCGTTTATAGGACGAATTTATTGGACCAACATTAAGCCATTAGGCTTAATTAAAATACTTTAATAAAGTCTAAAAAAATCCGCCATCTTGATTTTTAAAATGGCGTTAACAATCGATTTTCGAATTCTGTTCATCGATCTCGATTGATTGACACCCATATTGCATGGCTTTATTGTTGAGATCATCACGATATTGCTTCAAACTTGAATATTGGCCGGCCATCTTGGATTCCAAAATGGCGTCATACATCGATTTTTGAATACTAATCATCGATTAGAAGACACACATATTGTCTGGTTTCGTTGTTGAGATCACCACGAAATTGCTTCAAACATGATTTTGACAATATTTGACGCCATTTTGCAATCCAAGATGGCCAATTGCAAAATGGCACCAAATATCGATTTTTTTTAAATTCTGTTCATCGATCTCGATTGATAGTCACCCATATTGCATGGTTTCATTGTAAAAACGACTATTGTCTTCCTTTTACTTCCACTAATTAATTTTTAGGTATCAAGACCAGGGTTTACAGAAATCGCTCTCAATAGATAACGAACAACGATGAAAGAGAGACAAAAACCTCTACGAACCATAACAAGCCATGAAAACAAAACTATCGCCCTTGTATACAAGCTGGAAAAAAACTGATTCGGATAGGCGGCCCCCACTGAGAGGGTTTGATAAAACCAAATATACTATATTAACAATATGATTCACTCTTACGAAATTTTGGCGACACCACATGTGGCGCCAACTCGCGTCCAAAAGGATCGATACACACGTAAATCGAACTACCCAAAATATGACGATCGTTTTACACACACATCAAAATGTCATCATGAAAAAAAATAGGGATGCTTGATGTTTTTTTTGCAAACTAAATCGATTATGTTTAATCGAATGCAAACGGAAAATCAAATGTTGTAGCAGAAGTGTGGTAGGCATCTTTTTGTGGAAATATATAATAAATTTAATATAGCTCGTTGAACTGTATCCGGCGGGATCATGCCGGTGCACCATATCGAAATTGACGCACGCTGAAGCAGTTGGAGAGCTATACGAGGTTGCTGTGGAAGTTGACATTCTTCTCGCATTGTACCTACTCGCTCTCTGTTTCGCACACCATGTTGCTGTTTGCTCATTTGTCTGCAACACTTTTATCAAATATACTATTTATATTAACAATATGATTCACTCTCACGAAATTCTGGCGACCCCACATGTGGCGCCAAGTCGCGTTCAAAAAGTTCAATACGCGTTATAATTAAACTACCCAACATATGACGATCGTTATACACACACACACACACACACACTTACGGAGCCGAATTTATTGAATTCAACATTTGGCTAGCAAACATTTCCGCTAGGGTAATGGTTAAACTCACTGGTATTTTTTAACAGCAAGGAAGGGACCCTGATCAATTTACTTATGTTTTGTTACACTTTTTGAATTTAAATGTAAATTAACAAAACTTGTAGAGATTTATAGATTTATGATTTATAGATATATAGATGCATAAGAGTTTACAAAATGATTGTTTGAGCTCGAAAAACGATGGAATTCCGACATTCAAGGCTTAAGGATTTTTGAAAACCTGACGATTTTTATCACATTTTCAAGGATGATATGATCAAAATATTTTACCTACTTGTGAGATGAGCATGTCAAGACCATACTGGAGGTGGCTGAGTTGTATCCCCTGGTTTGTGTAGGAAATTTTTAGGTTATATATTTCCTTGGAATGATGGGATGATTTTTTTTGGTTTTGAAAGTAAGGAACACATTTGTTTTATTGAGTTTTACCAATATTAGCGGTGCTTAATCATTAGTAAAGCTTTTTGAAATTACAGTTCTGATCATTGTTCATCTAGGTTTTTTTCTTTAGGTAGATGAATGGAAGTGAAGCTCGTCGATCACTTCAAAGTCTGACGGTTATACCAAGAATCATGCAAATAAGAGTCGTTTAGAAGAAAAAAATCATTTGGAGTATAATTTTCGTTTATTGGTTCACTATTCTGAAGTGAGGGACAATTTTGTTTTCATAAGATTCATCCTTTTTCTGACTTAAAATCAAAACTTTTGAAAATCTTTTACAAAACTACCCTGGTTCCAATCATCCAGATTTTGTAATTGCGTTTTCTGTTGGTGGTATTTGGCTTGGCCTCGGGCGTGACCTAATAATTAAATGTTATTGAAAGTGATTGCAATAATGCGACTATAAAATGAAAAGTGAACTAAATTTTGAATGTATCAATCAAGGTAACTCATTTAGCACTCACCGCATCAAAACAACGGCGGCACTGTATATGCATATTTCTATTTGTGTGCTTTTGACAGAACATGTCTACGGTGGCGCGATCTGTTCATTTCAAAGCGGCGGTTTTTGCTTGCTAATAGTTTCTAATGGTTATTTCTCCAAATTTCTATCTTTCTATCATAGAAAACCGGCGTTCTAATATTGGTTATAAAAATATGGTGAAAACTAAGCTGCTGTTTGAAAGAGCCACATGATTTGTAGTCAAATGAATTTGCTTTTTGATTGAATCTACGAAACAATTGATCACAGACAAACAGACATAACACTCGTAAAATTCTCATCGTTCACTGATTTACTGGTCAATTAAAATAATCATTAGTTGGCCAATTGATCACTCGTGGCGCATGCATCGGATTTGCTCGAGTTTGACGTTTGCTCACTATCGCCATCTGGTGCGTGATTTGCCCAAATTAGTGAAAACTACAGATGTCGTTAGTGTGTGTACGACGATGAATTTGATGAGTGAATGTTCAATGTGTTATGTCTGTTTGTCTGTGAATTGATCTAATCTTTAACTACGCATCGGAGCGATACGATTTCTAAGGCAAAATATAGCAAACATTTTTCTAGATTTTCAAACGCTAGCTGGAAGTAAATCCATTTCTAGCCACCTTCAACGTGATGTTGCTTTGTGGACGCATATCCCAAGTAACAATTTCCATACTTCTTGGATTTATTTAATTCTTATAGCGGATTTATAATAGCAATCACCATAGCTAGTTGCTCAGTTTTATTGTCGATCTTATTGCTATCATTAGGCTCATGAATATGCTGAAAAAGCTTCAAACGTCAACCGCATATTGACCTTATAAGCGGCTCTACAGTTGTTGTGGAGAGCGTGATAAATCCAACTTTCATAGCTCGATCAAAACCAAAATGTTTGGTCGTAATGTGGTCAAATGAGTTACCCCAATAAGAATAGTTGCATTGCGAAGAGTTCATAAAGGTGTTTAATAAGAGCAAAATTTTTCGTAGGGGTCATTCAATAATGATGTCACAGGTTTAAGGGGGAGAGGGGGTTTAAGATTGTTTTACAGTGCCTATACTAGTTATTCAAATATTAAATTTTAAACTAGTTATTCAAAAAAGCGTGACGGAGGGGGGGGGTGGTCTAGAAATCTAAAAAAGTAGTGGACGTCATAGTTGAATCACCCCTTATCGAAATTTATGATGGCCATATTGAAAAAGGAGAAGCATTTTCAAGTCGGTAAAAGTTATCACTGACATTCATGATTAGACAATGTTTTCACCACGTAAAACACTTTTTTGGTAGTTGATTTGCATTATAAATATATTAGGGAGAAAAATCAATATATTCAAGGGAGATCAGGGATATTGCTGTTACAATTATTTTAAATTGAATGCTCAAAACTACATTATTTTGAGAGTGCGTGGTGGTAAATTATTTTTTTCAAAGCTTTTTTTTGACAGCTGCCACAGCCAAATTCCCTTTTTTTTCCTAAATACTCTTATAATAGGTTTATAGTGGTTATCTACATAACAAAACGCAATCGGATGAGTGTCATCTTCATGGCTTTCCACTCAAGATACATATTCATTCAATCAATGGTGGGCAGCGAAAAGTTTTCAATTCATAATAAGTTGAAACGCAGGTGTTAAGTTCCAGTAGGAATTTAGGACACCGAAGAGGAAGAAGAATGATGCATTGGAATAATATCGATAATATCAGAAAGAATTAATCAAATTTCTTGCTGAAGAAAATGATAGAAATGTTTACAGTGGAACAATCATTTTAATGTTTGCGGAACGCCTTTCACAGTTTGAACGATTGAAGCAAAGGTGTAGTTTGTCTGCTTTGCACTGCTTCATCGAAATATTCACAGTAGTGTTTGCATTTAACAAAGTCGATATTCCGGTAATCGATTTATTCAAAAATGTATGGACATCCCCACACTGTAAAATGTCATCGAACAACTGTATGACTACTCACCGGAAGATGGCAGGAGGGTTCTCCAGCACAAGCTAGAAAAAAACATGTTTAGATTCCTCTTTGCTCGCTAGATGATGTTGTTATCACTGGCAAATTGTTCGCCATTTCGTTGTATGGGAAAACTCGAAGTGAACCATATTGTTAATATAATATATTTGATAAAACGCTTTGTTCTCGCTCATTTTATGTTGGGATCATATTTTTTTCACACAGCTGTGTAAAACAAGTTGAAATGCATCATGAGAACACACACAATTGGGAGTGCCCCCCAAAATTGGGGCTTATTGAAAGAAATTTATCATGGGTTGTAGCTCCCCGAATCAGTTCATTGCCGTAACAGCTACCGAGAAACGTCTCTCACGGTATGCTACCTATCGAGAGTGTATACGGAAATACGGTAATTTCGGAGCATATTTTACATTTCAACGACTGTACTGTCAATTATAAGTTCAGGATAAGATAAATCATTTATTTAATGTATTCCCTTACGCCCTTTAATTTAGTTATATCTCACGAAGTGGGCGGAATTTGGTGCTGTACGAATTTTGATCCGCCACGGTAATCAGTATTACCAAAGTAAAATAATATCTGCATCAGAGTAGTAATTACCAGCCATGACGTGAAAATTGATAACAGACTAGATCCTGTTTAAATGCAGTATTTTTATGATTAATCACTGATACCATTGAATATTAACTTATCAGACCAGATCCTGTTCAAATGCAATATTTTTATGATCGATCACGGAAAACTGATAACATTGAACCAAAAATTTTGATTGTTATTTTAATATCGGCACATTTCATAGAAAATACGACGAAATTTATTGTTTCAACAAGATTAGTTGAGATAACGTCAATGACAAAGTATTATTATTTCTACAATACTTCTTGGAAACTAGCTACACTAGAACCAGAGACCTGCGGAGCGAAAAACTGTTAATTTGGCAACGTGATAAACATCAAAGTAATTCTGGCATCACTTGAAAATAAAGGAGCACGCGAGAGACTTTTTCAGTGCAAACCGATCCACGATGTTGTTTATTTTTTTTGTGATTAAGAAAAATGTAATCAATATGAAGTGTTTTCATAAATATTGCTCTAACTCCGTGAAAAAAAAGCATCATGCAGAATTCTCTACTTTATGTTTTTTTTTCGTTTCTCGAAGAACCAGCAGTTGAGAAAAACATGGCTGGAATTTTGCGGATTGCCTTGGAATTTTCAAATTTCGGAAATGACACGCCTGTGTAGTGTAAGTGGTTCTATTGAAGAAGGATATCTGATGATTTCAATTATTTAACTTATTTTCAGTTTCACTTCGATCACAATGATCTATTTTTGATGACGACAGCTGGGAGAATTTTCAAGCAGCGAAAAGCAGTTCCTGTTTATCCGTGCCTTGTATAAATGGCAGATGTAGAGCGTGCAGAATCAATAATCGGTATGTAGAACAGCAAAAGACAAACACATCTTGTTTCATGTTGGCATCATTCGAATTACAGATCTTACTTCCGGAAATCACACAACCGGCAGCATGAACGGTGTCGATGGTGTATATATTTCTCATAATGAAAAGGTGCTCAGCGATGCTGAATCGCATGCTGATAAAGAACTGCTTTTTGATTTGTGCACCCAGCAACAGAAGTAAGAATTACAGGAAAAGTTTTTTTTTAAATAAATATTTCATATTTTTATTCCCTTGTTTCAGAGTTATACAAAATCTTCCACAGAAACTTCAAGCGCAAGACGGAGAGATCCTAAATTTGAAACGGAAATTGAACGAAACTGAACTTACCTTAGAACAGTGGTTTCCAACCTTTCAGCGTCGCGACCTCCTTTACGATCAGTCCAGTGGCAATTTCCAATCTGTTTCTCCCTTTGGTCGTCATCTGGAGATGTGTTGAAATCCATTCTCGCATAGGTATGTAGAAGCAAACGCTTGTTACGCAACTTTAGGATACGATTCGTATATTGCACACTGCAACTGGCTCAAATGTTTTTATCGAATAACCCACGAGATTATGAACCATTCAGTATGTCCAAATATTATTTCAGAATTTCATCGGGAAGACTAATCACGTCCAACGCAAATTAAAACGAATTGCGAATCAATGAACTGTTTTCTTGAGTCAGCTCAAGAAAATAACAAGTTGATCCATAATTTTCAATTTGAGATCTACACCCAAATTGTCTTCAGTTTGGTTTTCCAATCCTGTAGCTACAAGTTCAATGATCAAAACCCCAGTAGCCAAAAGTTCCTTCAAAAGTACGCTTTTTGTTTTATCAGTTCAGTCAAGCTTATTAAGCTAAAAACGTACTTTTAAAAGCAACTTTTGATTGCTTGGGAAATGTCTGATAGGTTAGCGAGACTTTTCTACCATCTTTTTTTTCTCTCTTGTTGATGGCTCAGACCTTTTGATCCATAAAGTTCTACCTTATTTATCATCAGACTAAGGCCGGAGTGGCCTGTGCTGCACATAAAAGACTTCTCCATTCAGCTCGGTTCATGGCTGCACTTCGCCAACCACGCAGTCTGCGGAGGGTCCACAAGTCGTCCTCCACCTGATCGATCCACCTTGCCCGCTGTGCACCTCGCCTTCTTGTTCCCGTCGGATCGTTGTCGAGAACCATTTTCACCGGATTACTGTCCGACATTCTGGCTACGTGCCCGGCCCACCGCAGTCTTCCGATTTTCGCGGTGTGAACGATGGATGGTTCTCCCAACAGCTGATGCAATTCGTGGTTCATTCGCCTCCTCCACGTACCGTCCGCCATCTGCACCCCACCATAGATGGTACGCAACACTTTCCTTTCGAAAACTCCCAGTGCGCGTTGGTCCTCCACGAGCATCGTCCAGGTCTCGTGTCCGTAGAGAACTACCGGTCTTATAAGCGTTTTGTAGATCGTCAGTTTGGTACGGCGGCGAACTCTATTCGATCGGAGCGTCTTGCGGAGTCCAAAGTACGTACGATTTCCAGCCACTATGCGTCTCCGAATTTCTCTGCTGGTATCGTTATCGGCGGTCACCAGTGAGCCCAAGTACACGAATTCTTCAACCACCTCGATTTCGTCACCACCGATACAAACTCGTGGTGGGTGGCTCACATTGACCTCTCTTGAGCCTCTTCCTATCATGTACTTCGTCTTCGACGTGTTGATGACTAGTCCAATCCGTTTAGCTTCGCTTTTCAGTCTGATGTAGGCTTCCTCCATCCTCTCAAAGTTACGAGCCATGATATCAATGTCGTCGGCGAAACCAAATAACTGGACGGACTTCGTGAAAATCGTACCACTCGTGTCAATCCCTGCCCTTCGTATTACTCCCTCCAAAGCGATGTTGAATAGCAGACACGAAAGACCATCACCTTGCCGTAACCCTCTACGGGTTTCGAAGGGACTCGAGAATGCCCCTGAAACTCGAACTACGCACATCACTCGATCCATTGTCGCCTTGATCAACCGTATCAGTTTATCCGGAAATCCGTTTTCGTGCATTAGCTGCCATAGCTGGTCCCGATCGATTGTATCATATCCAGCTTATCGCCCTTTTTGTAGATGGGACACACGACACCTTCCATCCACTCCTGCGGCAGAACCTCATCCTCCCAAACCTTGGTAATCACCCAATGCAGCGCTCTAGCCAGTGCTTCACCACCGTGTTTAAACAGCTCTCCTGGTAGTTGGTCAACTCCAGGGGCTTTGTTGTTTTTCAGCCGGCCGATCTCCTCCTGGATTTCCTGGAGATTCGGAGCCGGAAGTCGCATGTCCTGCGCGCGTGCTCCTAGGTTCATTACCATACCGCCACCGTTGTCTGCCATATCGCCATTCAGGTGCTCTTTGTAGTGCTGCCGCCACCTTTGGATCACCTCACGCTCGTTCGTAAGAAGGTTCCCGTTTATGTCCTTACACATATCGGGCTGTGGCACGTGGCCCTTACGTGAATGGTTCAACTTCTCATAGAACTTTCGTGCGTTATTAGCGCGGTACAGTTCCTCCGTCTCTTCACGGTCTCGATCTTCCTGCTGGCGCTTTTTCCTCCGGAAAATCGAGTTTTGTCTGTTCCGCGCCCGTTTGTATCGTGCCTCGTTCGCCCTCGTGCGGTGTTGCAGCAATCTCGCCCATGCTGCATTCTTCTCCTCAACTAACTGCTCACATTCGCCGTCATACCAGTCGTTTCTCTGATCCGGAGCCACCGTGCCTAGTGCAGCGGTTGCGGTGCTTCCAATGGCGGATCGAATATCTCTCCAGCCATCTTCAAGAGATGCTGCGCCTAGCTGCTCTTCCGTTGGGAGTGCCACTTCCAGCTGCTGCGCGTAGTCTTGGGCTAGTCTACTGTCTTGTAGCCGCCCAATGTTAAGCCGCGGCGGACGACTCCGACGCGTGTTGATCACCGTCGAGAGTTTTGAGCGCAGACATACTGCGACGAGGTAGTGGTCGGATTCAATATTCGCACTGCGGTAAGTGCGTACGTTCGTGATGTCGGAGAAGAATATACCGTCGATTAGAACGTGGTCGATTTGGTTTTCCGTTACTTGATTAGGTGATTTCCATGTGGCCTTGTGGATATTCTTACGGGGGAAGAAAGTGCTTCGGACTACCATTCCGTGGGAGGCTGCAAAGTTTATGCATCGTTGGCCGTTGTCGTTCGATACGGTATGCAGACTATCCGGTCCGATGACCGGTCTATACATTTCCTCCTTCCTACCTGAGCGTTCATGTCACCGATGACGATTTTGACGTCCCGCAGTGGGCATCCATCGTATGTCTGCTCCAGCTGCGCATAGAACGCTTCTTTCTCGTCGTCGGATCTCCCTTCGTGTGGGCAGTGCACGTTGATGATGCTATAGTTGAAGAAACGGCCTTTTATCCTCAGCTTGCACATCCTTGCGTTGATTGGCTGCCACCCAATCACGCGTTGGCGCATCTTTCCCAGCACTATGAAGCCGGTTCCCAGCTCGTTGGTGGTGCCACAGCTTTGGTAGAAGGTAGCCGCTCGATGCCCGCTTTTCCACACTTTCTGTCCTGACCAGCAGATTTCCTGCAGCGCTACGACATCGAAGTTGCGGGGATGTAATTCATCGTAGATTATCCTGTCGCAACCTGCGAAGCCTAGCGACAATAAAGTTCTACCATCTTTCTTTATTGAGAATGGCAAAAAAATCATTTTTATACTGACTTCTTAGGAAAATTTTATCATCCCTAAGTTCAAAACATTACGTTTTGTTAACCAACGTACGGCAGTGTTGAAAAAAGGCCTTCGTGATCTTCATTTATTTCTTTACAGAGTTCTTTGAACAGACGTGTGTTGAGAGATTTGATGTAGTTCACGATCGACGACTAGCACCAATTGCAAGGGAGTTCGTGGGGCAGTACCAGGCGGGTTTTATGGGCGAACGCTCCACCACGGACCAGGTGTTCGCCATTCGCCAAGTACTGCAGAAGTGCCGCGAATACAACGTGCCCACACATCATCTATTCATCGACTTCAAAGCCGCATATGATACAATCGATCGGGACCAGCTATGGCAGCTAGTGCACGCTAGTGATGGTCTTTCGTGTCTGCTATTCAACATCGCTTTGGAAGGGGTAATACGAAGAGCAGGGATTAACACGAGTGGTACGATTTTCAATAAGTCCGTCCAGCTATTTGGCTTCGCCGACGACATAGATATTATGGCACGTAACTTTGAGAAGATGGAGGAAGCCTACATCAGACTGAAGAGGGAAGTCAAGCGGATCGGACTAGTCATCAACACGTCGAAGACGAAGTACATGATAGGAAGAGGTTCAAGAGAAGATAATGTGAGCCACCCACCGCGAGTTAGCATCGGTGGTGACGAAATCGAGGTGGTAGAAGAATTTGTGTACTTGGGCTCACTGGTAACTGCCGAAAATGATACCAGCAGAGAAATTCGGAGACGTATAGTGGCTGGAAATCGTACGTACTTTGGACTCCGCAAGACGCTCCGAACGAATAGAGTTCGCCGCCGTACCAAACTGACAATCTACAAAACGCTCATTAGACCGGTAGTCCTCTACGGACACGAGACCTGGACGATGCTCGTGGAGGACCAACGCGCACTTGGAGTTTTCGAAAGGAAAGTGCTGCGTACCATCTATGGTGGGGTGCAGATGGCGGACGGTACGTGGAGGAGGCGAATGAACCACGAGTTGCATCAGCTGCTGGGAGAACCATCCATTGTTCACACCGCGAAAATCGGACGACTGCGGTGGGCCGGGCACGTAGCCAGAATGTCGGACAATAACCCGGTGAAAATGGTTCTCGACAACGATCCGACGGGTACAAGAAGGCGAGGTGCGCAGCGGGCAAGGTGGAAGATGACTTGCGGACCCTCCGTAGACTGCGTGGTTGGCGACGTGTAGCCATGGACCGAGCCGAATGGAGAAGACTCTTGTATACTGCACAGGCCACTTCGGCCTTAGTCTGAATAAATAAATAAATAAATAAATAAATAAATGCGGCAAGGTGTCACAAAAAATTAAGGGCCTATCGGAAAACCATGCCATGAACACCCTTGGCATTTTCTATTCTCTGAAATCCTGATTTTGAAACAAGCATTGCTGATGCACCAAACTACTCAAACTTTTTTCCACTACAAGCCACCAAATTCAAAAAGCTATTTATTAAAGTCATGGTGTCGTCGCTTTTGGTTTTAGTAAACTACAAAAAGGGTTAATTCTTTGCAAAGGTCTCACGGTCCCCAGGGGGTCGTGGACCACCGTTTGGGAAACACTACCTTAAAAGATCTCCTTGCCGAGAATGTTTTGAAAAAAAGGCAAAACTTTCAACAATGGCCAACGTAAGTTAGCATCGGGAGAATCACTGAGAATCAAAGTATGGCATGATGATATTATAAAAAATTATAGAAAATCTTTTTCCAGGAAAAACACTATATTTTGGAAGAATGATGTTTTCAAAGATTATTTGTATATCTCGAGGCCAGGGATGTCCTACGCAGTTGGCAAAAAATCTGCTCTTTTTTTACATCAAATAAAATACATTTAGTGAGTGCAACTAATAGATGGATATTTGATATGATTTGAAAATGGTGCACGCCAAATACACGCCGGTGCGCGCACAGTAAATACACCTGCGTGTATTACACGCCGGTATATTTGCTGTGCGCGCGCACGCGTGTCCCCGGCGTGTTTTATTTTGACAGATCAAACTGACATTTAGAAAACTCAAATATCCATCTATTAGTTGCACTCACTGAATGAATTTTATTTGATTGTTAAAAATTGTGATTTTTTGCCAACTATGTAGGACATCTCTGCTCTAGGCAATATGGGTGTCTATCAATCGAGATCAATGAACAGGAATCGAAAATTATATTTTTACGTCATTTTGTATTCCAAGATGGCCGACCAAAATTTATGTTTGAAACAGTTTCGTGGTGATCTCAACAACGATACCATCACTTGTCATAAGACGAGTTCGTACTATCCCATTTTATTCCACCATTTGATTGTATCTTGACAGATACGCATTTCGACCTCAACAGTGAGGCCGTCTTCAGTGTCTCGTACTGGACTCGATTTCTCGATATGAAACAAGATGTGTTTGTTTTTACTGTTTTACATACCGATTATTCTTCCACCTGTCCTCGTCAAAAATAGATCATTGTGATCGAAGTGAAACTGAAAAAAAGTTAAATAACTGAAATCATCAAATATCCTTCTTCAATAGAACCACTTACACTACACAGGCGTGTCAATTCCGAAATTTGAAAATTCCATGACAATCCGCAAAATGCCAGCCATGTTTTTCTCAACTGCTGGTCCTTCGGGAAACGAAAAAACAAAACAGTAGAGAATTTTGCCTGGTGTTTTTTCTCACTGAGTTAGATATTTATGAAAACACATCATATTGATTGTATTTTTCTCAATCACAAAAAAAATGGATCGCTTTGCACTGAAAAAGTCACAAAGTCAAAATTACTTTGATGTTTATCACGTTGCCAAATTAACAGTTTTTCACTCCGCCGGTCTCTGGTTCTAGAGTTGCTAGTTTCCAAGAAGTATTGTTGAAATAATAATACTTTGTCATTGACGTTATCTCAACTAACCTTGCTGAAACAATAAATTTCGTCGTATTTTCTATGAAATGTGACGATATTAAAACAATTGAAATTTTTGGTTCAATGTTATCAGTTTTCCGTGATTGATCATAAAAATACTGCATTTGAACAGGATCTGGTCTGATAAGTTATTGTTCAATGGTATCAGTGATTTATCATAAAAATACTGCATTTAAACAGGATCTAGTCTGTTATCAATTTTTACGTCATGGCTGGTAATTACTACTCTGGAAGATCGCAGCAAGCCATGCGCGCGGATGGTTGCTTTTGAATTTGCTGTCACGTTTTTGTTCGTTCCCGCAACAAATAGATTTGGCTGATGTCTATATTTTGCATATATGCTCTAGAAGAAAAAAAGTTTATTTGAGTTTATTTATAGTTAAAGTTTAATGAAGTGTGTTTCTTAATTGAGTGCGCGAAATCGTTTGAGTAGTTTGTATATGGGGACGTCCTTGGTGCACTATGTGTGGCTGAGTGATAATATCAGAAATACATGAACATACATACATTGCTCAGAATAGATCTGGAAGAGTGAAGTGAATTATTTGTGGACACCAAGGATGTTATCGATCATTTAGTAATCTGCATTCGATCATTTAGTAGTTTTTCAATAACTCATTCCAGAGGCTAAATTTCAAAATGTGTTGGATGGTGGACTTTTAGTGCAAAGGTTATCTACAACTCTGCCTTACAGTTCGTTGTTTGAATTTCACTAGTAACGGAGCTAAACCGCTAATAACAGTAACTTAGACTAAATGATTGCATATTTTGTTATCATTTAGTATAAGTATAGCAACTAGCACCGTAACTCCTTAAGCAGTGGAATTCGAACATCGACCTGATAAGGAAAGTTGTAGAAAAACCTTCGCACTAAAAGTCCACCATACAACACATTTTGAAATTTAGCCTCTGGAATGAGTTATTGACAAACTACTAAATGATCGAACGCAGATTACTAAATGATCGATAACATCCTTGGTGGACACTAGAAATGATCATCGTTTCCTCAGTTCATTGAACCGGAATTGGATCAATTTGGTGAGATTGTTTCAATATGTTTTTATATGATTCCAAAACTAAATACGCGCTGGATTAAAAAATCCGGAAGTTTGTTTATGGATCCATTATCCAATTGATAATGGTAGCATAAACAGGCGGGGCTTATTGTAAGTGAAAGTGGCCTCGGACTGGACGTGAGTTACCAGGCAGTCTGAAATGGGTCACTGGAGCTGCGATAGAGCTAACACCTTCTAACTCCCGGGCTAAAGCTGACTTTATTACAGTCAGTTTTCTTCCATAATACCACTGCCAGACAGTGGGAGTTAGATTGAAGATACACACACAGATGGCCGGTAATTACTACTCTGATGCAGATATTATTTTACTTTGGTAATACGTGGTAATAATGATTACCGTGGGGGATCAAAATTCGTACAGCACCAAATTCCGCCCACTTCGTGAGATATAACTAAATTAAAGGGCGTTTAAGGGAATACATTTATAAATGATTTATCTTATCCTGAACTTATAATTGACAGTAAGCTTTCTAGTCGTTGAAATGTAAAATATGCTCCGAAATTAAAATAGAACAATTGAAAAACAAATCGCCACCCAGAAAACACAAAGTTTCAGGCGCCATTTTGTCGCGTGACTGATATAATTGTACCGAAAGTTACTGTGTTTAAATTGCAAATTGCAAATAATAGAGTAAGATCAGCAGAATGAAAATCAAAGGGATCGCTTCTCAAGATGTGTATTAAACTATTTACAGTGGTAGCCTGGTCAATCGGTCTTTTTTGAACCAAATATTTGGTTAGAAAATAGCTGTACGGATTATGATTTAATTTTATCCAACATGTTATCATATTTTTCATAGTTTTCAAAGCTATACAGTGGGAACCTGTATCAAGATAGAACATGCTTTTTAAATTTGATTCGTATTCTCTAAAGCCTACTAAGTGCTTAAGTGTGCAATAAAACTGCAATAAAAAAAAACAGATGAATCAAGTAAAAATCAAAACCAAAGCCTGATCAGAATATGGACAAATAAAGTTAAAAAAAAACAAGAGGATCAAACAAAAAGGTATCTAGTTTGACAAATGTATTTCGGAATCAGTTTTGCAAAATAACTTGAAGGAACCTGAAGGTTTTCTAGAAGCACGGTCTCGCATTGTTGATCCATAAAATCCATAGTTTCTTTACTATATGGGGCCAAATAAAAGATATTTTAGTTACAAGATAAACATTGTCGTTGTCGTCGCTGTCCGGAACATCTTTTGCTGGCGAGGATAGGGAATCTAAATGTCAATGAAGGAAAAATACATACGATTTGACAGTTAGGTACCACACATGTTTCGGACAGCAGAACAAAGGGAACTAAAATATATTTAGGCCAAATCAATAACAGGTCTGTAGGCCTTTCTCAGCAACAAATCCACATCAATCTTTCCTTTCGCGACATCCTTCCTTGTAACAAAGTACATTGCTGAAGCACTTTAATTCAGCGACAATAAAACTGGTGTAAGTGTATTATGCTTTTAAAACAAATCGTGAAACAAATGTAAGTCATTCGTGTTCAAATTAATAAAAAAATATTTTTCTGGATGCTGAAGTGTTGAAACATTTTTTCACGGCGCTTTCTGTGACAGATCCTCGTTGGCTGCCTGTTATACATTTTTGGTATTGTCAGAAAAATTGTCACTATCAATCAATTCAGCATTTGTCTTAAAAATTTCAACACTCAATAATACCAAATTTTCTTTACTTTTGAAACAAAATTAGAAAATGTTGGGGTCCCAACTTTTTTTTCGCTATGCATATGGTCAGCTTAGACGATCCCCACCAGTGCGTAAATAAAGCCAGAATAGCAACCTCTATCATGACGCGAACTCGCACCGGTCGTTGGTAAACGGGTTTGGGAAATGTAAACGCAACCTTCGGTGAATAGCGAGTTGGCAAATTTGGCGACCCGCTCCAACCGTTGCCAAACCACACACACGGAAATATAGAGTAACGCATAAATAAAAAATGTGCCGTCTTCTGAAAAATGGTTCGGTTATTCATCATCAAAACCATTGTGATGGAGGTCAGTTTAGTTTGGATTTCAACTGATTGGCGGCGCTAGTGCATATGAAATAACCTGATAGGTTAGATATCTCGAAATCTGGAATTTTTAGAATATTGGCGTCTTCTACAAAGTTGTTTGGGCGGTCAAAACTATCATGACAAAAACAAGTTTAATTTGAAATACAACCGCTTGGCGGCGCTAGTGAATTGGAAATAACCTAAAAGCTGCGATCATTTTCTTCAAGTCGAGTCAAGTACGAGACACTGAAGACGGCCTTACTGTTGAGGTCGAAATACGTATCTGTCAAGATACAATTAAGTGGTGGAATTCAATGGGATTGTTTAAACTCGTCTTATGACAGGTGAAAACATTCCACTAAAAAGCTCAAAATAATTTTCTTATCAATAACCTAAAAGGTTAGATATTTCGATAGTTGAAATCTTAAGAATATTGCCGTCTTCTACAAAGTTGTTCGGATGATTAAAACCATCATGACGAAAGCAAGTTTAGTTAATAATACAACCGCTTGGCGGCGCTAGTGTATTGGAAATAACCTGATAGGTCAGGTATCCCAAAATATGTAATTTTAGAATATTGCCGCCTTCTACAAAGTTGTTCGGGTGGTCAAAACCATTATGACCTATGCAGGTTTAGATTAAGATATAACCGCTTGGTGGCGCTAGTGTATAAGAAATTACTTCGGAAATTACCTGCTAGGGTTAGATATTTCGAAAACTGATTTTTTAGAATATTGCCGTATTCCACAAAGTTGTTCGGGTGGTGAAAACCGTCATGATGCAAGCAAGTATAGTTTTAAACACAATCGCTTAGCGGCGCTAGTGTATAAGAAATAAACTGATAGGTTAAATATCTCAAAATCTGGAATTTTCAGAATATTGCCGTATTGTACAAAGTTACTTGCCATAAGACGAGTTCGTACAATTCCATTTAATTCCACCACTTGGTTGTACCTTTGACAGATACTTATTTCGACTTCTACAGTAAGGCCATTCTCAGTGTCTCGTACTTGACTCGATTCAACTCAACTCGAGCGCCAACGAGTATCGCGGTTTCAAACTAAACTTCTGGTTTTGACTACCCTTTTAAATCTTATATAACATAACCAACCTAACAGATAATTCGGATAACTTTGTAGAAGATGGCCACTTTCTAACTCTAACGGATTTAGAAATATTGAACCTAATTTCTCATACACTAGCGCCACTATGCTTATGAATTCCAAACTAAACTAGTCTCCATCATAAATGTTATGGCTACCCGAACAACTTTGTAGAAGACAAAATCTTGCTAAGTCTTATAGATCTCGAGATATCCACCTCACTAAATATTGCATATAAGCTAGCACCACCTAGCAGATGTGTGTCTAGCTAATCTGATAATCACAAAATGCATTACGCACATACTTATATTACAAAAGTTGGAGCGCGTTCTGAAAGATTTGAAAATAAATAATATTTTTTTCCTGATTTTATTTATTTCCGTGTTTGCCTCAATAGCAACCGGATATTCACCACCGGTGCGAAGCATGATTGCACTTCAACAACCTTGATAGAAACAACCGGTGCGAGAACAAGTGCATAAATAAAATATGAACGCATTTCGTTCCTATACTAGACACTCATTTGGATACACATCGGTGGGGATCGTCTTTGCAAAAAAATGATTATTATCAATGAACAGTCAAATTGCACGGTCGCGTCTATTCTGGGTTCACCCTTAGTTGGCTCTTGCGCTGCCCAGACTACGAGCTATATCACTTGCTATAGAGAAACTTGATATCAATGATATGGAAATGCTAAAGCATCTTCCACACTTAGACGTACATGTTCATGATAGAATTAGAGGCGAAAGTATAGATTTGATAGTTCCGTTAGGATACGGCAGACATGAAGAATGTTTTATAGAAGTCGATTTAAAAGCGAGCGGAGGGCAATATTTGTGATGGTATAAATATTACGACCTTCCTTCTGCCGTCGTCGTAGGTCGGAAGGCCGTTCTATCATGAACATGTACGTCCAAGTTTGGAAGCTGAGCTGATATTAGCATTTCCATATCATTGTAACTCGTTTAACTTCACGTAGATGTAATACCCTCATATCATTGATATCAATGTTTGCCTGTCTAGTTTCCACTGAAAGTTATGCATATGGCGTCTCATATTAACCTAATTTCGCTAGTATTGCGCTAATCTAATTTGGCCCTAATTAGACTAGCGCATCACTAGTGAGTTAGGTTTAAGGTGTAGATTGCGAGAAGTTAACTGAATTGAGTACATATGCAGTTTGTAGTCTGGATATGATGACGCAATGGTATTATAACAACGTAGCTTGTAACGTTGGGTGAATATTTTGAAATAAATTTATTGAATTTGCTCAAGGACATAGCTGGAAGAGTACCACGATGGCAGTCAATATGGCACCGGACCTTCCACGGGTCAACCCCACACTTCCCGCACTCTCCCATCAACATTCTAATGCATCGAACAGCATCGAACAAAAGTTTAATATTCAAATTAATAACCTGTTCACAGCATATTCATTTACTTCCCGTGATAATGAACACGTTTCTTCAAAGAGTCTTGTGTATTTCGGGTCAATTATAACATAAACCAGCAGTTTCGTGCCAATTTAATAGCCGTTCACGATTTGGTGGGTTTAGCACTGCACTTCACTTCTTCTCAAAAGGCATTGAAAAAATCAAGTTTTTACTCACTTCTCCGCACATGAGCAGCCCGAAATGTTGATAGAGTGCAAATTAAACATCACTTTTTGAAATCAGTCACTTGTTTGAAGCGAAAACTTGATATAAACTGCTATTTTTGCCCGACAAAAAAAAACGATTAAAACGGATCGCGGGGCGAATGTAAACACCGGTAAACATTCGATCACACTTTTTATTATCTATTGTCCATCTAATGCCAACGTCATATACCTATCGGTTGACGTGCAGATCTATTTTGTCGATGTCGCCTCAAGCATGCTGTTAGGGAAGAAGATGCGTACAGTCCGAGGAACGTCACACTCCCCCCAGTATGCGGACCAGTCAGGACCCGCTTACTCCTTATCGCGCCGAATGTCCAACACCGCCAGCTTAACAGTTGGTCTCTCGTAGACGCCGCACGCTGTTTGAACGGTAGCATTACGCGTTTGCCCTTTACTTGTCACCACTCCGAGAACCCTTCCCTTGGGCCAGCAATTCCTCGGGTGTTCAGGATCTGCTATGACTACGATGTCACCTACCTGCAGTGGTTTCACTTTGTCGTGCCATTTCGTTCGTCGAGTTATGTCGGGAAGGTAATCCCTAACCCAGCGCTTCCAAAACAGATTCGCCAACCATTGAGAAGTAGGATGTCCTCGACATACAACCGCAGGATCTGTATTCAGCAATGTCAACGGCTTCGAACCGTCCGAGGAACCCAAAAGAAAGTGGTTCGGTGTAAGTGCTGGGGACGCTTCGTCGTCGACGGGTACGTGAGTAAGAGGACGTGCATTGAGTACACCTTCTATCTCCGTCAAGGCGTTCCGTAGCTCCTCATCAGTTGGTCGTCGTGAGTGTAGAACTTCACTAAGGTTCCGTTTTACCGATTGTACTAGCCGTTCCCAGCTTCCGCCCATATGTGGCGATGCCGGAGGGTTGAATTGCCAAGCTGTAGAACGTGTCCCGAACTCACGCATCAACTGATTTTCGTCGACCGCTTGATGGAGCTCATGAAGCTCCCGATTAGCGCCTATGAAGTTGGTGCCTCTATCGCTGTAAAAGCTAGTGGGGGTACCTCTTCGTGCCACGAAATTCCTCAAAGCCATTATGCAGGAACTAGTTGTTAGAGAGTGAGCTACCTCGATATGAACGGCCCTTATGGTCAAGCAAGTCATTAGAACCCCCCATCTTTTTTCTACCCTTCGACCCACTGTCACTTCTATTGGACCGAAATAATCAACCCCTACGTGTGCAAATGGTCTTGTGTATGCAGCAAGTCTGGCCGCCGGAAGATCAGCCATTTGCGGCGGTTGAGGGAGAACATCTCGATTTTTACACCGCTGACAGTTTCTACGTATAGTTGATAGTGTTTGTCTCAGACGAAAGATGCTGTATTTTTGGCAAACTTAATTAACCGCAATCTCGTAGTTACGATGCAGGTATTTCTCTTGATTAAATGGGTGCTTCGCTGGTAGAATAATAGGGTTTTTTGCATCACTGTGTAGGTATGCACACACGTCAGTTCTGCTCTTCATCCTCATTACGCCCGTGCCATCTACGAATGGATTTAGTTTATAGAGTGAACTCATCTTCGAGATCCGTCTAACTGTTGTTGTTTCCGCCTCCAAGATTGCGACTTCGGTAAACATCCCTTTGTGCTTGTCTATAATGGTATTCCTCAGCATTTTGAAGTTCAGCTCGTGATAAAGGTCCAGTCATCAATGAATCTTTGTTGCGACTTTGTCGTAGATTCGAGCAGAATCGAAATGCGTATCCAGTTACTGCTAACAAACGTCGCCAATTTGAAAATCTGCTCGCGTCGATTGCTGGCTCCATTATCTTAAAATGGAGTAGGATGTTGGATCTCATCTCTTCTTCGGTGAAGATTGATTTTTGTGGAAGCGACGGTCACGTCTCTTCCGCTCCCATCAGGAACTCAGGTCCATTGTACCACCTGCTCTCCGAGGACAGATCGGGTTGATTTTGCCACCTAGTTCCGTCATCCGCTACATTGGATCCAGTTGGAACCCAACGCCATTCATTAATATTCATCGACTCCAGGATTTCGCTGATTCAAGAACCAACGAAGGCACTGTACCTTTTGTGGTCGGCACGTAGCCAACAAAGAACGTTTCTAGAATCGGTCCAAAAGGTTCGTTTCAAGATATTCATCGTAAGGTTCTGTGTAACGCTAGCTGCCAGTCTGCAGCCAAGATCCGCAGCCTGTAGTTCTAGCCGTGGAATGGAAGTATATTTAATTGGTGCTACTCGCGTCTTGGCTGCTACTAAAGTGCATTCCACCTGTTCAGCTGCCGCAATTCGTAATAATACAACAGCCGCTATTGCAGTTTCGCTGGCGTCTACAAAAACGTGAATTTCGATAGCATTAGCTTCTGTCGATGATATAATGCGTCGATAACATCTTGGAATCCGCAACTTTTCCAATTGTGGAATTAGGCCCAAACAATCACGCCATCTTTCGAACAAGTTCTCGGGAATCAATTCGTCCCAGTCGATGTTGGCACGCCATACTTCCTGAAGTAGGATCTTCAACAAGATCAAGAAATGGTCGATAAGATCCAGAGGATCGTAAATGGTCATCAACGTTCGAAGGATCTCTCTTTTGGTAGGGCAGCGATGACCCTTTAACAAGGCTGAATCAAATCTTGTCCAGCAAATCTTATATTTGAACTCGTCTTCTTGTGTATCCCACCACATGCCAAGGATTTACTGGCTTCCAAGCTCAGAGGCAATATTCAAATCTTTTTCCGTGGACTTTGCCGTTCATTTTGAAGGCTACTAATGACGAGTTTGAAACCCAATTCCGTATTTCAAATCCACCTTGTGCGTGGATGAAATGCACAGCGCAACTGCTTCGTCGACTGATTCGACGCTTGCCACCATAACGTCCACGTAATGGCGATTCTTGATGACCGCTACTGCTTCAGGATATTCTTCTCCAAATCTATCGGCATTCTTATTTTTAACGAACTGAGCAGTAGCGGGAGAACAACAAGCTCCGAAAGTCATCACCTGCATGACAAAGGTTTTAACTTCCCCACTTCCTCCTCTATCTCGCCACAGGAAACGCTTAGATTGTTGGTCTTCAGGATTTATTGCTACCTGATGAAACATTTCACGAATGTCAAATGAATGGAAACCCGTCATGTCCATGCCAGTTCGTAGAGGCCATATGTACGATATTTCACTCAGTTTTGCCTAAGCCAGATGTTCTCGGTTCTCCAAACTGTTCTGGAGTTTGGATCAATTGGTCTACCAGGTCAATTGCACTCGATAGCTATTTGAAATCAACTAGTCATGTCCGTACAAGTCCATAGACCCCACGCGTATGATTTGCAGCTCAGATATTCCCAAACCAGATGCTCTAGGCTCTTCAAACTGTTCTGGAGCATAAACTGGTCTACCAAGTGAACTGCGTCCATTTGCTAGAACTTTACTATAGCTGAACGTTTCTCTTGAGCTTACGATTTGGTACGAATAAGTTTTGCAAAAAAGTGTATTTTTTATTGGTTTTAGAGACTATGACGAAAAAACGAAGATACCTGCTTTAACCCCATTCTAGATTTCGTGAACCGCAATGAATTATTTTAATAATAGATAATTTGAGTAGTACGAGACAGTGAAGACGGCCTCAAAGTTGAGGTCGATTAATATAACAAAACGTGGAGGACTTAAATAGAAAGTATTAAATTCGTACTAGACAGTTGAAGACATTCCACTAAAAGAGCTTAATTAATTTTACTAACCACTGAGGTCGTAACACGTATTTGTAAAGTTACAATCAAATGGTAAAACTAAATGGGACAGTAGTAACTGGTATAATAAGTTAAGACATTCCACTATAAAACTCTTAAATATTTTTATTGTTGAAATTCAGTAGTTGGCCAAACATTTCTTTTTAAATTTTCGGGCTCGTGCGCCCGGAAGCATACGAAGCCGAAATTCATATTGTTTTCAAAACAATATTTACATTTTTACGATTACGAGCATCATACACTGATGTCTGTGCCCAACTATTTACGATAATTTGGCTGTCGTTGAGAGATGATTGGGTGGAACACAATTTTTCCCGCAAATTCACTTCCCTAATTGAGGCGGCTCTTGGGCTTGTTATTGGGCTTCCACAGTGATGTGTACAGTCATTGTTCCCGTCGCTGCTCTTCCGTTTCGACTGGAGTAGGGGAGAACGGCCCACAATGCACACCGTAAGCTTTTTCGATGTTATCATCTATATAAACACGAGTATCGAACCATTTGAACGTGTAGATGCGAAATTTACAAAACCTTTTACATTTGACAATGATCTCTTATTCTGAACAACAAGGTTTTTATGACTTTATAACGCATTTAAAATAAGTTTTAAAAATAGAGCTGGGGCAAAACGACCGAATGGTGGTGTAAAATGGCCCAATCGCATGTAAAATAATGGTGAACGCATGGTTGCTTGTTCTGTCTTAATGGATTGACGACAATCCTACGGGTGAGTTGAATAATTTACATATCGTTCGCAAGCGAAAATTAAAGGATTTTCCTCATTTTTTCCATTGCAGATCAATAATGAATAACTAATATTGAATTGCAATGGTAACATTCGTTCATAAATGTTATTCAAAAGATAATATGGGTGATTTTGTCAGTGAGGCCATTTTTCCCCAGGGGTGCATTATGCACTGTTCTCCCCTACGTGTGTGGCTTGTTTTTGCACATTCCTTCTGTTGCGTTAATGGCGATATCGGTTGTGTTGAGTTGATAGGGAGGAGGTCATCGGTCGTCAGAAGAGAAATATTGTCGCTTACCGATTGGGTTGAATGAGGTGCTGAATTTAGATGAGTTTCAATGGTGCTGTTTTTACCTGCTTCTGAACAGTGTTGTTTGGGGTGAACAGCCCTGTGGCACAGTTTACAGGTGCTTAACTGGCTGGGGTGTGAGATCATGGTCTGAAATAGTTGGGTATGATGAAATAAGATGTTGAATTTTCATGTGGGGAATCCGAATCCCATTATAAACGCCAGGAAAAAATCTTTTAAGATCTCGCCGTACTGGTTCAAAACATCGATCACTGTTGTGTGCTGCTTCGCAAGTGGTAGATCGTGAAGGCAAACGGGAATTACTTCACTCACTACATAACTCTGGGATCTTGAATCCTTTGTCTGCATGGAATGTTAGGGTAATTGACATTTGATCCAAGCGGAAATCACACCACTTCATAGATGGAAGTCTTATTTATGAGATAGATTAGTTCTTGATAAATTGCTGAAAATTGTGACTTTCCGAAATAAAAATATTTTTCTTTTCGCATCCCCAATTGTTCACATTTTAGTCGAACTTTCAATTTACGTTGGCCAATTCAGCCAGAGAAAAGTCTTATTTTTTATTGGCATGCTTCAACGAATTTTAAGTTCACAATTACGACACAAACTTCTTGTGTACATTCTCAGATTTTTAGGGACGTACCCCCTAAAGCTTAAAGCGTTGTAACGCTTGCCTCCTTGAACAAACTGAGCCAAAAACGTGCCAGCAAAAGTATTTTAAACCAGCGGAAGAGCTTTACTTATTTGAAAATGCTTAGCTTTGGTTGTTCGATGGGACAAACTTGGGGTATTGGAATTTCCGGATTGAAGTTCTTATAGAAGACTAGAACATGCTAGCAATGCTAGGTTCCTTGACGAAGGTTACAAGCGAATAAAAACAATTCAATTCTGATCGGATATTCTGAATACGGGCGGCTTTAAGTGCAATGCGGTAAATTTTGTCATAAGCAGGCGGAATGTCCGTGCTTTTCAAATGGTCCTGGACGTGAAGGTTAGAAAAGTGAATCGATAATACAAATCGCCTACGTTGCGAAGGAACATATTGCGTTGCGAATATTGAATATTTCCCGACTATGGCCAGTTCAAACATAAAACCAACTGGTCTAAAGTGACCAGTTAAATTTTAGATTTTGGCTCAGAATATCGAAAATCCCGTCCCATTTCAGATTACTTGGAGACCAGAATCCCTCCTAAAATTTTTCCTAAATTTGAGGTTACCTTGAACACAATATTCATTTGTAGAGCATATTATTTATTTATTCCGTTTATTTGTTCCATAAATTCAACTTTGGTCTTATTGAATAACTTATAACTATTTATAAAACAGCAAATTAACCTTTAAACAAATGTCACATTTAAACAAATCTAATTTCAACTAATGCTGCACAAACTGTAATTCATAACAAACCATAAATAACCACAGCTCAAATGACCAAAAACAGTAAACAGTAAACAAAACATAAAACAGCTAGGAATTTATTCGCAAACAACACTTGAGTCCGAAATTAGAATGATTACCTACTTATCCCCGCTTTTGTCAAATCGTACTTTTATTTCATACGGGTTTCCATGTAATCCCAGTTCGTTAAAAAAAAACTCACGATAATATATTCTCGAAGGCCACGTTTTGTCCGACAATGCTTTTTCTTGATACTTGTCGTCTAATATGACTTCAAACGAGGCATTTGCTTCCATGCTCGACACTAGCTACCTGATAGAAATAGAACAATTGCATTCTAATCCTAGTTTTTGCGATACCAATTAATTTTTTTGTTTTGTCTTTATTAAAGTGATATAATTTTTTTCGGGGCCCTCCTTAGCCGTGCGGTAAGACGCGCAACTACAAAGCAAGACCATGCTGAGGGTGGCTGGGTTCGATTCCCGGTGCCGGTTTAGGCAATTTTCGGATTGGAAATTGTCTCGACTTCCCTGGCCATAAAAGTATCATCGTGTTAGCCTCATGATATACGAATGCAAAAATGGTAACTTGGCTTAGAAACCTCGCAGTTAATAACCGTGGAAGTGCTTAATGAACACTAAGCTGTGAGGCGGCTCTGTCCCAGTAGTGTGGGGATGTAATGCCAATAAGAAGAAAAAGAAGAAGAAGAAGAAAATGATTTTTTAATTTAAAATTAAGTTCATCACTAGTTTTTTATTAAAGGGAAGTAGGGCTTATATGAAGCCCCCTTCGCGCCCAACCAAGGGGTCGCGCCGAAGTTCTAGTAGCTAACTAAATGTTTTAGGTTCAAAAGTTTTTAACTATTCCACACTCATACAAAAATCTAAAACCCGCTTCTTTCTTAATTACCGTCAACTGGGGGGAAGATGATCATTGAGGTGAAGATGATCATTTGATATGTCAGTCAAAAGTGCCAAATTTTTTTATTAAACGGTAGTCAACAATATTCTCCGTTCAAGTAATGTTACCGCTAGGTAGAAGTTCAAGTTTTTCGATTATAATCATGAAAATGTATTTTGTGGAAGAAAGAAAGAGATAGTCATAAATGATGCTATTTTCGTTTCAAATATTGACTTCTTAGACTTCTTTACGTAGTAAATTCAACATTCATACAAATCCCGGGCAGAAGCCATGAACAGCATAACAAAACATGATTAATTATTTTAGAGCGTCTTAGGGGAAATGCTACAAGGTTAAAAGATTATTATTCTTCCATTTACTTCCACTATTAACTTTTTTATGTATCAACAAGCAGATACGTATTTCGTTTCCTACTTGGAAACTTCTTCAGTGTCAGTTAGGAAACGAAATACGTATCTGCTTGTTGATACATAAAAAAGTTAATAGTGGAAGTAAATGGAAGAATAATAATCTTTTAACCTTATAACAAAACATGATATGGACTTGATTGATATAAGAGATAAAAGAACAGGCAACAATATCAAAAATTTGCACCAAAATATCATTTAAATATCAAAATATGCTATGGATAAGAACAAGCCAATAGCACTTGATATTGATCACTTCTTACAAATAACATAACATGATTTCCTCATGATATTTTAGTGCAAAATATTGATATTATCGCCTGATCTTTTATCTCTTATATCAATCATGTCCATATCTCATTTTGCTATCTTATCAAGATTTGATATTATTGAGCTATTTTCCTCTGCTCGGGATAACCTAGTGTATTTTGACTACTAGGTCATAATGGTTTTAGTAGAGCTGTCTTGATCAACTTCACCCCAAACCAGATTATTCAAAAAATGTGTGATAATTTAATTTATATTAATAAATGCGAACGCATTTCAGAAAACTAAAGTTGTTGATTATTGCAACGTATAGCAGTACATGTTTTGAAAATATTTGTTTCGATTTAAAATGTAAACACACATTGTTATTGCATGTTTTGTCTTAAAAATGATCATCTTCCCCCCAGTTGACGGTACCTATCTACAATCTTGCTACTACCAGAGAGTGAATAATTTGTTTGCATGAGCGGGGTTTTCCGGTTGGATATGTTCATCGTCTACGTGCAAGCGTACCTGTATTACAGCGATGAACTCCCGTGTGTTGCCGAGAGTTAATTATTTTTAATCTACCTTTGCTGCTTTTGGTTCTTTTCGGTCAGCTGTTAGGTGCCTATGATAAAGCATCGTTGAACTTGTAGGTATAGAAAAAACAAGAGCTGTGGCGTCTTGTGTAGGTGATTACAATTGAGCAGGGTATATATCCCGCGGAATGCGGCCGGGAATGTGGAACAGTGTTAGATTTGTTTATTTTCTTCACTAGTTAGAAACCGATTAAGATAATCGCGGAGACTGTCCATCGAAGGTGAAGGTGATTAAGATACGGTCGATAAAAGTTTTCCTTGATTTTGAGTCCTTCGTTGTAGTTCCAGCTAATGATGATGCTTGGTTGGAGCAGGGTGGTTTTGGTGACTGCTATAGTGAGGTGTTTATTTGGATTTCTTGTTTCCTTGAGGTCATTCCGTCGTATCTGCTACATGTTTCAATCCGTCTTTCAGGGTCACTAACTTCGTTTGTGCTCGGTTCGCCACCAGGATCGATGGAAGAGATCCCGCCTTATCGAGCATGATGAGACGTACAGCAGTGGGATGATCTCGATAGTAGCTTGCTTAATGATGGATCGTTTCTTGTATGGTGTTCAATGTGGAACGCAGGCAAAGAACAAATCTCGCTTAACTTTTCAAAAGGACCTAAGTAACATTTTTTTCATGAATTAATTTGAGTAGTGCAATCAAAAGCTTTCATATTGGTCTGTTGATTGCGCTATTCAAATTAATTCATGATAAATGTTACTTAGGACGTTTTGAAAAGTTAAGCGAGAAATCTTGACGATTTTCTGAATGTGGAGCTGATTGGAGTTTGGTGGAAGGGGGTTAGCGGCTACTTTTTTGTTTGGGTTTTTTTTAGCTGTTGTGCTTGTGCGGTATCTGCGGGGGAAATATTTGATAGGGAGCGTTTTGCGAGCGTAGCTGATGTTTGTGGTGGAGGATTATTCCTTTGGGCTTTTGGTACTAGTTTTGGTGCACTGTCCTTGGCAAATAAGGATTTGGCGATGGCACCGGTGCTTCTGGTCGATATAGGGTGGCTGGTCGGTGTGGGGGTCAGATCCACATCGCTTGCAGAACCGGATTCATTCGAATCAGTACATATACCTTCTAGGGGACCGTTGTTTGGGATGTTCTCGATTGTGGTTTTCCGAATCGTTTTAGGGATCGACAGATCGTGTACTGGAGTGGGAGTGACGTAGTTGGCGGGCATAACCGAGCGGAGAAAATTATTCAATTGGGCGGTGAGCAAATTAATTTGCTCCGCTTGTTTTGCAACTATTGCTTTGAGTTCAGCAATCAAGTTGGCTTTGTCCGGCACGGTAGGTTGACTATTCGTAGAGAGCATCGCACGCAGATTAGCAATCTCGGCGTCCTTTTGCTTAGCCACACGGTTGAGATTTTCTAGGGTATTGTTTCGTTCGGAATTTCTGAAAGGAACGACATTGGCGAAAGTGTAGTTGCTGTTACGGGCTTCGTATGCCCTCCTGGCTGCGGGATACGATACACCTTGGTCGACCTTAGTTCTTTGGATCTCATTTTCCATTCGATAAACGGGGCAGCTTCGTTCTGATATCGAGTGTTCGCCGGACCGGCAACGGGAGCAGAATTTTTCGGCTAGACAGCTGCGATCCTCAGCAATTTGGTGCGAGCCGGAGCATTTACCGCAGGTGGCTTCTTTTGCTTTGCAGTGTTTAGCCGTATGGCCGAACGCCCAGCAATTGAAGCACTGCATGTGCGACGGGTAGTACGGTCTAGTCCGACATCGAATGTAACCGAAGTCGATGAAATTCGGCATCATTGTTCCTCTGCAGGTGATGATAATTGTCAGCGTATTTTCTCTTGATTCTCCGTTCTTCCGTGTTATTCGTCTAACCTCTTTTACTCCCTGCTCTTTTAGCTCATCCAGCAACTCTGCATCAGTCATGGAGACAATGTCCCTGCAGCTTACGACGCATCGAGTGGTGTTTAAGCTCGGATGCTCAATAATCTTCACAGGAGTCCCATCGATTAACGACGTCATCAAAAGTAACGCCTTAACTTGCCACATGTTGCGAACCTTCAGAGCATAAGACGTCCCTTGGGCTTCAGGAAACGCCCCTTCGATATTGCCGTGGACCTGCTGCTGCACTGATTTTCGGATAGTGAAAGGAGTCTTGGGTAGCGAGCCACTTACCGCTACTAGCCGGAGGATGTGTAACGAGTCGTGCATATTGTCCCCATTCATATACGGAGGGAGTGTCGGACCTGTGTGGCTGCCATCAATTAACCGCGATCCACCGGGTGGTGGATCATTCCCCCAAGGGGAACCGTCTTCATTCATTGCTGACGGGGTGGCAGTTGTTGCGATACGCTCAGAGCACCGAGAGAGCGGTTACTCACACTCTATGATTCCAAACCGAAAAACGAAACTAATCGAGGTAACCGAAATTTCCCCTTCACACGAGTTCTCTTCGTATTTCTACCCTCTCTTAAGAGAGTCGATTGGAGAATCGGTATCTTTGTCCGGTCCGTTTTATGCGGATTTTCCGCTCAGCCTTGCTTCAACTAGAGTTCTTCGAGACTTTCCCACTCCAGGTCAAGTCAGGTCATCTGGCGGTCAGCGACCTGACGCCAAACGCGCTTGGGTTCGTTTTTCACAAGGGCTCAATGTCCACGGGGTGCACTTCACTTTTATTTCTCTGCCTTAAGGGCAGAAACAACCGGCATGCTTGGCCGGGGAACCGGTCTTCCGGTCGAGATAGCACCAACTAATCTTCGCAGAGACGTAAAGCGATACGATTAAGGACGCCACTAGTCCATATACCAAACAGACAAACAGTGAACAAATTAAAATGCTCGCGAACCGAGAAGAACTGCGAAAAAACGTCCATTCAGTCCGACTGCAGACGAGTTATGATACCAATTAATTGATTTCTGCCTCAGATACTCTTCTGTCGATGTTCAATAAAAGGAAAGAGAACTTCTCCTCACAGCTTCGGATATAATTTGTTACCGATGAATGCTACAATCTGTTTGCGCTGTTTGGGTCGAATCGTTGTGGAATGGTTCTGCGATGCGTTCTTCGGAAAGTGTATCTCGCTCATTTAGTTCAGATACCATTTTCATCAGCTCAGACACTTTCGCTGTAATGTTGGACAATTCTGCAGCGATAAGTCGGGGTGCGCTCTCCGTAGGTTCTTTATTGGTAATTGGCGCTTGTTGGCGCTGGTGCTCGTGGAAGCTGAGTAAAACAATCGTCACATAGCCAAATAACAAGCAAGCAAGCACTTTGGGCACGTCATAATACAATTTCTGGCTATCAGCAGGTATAATTGGCACTGCGGAGATTCGATTTATATCACATCGACGAATCACAATTATTCACAAAAAACTGTCAGACTGTGGAGATCACGTCAACACACGGGGATGACAATCTACGCCATCTTTGCCACATCTTTCCTGAATCACCAATACGAGTGCACTGCGAATGCAACATAAACAATTGCGAGGGTGAAAATGATATAAAACGAACAAAGGCATAGACAGTACCTTGTGCAACTAGCATTCTGAATAATTGAGCAAATATGTTGAACATTCTTAAGTTTGAAGCATGGAATCGAGTGAAAAATTGTTTTAATTGATAATTCGTTAAATTTTTCTCTTTTTTTTCATGATTGTATCATGTTGCATTATTGAGTGGTATGGGCGTTTTGCACCATATTCTCCTGTAAAAACGTAAACATTCAAAATTCACGCATATACTATTGCAAATTAAATCAGTATTGGTGTAATTTGACACTGGGGGATAAATTTATCCCCCAAAAAAAACGAACAAGCAAACCTGTGAAAATCCATAGTAAAAAAATTGGACGTCGTTCTTCTGCGTCAACACGATCCAGCAATGGCGAATAGATATTCAATATCAACACTCTAAAGGTCGTCTTCCAACTGGGGTAAATTTTCCGCAAGATTTTGGTCCGCATGAAGTTGTTAACAGGATAGGAGAAGGGAACTGATAGAATTTCTTTCTTATTAAAAGTAGGAAACGAGCTCTATTGTTTATTTCCAATTCTAGCATTTACTACTAGAATATTCAAGTTGAAGGTATAGCATATGGAAGTCCATTTCCAGTTCTAGCAATTGCTAGAACATGATAAGTATAGAGAAAGATACAAAGTAGGAATTTGGAACGGACCTGGGGATTGAACCCACGACCTCCTGCGTATGAGTCAGAAGCAGTAGCCATATGACTACCCGTATAAAAAGTACCATATAGCTTATCGAACAAACAATATATTTACATTATATTCCATCGTGAACAATAATTTCAATGGTATACTTATTGTTTGAAAATTTATTGCCTAAATTATGATTGATGTTTAACAATGTGAATACAGTACTGTTTACGGTTACAACAAGTATTGATGTTTTTCTAATGTATTGTATCGGGTTTATTTAGCATTTGAAGTTTTTATTTTTATTTGGTGTTACTAAAGAAAACTGGATGTGTGGTATTATTGTATTTCCGAAAAAGGTCATACTCACAGCACAGGATCGACAAGTATTGGGGTCAATCAATATCATTGTGCCAAAACATTACCACGTTCGTTCACACTTTGAAAATATTTCTTTTAGAAAATTTTTGTCCCCATTTATATAGGTATTTTAAATAAAGTATTTTGATTTTATTTTAATTTCATTTGGCTCTCACAATAATTGAATTACACATCAGTAAATAATTCCCTTCTTCGAAACAATAGGGTATTTTCTAAAATTACGTAACGCTAAATTTGGTGATTTTGGACTCCCACCCTCCCCCACGTAACAATTTTTGTATGGAAGGTTTAATTTTTTCGAATGGACCGTAACGCTCGGCTTGACCCCCTCCCTCCCCCTTCAGCGTTACGTAATTTGTGAATGAACCCATATCATCCGTTGCTTAGAAATTTGGTCATTAGAACAAGTCGAACTGCTGGTCATACTCTTTTAATTCGAGGTAAAGAATTCAATGGAATTCAAAAAACAAATTCAAATAAATTTAACTCTCATCTTTAACTAGCTGCATCATAAACTCTCGCGTAGGCGCAACGGTTAATCTTTCTTCAAAATGTAATTGTTGTAAGTAAAATGTAATTGTTTTCACAATCACTATTATTCTGTAGAGGTATTTCCGATGTACTATTTAAAGGAAAAACTTTGCTGCTGTCCTTAAGCATCGAAGATAACTGCAGGATGTGAGATGTGACAGAAAAAATATGGACTAATTTTCAAATTCTGCCATTACCGTTGTCGTTCTGTTACATTGCGCTCAGCGCTTCATAGCCTATTTAGATTCCGCTATTTATGATAATAAATAACATGATTCAGTATAACTTGAAACTAATCCCCATGCATTCAATTTCTTTCTCAACTTTACCACGATATTTACTATGCTAAATGGCGTAATCTGAATATCTATTATTGCTTACAATATTATTTATAATGTAGATAGCAAAAACTTACCTTTACAGTTAACTTTTAAGAATCGCCGAACCACCAGACGTTTCCTTTTTTGACCGTCGGAGTAAATAGTGGCGGAACGAATGTTCTACACGGATTCACCAAGCATTATCAAACACACCTGAGACTAATAGAAATAAATATTATTCGATGGTCTCATCATTCATACTAAGTTATTGGACCAGTTAATTGAGTAACTCGTTGACTTGGATGGTAATAAAGTTGAACACGAATTGTTTTTGCAACTCATTTAAATTCAACCGAGTTGTTCAACTTACTTGCCCAATTTAAACTCTATGCTACGTACCTCGAAAATATCATTGCTCAGAACTAAAATCCTTCTAATGATACTAACTGGCCCAGCGAGCTAAGGCGCCAGAGAAAGGCATAGAAAAGAACTGTTCGAACTATCAGCGGTTCGAATCGCGAAAACTAAAAACAAAAGCAAAAAAACAGAACATAAACATGTCAAATTGTTATTTTGGCGAAACCTACTTTTGTTCTACTTTACCGACTTCGAATTGTACACTGGGAAAAAAATTCCTTCATCCCGAAACTTTTCACACAATACAAAACATTATAATCTATTGTTCTGCGAATTCAAATGTATGGAAAAATGCTAAATTTTGAATTATTGTTACGATGCTTAACCACCCGTATATTCTATTACGAAAACTTCAATTACAATTCATTGAATGGTTGATTACAATACATTGAATTGTGATTCTATTGTTGTGTCAACATTAAAATCTATTGTGAATTTATTGTTTACAATAGTAATGTTACATTACGTTATATAGTTTTTGTATCATATTTTTTATTCGGGTACCAAGCCCGTTCCAGTCGAGCAGCAGGAAATGCATGGAAGAAAAATCTGCTGAAAGGTTCCCAAGGTATCAGTGTTGGTAGAATCATATTCAAATCTCAATTATCGAAGCCTCATGCGCAAACTAAGGCTTCGATAATTACCGAAAAATGATTTCGCTCCAAAAAGCGTCAAAACCTAATTGAAGAATATTTTTTATGTTTAGGTATGGATTCACCATCCATTGTTTTAAGCAAAGAAAGTTAATTTGATGAATACATCGAAGAAGAACTCGTTGGAATCATGCAATGATGCAAATTACGAGTCGAATAATGAACGATTTTCTGGGCCATGGATCGGGTGGAGTTTGACTTACGCTTGATTGAATCCTGGATGAGATTTGAGTATTGAGTTTTCTCCAACAATGATATAAGGCTTGAGTAAAACAAACTACAGAGATAATTTTGCCAGAGTCACAGAAGCACATTTTAATCTTGACTTCTATAATTGCTTTACAAAACGTTTGCTTTAGTCAAAATCATATATTTTAATCTTCTCTATATAATAAAAATGAAATGGTCTGTGTTCGCATCCGCATAACTCGAAAACGGCTGGATGGATTTTATTCACTCCTTCAGCAGATATGTTCGTTAGAGTTTCCGACGGGTTTATATGATATTTCCTGATGTGAAAATCATTAATAAAGTTGAGTAAATGGTGAAAAATTAAAATTAAGATTCATATGGAAATTTCGCATGAGCAGTTCACAACGCGCATTTTCGCCTACTATGCAGAATAAGGTCTGCAGGCTCGACTAGTATCTAATAATTTCTGTAAAAATACTGAGAAATAGTTAATTATGTAGTATTATATTTTTCTCTATTTCTTAGGACATTATCTAGAAATAAGTTTAATGTGTGTGATCTATATTCCTCCAGACATGATGAGTAACGATGCACTAATTGACATGCATCTGGCCTCGTTGGACTGGATTGTACCTCAAATGGAAGCCAATGATAACATAATTATATTGGGTGATTTCAACCTTCGCGGTATTGTCTGGCAATGTGACTCGAATGGCACTCATTTTCCGAATCCATCATACAGCACAATGCCAATGTCATCTCGAACACTCCTTGATGCATATGACACAGCAGGACTCAAACCACTAAATGCAGTGCTAAATTGCAGCAATCGGGCGCTGGATTTATGTTTTGCCAGTGAAGACCTGTGGCGCACTTGTGCCGTCATGCGTGCACCTTCCCCACTCGTGAAAGAATGCAGACATCATCCCCCTCTGCTTATATCACTGGATGCCAGGACTCAACTGCGGTTCAAGGACACCTTCAACAGTAGCTATCACGATTCACGACTTCCGTAAGGCTGACTTCAATAGCATGAATGACTTTCTACAGAACTTGAACTGGACAGAGATACTACACCCCGAGCAGGAGAAATTGGCTAAATAATACCTAATTCTGTTATTGATACCATACTCTGTTGTGAACTAGCCCTGCATAAGAGGTAAAATACCACAGTGATAATACCAAAAGTTGATATGCACAATACTTAAGCCATAACATACTCTGTTATTAAATTCTATTTCAATACCAAATGCATAACCAATTATTATTCGTTTGGTATTGAAATACCTAAGGATGTTATGCCTCAAGTATTCTGCATATTGGTTTTGGTATAATTGTTTGGTATTTTACCTCTTATGCAATGCTACTTCATACCAATTTCTGTTATTGAGGTCGTCGCTCCTGCTCGGGACGGCACGGATGCCAATCAAGCTGCTTCATCATTGTCTCTATGCTATTGATCAATTCGTTCCGAAGATTATTCGCCGTAAACCAATGAAGCCCGTCTGGTCAAATTCGCATCTGAAAAGTTTGAAAAGGTTGAAAAGAGACGCTATTAAGAAACACAGCAAGTATCGCACCGACGAAACCAGATTTGCCTATCTCGAAGCTAAGCAAAATTATTCCTGGCTCAATGATCGACTATATGCTGCCCATCAAATCAACATTAAAGATTGCCTTAAGTCCGACCCTAAAAGTTTTTGGAACTACGTGAACGACCAACGGAAGCAGACAGGTCTGCCATCGACAATGACAAACGGTATTTCGGAAGCCAGTACTATCATGGCAATAGCTGATTTGTTTCGTTCCCAGTTTAGCAGCGTGTTCTACGATGAAGCTTCCGTTCATGCAATCGATGCTGCCAAAATTATTGTTCCTCAACTGTCAAATCTCGGGCATAGCTTCACCGTTACACTGGACAGAGCCCTTTTGCGGTTGAAATCATCTACCGGACATGGTCCAGATTGTATTCCATCGCTTCTATTGAATAGATGCTCATCAGCATTAGTGTTACCGTTAGCTACAGTCTTCCATAAGTTCCTGACAACCGGAGTTTTCCCAGTTGGAAACAGTCATATGTGTTTCCCGTGCATAAGAAAGGCTGTAAACAGAGAGTCGCTAATTACCGCGGGATCGCTGCACTGAATGCTTTATCTAAACTGTTTGAGCTCATCGTACTCGACTAACTTGTACATATTTGCGCACATTATGTTTCGCCCAAGCAACATGGTTTTGTACCCAAACGTTCTACCACCACCAACTTGTCATCGTACACTTCGTTCATCATACGTGAAATGGAAAAAGGTCAACAGGTAGACGCAATCTACACAGACTTGTAAGCAGCTTTCGACAAAATGAACCACGAAATAGCTATTGCTAAATTTGATAAATTAGGTTTAAATGACAGGGTACTTACTTGGCTTCGATCATATCTTACCGGGCGCAGTATGTCTGCTAAACTTGGTGATTATGTTTCATCGTCGTTTCCAGTATCTTCAGGTGTTCCCCAAGGTAGTCATCTCGGGCCATTCCTTTTCTTGCTGTACATGAACGATGTCAATTTCATCATACGTTGCTCCATAATTTCATTCGGCCGAAAGTAATCGCTCTATCAACATGACTATTATTTAAACAATACGGAACTGCGCCGAGAAACTACTGTTAAAGATTTAGGAGTAATGTAAGCTGACTTTCAAGAATCATATCTCCTATATCGTGGCAAAGGCCTCCTCGCAACTAGGTTTCATCTTTCGTTTTGCCAAACAATTCCGAGACATATACTGTTTGAAAGCTTTGTATTGTTCAATAGTGCGTCCCTCAGTAGAATATTGTTCCGTAGTGTGCTCTCCGTACTATCAAAATGATATTTACCGCATCGAATCAATTCAACGTAAATTCCTCCGTTTTACTATCCGTTTTCTCAATTGGAGAAATCCGTTAAATCTACCCAGCTACCAGAACCGATGCAAACTAATTAACTTAGATCTTCTTCAAACGAGACGCGATATCGCAAATGCATGTTTTGTAGGTGATTTGCTGCAGGGTTATATTGATTGTTCAGAGTTGCTTGAAAAAAATACAGTTAACACTTGAAACCACCGTCTCCGATCACAATCATTTTTGTATTCCAGCATATCAAGAACCAATTTCGGTTTAAATGAAGCCATTAAGAGTATGTGTCGTGTATTCAATAGATGTTATGAAGAGTTCGATTTCCATGTTTCTCGTGAGGTTAACAAGAATAGAATTAAGATTATGATGTGTTAGATTTTAATTATTTTGCTTAATTTTAAGTTTGTCATTGGGGTGTTTTTTTTAGCCTGTTGACTGTATCAAATAAATAAATTAATTAATGCGGGACGCTTCGCGAGACGCTTTTCAGCGCGGGACAAATAGTGAAAATGCGGGACAGTCCCGCGAAACACGACGGACGTCTGGTCACACTGAACTGATCAGATGGTCAAACGGAAGAAGCTTTTCCTAAAAGTTGCATCCATTGAAAGAAAAGGTTCACTTTGCGGTGGCAAAATTTGAACAATCCCAATTGCGGAATATGCGTAGGCTGAGCAGATCATTTGGATGAAATTCGTGACCAAACCACTTGTATGTAAAATGGGACATGTAAAATTTCGGTAGATTTTTTTCTGGTTTATCGATTTTCGTAGTTGACAGGCATCAATATTTTGGCATAGTTAGAATCTGTAGAAAAAAACTTAATCAAACTCTACAGGATCCGGCTACAATAGATTAAGCAGAAAAATTGATCAATACAAAAATATTACCGTCATATTACTTTTTTGGCTGATAAGAATGAGCTACAAAAGACACCCTCTCACATACATTTGCGATAATAAATCAAGTTTGTTCTATCAGATCTCTGAAGTGCGACATCTAACCCGGATTTACACTATATTGATTTTAGACGTGTTTTATTGTTTTACGGCTGAGGCTCAGCAGCAGTGTACAAGCACTTGATCATATCAAAACCATCGTATATTGTCGATGCAGATAAAATCAAAAACATGTAAGAACTTGTCTCAACTACGTCGCTCGACTGAAACGTCGCTGGTCGCTGGCGACCCTTTCCAGTAAGTGCGCTCCAGCGACGCAGGCAAATTCAATGCGTCGCTGCAGCACCAAACTGGAAAGCGCTCGGTCGCTGGTTGAGCGACGCGACGGTCCAGCGATCTTCCAGCAATGATTGGCATAGACAATATTTTCAGTCGATAATGGCGTGGCGGCGTCACGCATTTTGAGAGTTGATTCTGATTTTTAAACATTTCAATCAAAAATCAAAAAATGCTATTGGCGCGAAGTTCACTATGCAATTTAATAAATTATCAATCCATTGAATAATACTTATTTTTTACATTTTACGAGTAAGGCATTGATTGATTATAGAAGTAATTAGTTATACGTTTGAACTTTTTACCTAATGTTCTGTACATTACTGGATTTTCCAAAGAAATTTTTACATTTTTTTATATCTTTATTTAAGAGATTTTCGGCCCTTGACCGGTTCATCTAAGGACGAGTTCTTCAATCTCAGTTATTGAGTAGGTGTATATTTACTGTTTATTTGAGTTTCGCTGCTGATATGAACCCGTTGCCCATACCAAACCTCAAAGTAGTAGCAAGATGAGTGTAAAGGTAGCTTCACACCTCGGAAAAAAATTCTACCGGATTTTGATCCCCGTGGGACCAAATATTGATAGCATCATTCATTTTGCATGTAAATTGCAAGAATATGTTTTTAGGAATTAGGAATTTAAAATTCAGGATTTTTTTTAGGGATTTATATTGATTTATTTAGTATGAGGGATAATCGATAAATAATAGTTATTATTTCAAAATCAACAGATTGAAAGCCGATCGCTAGGGTACGAACTTGTATGAAGCGACAGAATATGAATGGGAGGCATAGATATCATCTATTGAAAAACACACAATTGAGGAATGAATCTTTTTGCCAACGTCCTGGTTGTGGGCGGTGACAAATTTAGGAACTAAAGAACTTCGAGATTTAACAATTTTAGGAATTCATGAATCTAGAAACATTGGAATTCACGATTTTAGAAAATTAGAAATTTGGGAATCTAGCAATTTATGAAATTAGGGATTCAGGAATTTATGAATTTTGGAATTGAGGAATTTGGGAATTTAGTAATTTGTGAGTTTAGGAGTTTAGGAATATTGGAACTCAGGAACCCTCGTTGAATACCTTCTAATGTTCTTCCAGAAACCCATCGTGTAGATCCTATAGGATTCCATTCAGGAGAATTCCACTGAAATTACTCCTGCAGTTCCTAAATAAATTCTTTCTGGAGCTCAACCAGAAATTCCTCCTGAAATTCCTGAAGGAGCTGTACATAAAGATTAGACCTCTTCGTGTTTTCAAAAAGTACCGTTTTGACTCGAAGTCCGGACACCTAAGCACTGCTGAATTTTTAGTTAAATATTTCAAACGGAATTAAGTACTTGACACTGAGTGATACCACACCCTGTCATGATTAGCTTATCAAATTTGCTGTAGTGTTCTGAAAAAGACATTTTGTATGCACGAAGAAGCCAATATAATCGAAAACATTGGACATCGCTTGCTTCAAAATCCGGACACAGTATGAGGGATGCTTCAAATACCGGACAATTTTGCTTCGAATTTCCGGACACTTCGAGTTTGGCTATATGAATTCTCAAATAACCAATTGATTCAAATACGACTAGCATACAGCATTCATATTTCTCGATTAATATAAAGCCGTCAGATTGCTATCATACTGTGTTGATAAATCACTAATACCCCTTGCAAATGATAGACTATAGAAATTATGAGCTTAGTTTTTCTAATGTTGACTCTTCAGCTGCATCCTAATAAAAACGAAATATACCGTTGATTATGACATGCCTTTAATTTTTACGTCTAATTTTCAAGTTTTTACCACAGATCACGGATTACTTACATTTGTTAAATTGGTTTCAAGTCTAGGAATAGTTCCCTGCATTGATAACCCAAGAAAAACTTGTCGAGATGGTAAATAAAGTCGAATAATAACAGTGTCCGGATTTCGAAGCGTCCAGCAATTCGAAGCAAAACGGTATCGAAAATTCAACCGGTCAACCAAGAATCACAATTCTGATGCTAAAATAAGCCTCCTGTCAAATTTTCAGCTCATTCGGATAAAATTTCGAGGTGGCTCAAGTCAATTTTGTGATTTTGGGCTATTTTCAATTTTGAAAAAAAAAAATGTATCAAAAGATATACTGCCGTTATAAGCATAACTGTCCCATGTACATAGGAATCCCAGCAAACATGGGACAAATATGCGTATGGCGCACAGTGCTTCGAAAGTATGGAACTACGGGACAAAAATCATAACTTACATTCTACACGTTTTAACTCAATGGTGTCTTTGGAAAAATGATTGTAAACTAGTTTTTCTACTATTTGCATTATTGACCTATGTTAAACTGATAATTGCATTAGTGGCGTAAACACCAAATTTCATAACATATAATACGCTTCGTATAATCGAGATCATTTTGGGAAAACTGTCACTTATGATAAAAACTACTATTTGCGTAATTGACCTATGTTGAACAGATAATTGCATAAATGCCGTATACGCCAGATTTTACGATATGCCTCAAAGAACCAGGATCTTTTTACGAAAAATATGTGGTATGATAACAGTTTTTATTACAACAATTGACCAATTTTCATTGGATCATCTCATAAGTGACGTAAACGCCAGCTCTCATTTTTTATACTATAGAATCAGAATATCCTTAGTAATGATTTGAGGGATTGTTCTTTAACGACGGTATCAGAAATCATTGGAACTTGTTATACAAGTTCATTTATTTGGTGAGCTCAGGCGTGTATAACTCTTTACGGAACCATGGTTCTTAGTGATATGTGCAATCAATATCATCATTTATGAAGTTAGTAACAGAGGGAAGAAGCCAGCGTACTCGTGGTGACTGGGATCATGATCAGAATGAAGGATGTTGAACATGGCCGCGAATTTGACCAGAGGAAAGTGTTGTTTGCATTGTCGATAATTTTCAATGGAACTAGGCTGCCCATGATTTCATAGTTGACGTAACAACCATTCAACTTCCGCAAGTATTTCGAATAATTTAGGGACAAACATCGAAAATTTAAAACATTTTAAGCCGTGAAGACTTAAATAATGGTTGGAATAAGCAGCGGTTGAATATTCCTTATAAATACGTAATAAGTTAAATTGGCTGACATTTCGAATGGTTGATACGTCAACTATGAAATCATGGGCAGTAGAGCAACAAGCAGACTCTCATCTGAGCTCTCACCCTCCGAAAATTTTCGTTTGTAGGTGCTATGTCCTATGCGTTCATCAAAACCCTATTTCCATACAAGTTTCACCGTCCTTGAGCTCTCTACCGAAAATTTCTGTATAATGCTTAGCGAGGTACAATTCATCAGGTCTTGCAAATTAACCTCAGCGGACGTTTCAGACGCGGAAACCTGTTTAGGAATGATTTTTTTATATTTTCCTTTTTCAACGTGTAAAGGCTAGGAAGCAGATTTGCATGCACCTCGTTTAAAATACTTTGAAGCAGATTGTACTTTCTGTCGGATAAATTCAAGTCAATGTACAACGCCAGTACTTGTGTCGCTGTCATTAACTTTTCATGATTTGCGCTTGAGCTACTTGATATATTGGCCGCAAATGCTAGCTCCTCAGGTTCATTTTTATTGATAAGGTCTTCAACACGTAGTTTCTTGGTTTTATTCATTCCTGAAACGGGTTTTGAGGTCTACCCTTCGCGATGTTGAATGAAGACTCGGCAATTCCTTCAATATTTATTTTCGGATTGCGAGGAAGATTTACCAACGAAGACAATCAGAGAGTTTTGCTTCTCGAATTTCTCGGATGATCGAAAGCTCTTTAACCATTTTTGGTCAATTCTAAAACAAAAGGTTTTGCAAAACTGCTTTAGTTCTTTCTCAAGTTCCTCGAAAAAATCTACTGGACTATATAAATCAGACAGAAACTTCAACACACGAGTTTTTCGTTAGGACGGATCAACGTAAAGCTATTGTTTGTCTATATCCATGTTATTGAGCGCAAGAGTATCATCTAGAAAATCGTTAACAGCTATTAATAGAGCAAATAAGAGCAGCTGGAATCACTTCCATTCTCTTAAGAATACTATAAGTGAGATCTGGTGCGATTTTCAGAGATGTGTTTTGATGTACTTTTTTTTAAAAGCTGTTTAAAGTTGTAGATTATTTCTTCCTATATAACTTCATGCCCAAGACTTGGAAGCTTCACTTATCACAATGATCGAAATATGTCCCACTGAAACACATTGAATTGGATCTTACTTACTTGATTTTACGCTTTCCATATCGATTTTCACAGTGAAAGGTACCGTTCGAAAACTTAGGCAATGAAAATATGCTTTTCACTAACAGGTGATAAATCATCCACTTTCAGCGATGGAAATGTTTACAAACACGAGTTGTTTTGATCGTCCCAGTGACTTCACAAAGATATTAATGCGCATACAGCATAATTGAAACATATCTTAATATCATGGTCTACTTGATTCGACTAAAAACGAGAGTCGATTTTTTCATTTTTGTCCAAGGGACACAGCAATGTGTGGCGGCAGTATAAACGTCGGAAATCATCGCAACAGCCTCATAACGGAAGATTTTGGTGTGCTCTACAAGTCTTGTGAACATTGTGATTTGTTCTGTTCACGTTTTGACCATGAAAAAGTGATTTTCAAGCTTTTAAATGCATAAAAACATTAAAAACACTGTTTCCCCTAAAAGTTTTTGTTCTACAAAATTCTTGAATTTATTTCAAATCATTGCTAATTTATTATATAATTGTCCCTCTTTTTTACCTGGACATTTGAGTAATATAATTGCCAATTTGTGACTTACCGTTAAATTCTTAAAAATCAGAACCCAAACCTTTGTCATAAATTTGCACGCTAGGATTTCTTCAAACAAATTGTTCGAACAAAGAAGCTTTAATTTCACTTGTTACTACGATGCACTCAATGGTAAAAGCATACAGCATATGGTACAATGAACCAAATTTGGAAATCATTTGTTGTAGGCATCAAATATCATATGATTTGATTTATGTTTTGTTCGAATAACTTGTTCGAAGAATTCCTAGCGTGGAAATTTATGACAAAGGTTTGGGTTCTGATTTTTAAGAATTTAACGGTAAGTCACAAATTGGCAATTATATTACTCAAATGTCCAGGTTAAAAATAGGAAGAATTATATAATAAATTAGCAATGATTTGTAATAAATTCAAGAATTTTGTAGAACAACGACGTTTGGGGGAAACAGTGTTTTTATGCACTTAAAAGCTTGAAAATCACTTTTACCTGATCAAAACGTGAACAGAACGAATCGCAATGTCCACAAGACTTGTAGAGCACACCAAAAGCTTCCGTTTAGAGGTTGTTGCGATGATTTCCGACGTTTATAGCTCTTGACACATTTTTTTTCTAAATTGAAAATAGCCTAAAATCACAAAATCGACTTGAGTCACCTCGAAATTTTATCCGAATTAGCTGAAAGCTTGATAGGAGGCTTATTTTGGCATCAGAATTGTGGTTCTGGGTTGACCAATTGAATTATCTATACTTTTCGAAAACATGAAGAGGTCTAATAAAGATCTTAGAGAATGTACACATAAATTTCTTCTGCAGCTCCTCCACGAATATCTCCTGAAGTTCAGCCAGAAATTCCCCCTGAGGAGACCATAGCAATTTCTCCTGCAGTTCCTGCACAACTCCACTCTGAAGTTCTCCCACAAAGGTGTCATGAAGTTCTTCCAAGAATTCCTTCTCGAATTCAACCAGAAATTCTTGCTGGAGTTCCTACGACAACTCTACCTAGATATTTTTAAGAGTTTCTTCAAAAAATCAATCTAGAACTTCAGCACTGATTCCTTCTTTGGTTCCATCAGAAATTTCTCTTTGAAATCCAACCTGAATTAATAAAATATCGCTGCCGAATGATTTTTTTTTTCTCACATTTGTCACTAAAAGTTGTAACCGACGTGAATTATTCCGTGAGTTATTTGTGGAGGAACCCCAGGTAGAATTCTCGAAGGAACTCCAAGAAAAAATCCTGAAAGAACTTCACAAGGAAGCCATGGAAAAGCTCATAAAAAATCAAAGGAGAAATATTTGTAAGAACATCAGCAGTACAAGAGTAATTTCTGGAGGAGCTGCAAGAATAATTTTTGAAGAAACTCCAGGAAAGAATCCTAGAGGAACCAAGAAGAATTCCTAAAATTCATCCTGAATTTCCCCAGGAATTCATTCTGAAATCCCCCAGAAATTCATTCTAAATTCCACCAGGAATTCATTCTAAATTCCTCTAGGAATTCATTGTGAATTCCCCCAGGAATTCATTGTGAATTCCCCCCGGAATTCATTATGAATTCCCCCAGGAACTCATTCTGGATTTCCCCAGAAATTCATTCTGAGTTCCTCCAGGAATTCATTCTAAATTCCACCAGGAATTCATTCTGAATTACACCAGGAATTCGTTCTAAATTCCTCCAGGAATTCATTCTGGCACCAGGAATTCATTCTGAATCCCTCCAGGAATTCATTCTTAATTTCTCCAGGAATTCATTCTGAATTCCTCCAGGAATTCATTCTGAATTCTTCCAGGAATTCATTCTGAATTCCCCAATGAATTCATTCTGAAATCCCCCAGGAGTTCTTTCTGAATTTCCCCAGGAGTTCATTCTGAATTACCCCAGGAATTCATTCCCGTAGGAATTTATTCTGAATTCCCCTAGAGATTAATTCTGAATTCTCCCTGGAATTAATTCTGAATACCTTCAGGAATTAATTCTGAACTCCCCCAGGAATTCATTCTGAATTCTTTCAGGAATTCATTCTGAACTCCCTAAGGAATTCATTCTGAACTCCCCCAGGAATTCATTCTGAGTTCCCACAAAAATTCATACTGTATTCTTCAAAAAATTCATCCTAAATTCCTCCAGGAAATCATTCTGAGCTCCTCTAAGAATTCATCCTGAATTCTTCCAGGAGTTTATTTTGCTTCCCGCCCGGAATTTATTCTGAATTTCCTCATGAATTCATTCTGAAATCCTTCAAGAATTCATTTAGCTCGTAAGCCTCCTTTCAACAGGTTTGGAAACTTTCCTTCAACTCCTAGAGAAATTACTTGCAGAATTCAGAATAAATTTCTAGGAGAATTCAAAATGAATTCCTGGGGGAATTAAAAATGAATTCCTGGTGGAATTCGGACAGAATTCCTGGGGAGAATTCATTTAGAACTTCCCCAGGAATTCTGTCCGAATTCCACCAGGAATTCATTTTTAATTCCCCCAGGAATTCATTCTGAATTCCCCTAGAAATTCATTCTGATTTCTGCAAGTAATTTCTCCAGGAGTTGAAGGAAAGTTTCCAAACCTGTGGAAAGGAGGCTTACGAGCCTCTTTAGAGGATCTTTCCGAGCATATTGAAAGAAGCCTTTCAAGCCTTTTGGATGGAGCCTCCCGAACTTTTTGAAAGGAGGACTCTGAATCTCTTTAAAAGAGGACTCTCAGCCTCTTCAAATGAAGCTTCCGAACCTCTTGAAAAGAATCCCTAGGGTCTTTGGGAAGGTGGCAACTGAGCATTTCGCAAAAAAAAATCCTTAGTGTCTCTTCGTACCTTCAAACTCAAGATTTTAGTTACAAAGCATATTCTTAACATATTATCCAATATTTTGTATTTATACAACATTTGAACGTTTTTTGTCCTTTTGATTTTTTGTCGCACTGCCCTTCATACACTGTGCTGGTTGTGGAGGGCAGGATTCAATAAGTTTCGATTTACTGATAGCAGGGTTCGGATTTCTCACTCACTCACGCGACAACAGATCACTCCACCATGCATTTTATCCGGATAAATTACAGTGCACAAGCGAGGGTGCGAAAAATTGTTATCCTTCTTCCCATGTTTCGCGAAAATCAAATGCTGCTTACTTTGCCTCTCCAAGCTGATTGAATCTGACGATGCGCCACGATAAGCAGAAAGTTCAATACAGCAGTTTTTCACTTCGCTTTCAATCAATTCATGTGGTGGCGTGGTTATAGTGGGCGCTCTAAACATTTCAAAATTGTTTTGGGTTCGAATCCCATTGCGGTCCTAAATTTTTGTAAATATGCTGGTAAAATTTATCTGGTGAGGCGACGAGAAGGAAAATTTGTAGATTAAAATTAAATTACCCGGCGAGCCGGCGCTCACGAATTTATCACCCGCCATTCTATCCGGATAAAAATGTTGTGCGAGAATACTTCCTCACAGGGGATCATAAAAAATCACACTCCGCTTAATGGATTAATCGCAGGTTTTTATTCATATGAGTGAGAATTCCGAAGCCTGACTGATAGCCATGCATACTATGTACAAGTTCAAAAATAAAAATAAATTACCCAATTATTGAAACTTTATCAGTAAGCTGTAAATGGAATTGTAATACATCCTCCATTACGCATTGTTGTTCGAGGAACCCCTTGGGACCAGCGAAGGTACCCCCGAAGGTAGGTTGAGAACTGCTGCATTATAGGAATATTTGGAGGGGTCCATAATAGGGAAGATGAACGTCGCGGAATGGAACATGAAAATCAAATGAAGTGTCGACTATAGGGAAGCAATTTCCTATTATGGACCCCCAGGGGGTCCTATAGTAGACGAGTTCAGTCAGACTTTAAAATTTTAATTACAACGAATAACGTCGTGTATTTAAATGTTTTATGTATGTATCGTGAGGAGGAGATGCAGAACTTGTTATTAGATATCAAGCAGACTAAATGTGTTGAAAATTTCTACTCCTTAAGCCAGGAAGAGCAAAATTCCGCTACTAGGGGGTCCACTATTGGGCATTTTACCTTAGCTCATGGGCCACCCCGTGGAACGGTGTCACATAAGGGTAAGTTTTCACAGTAATTTTCATAGAATTGCTAAAAATTTAGGAGGATTATTAAAATGGCAAATGCAATCGTTTAAGCATCGGGGGGCAAAAAAGTAAAAAGTTGAATCACTCTAGTGAGCACGCATGTTTACAAAAAGAAGCGACGAAATTGGTGCCGTATTTCTTTGTTTCGCAATGAGATGAATATATTTTCAGTGAGATGGAGATCGGAACATTTCCCCCATCTGTTTTTTTTATTTGCATAACGTTCTTATTTTTTCTAGTTCCAGAGAGTGAGTAATCGCGCTTGAACCTAGGCTTATATAGGTGACGTTTAGAAATTACGTAACCTTAAATTTGGCAGTTTTAGTTTCTCTTCCACTTTCTTGTAAATTTTTTTTGTATGGGTTGTTTAATTTACTTGTATGAACAGCAACGCTTGGTCTGACTCCATCCTTTTCCCTTCTTCTTCTTCTTCATCTTCTTCTTCTTATTGGCATTACATCCCCACACTGGGACAGAGCCGCCTCGCAGCTTAGTGTTCATTAAGCATTTCCACAGTTATTAACTGCGAGGTTTCTAAGCCAGGTTACCATTTTTGCATTCGTATATCATGAGGCTAACACGATGATACTTTTATGCCCAGGGAAGTCGAGACAATTTCCAATCCGAAAATTGTCTAGACCGGCACCGGGAATCAAACTCAGTCACCCTCAGCATGGTCAGCACGCTGCGTGCACGTGACATTGAAAAAACGCAGGTGTGCATCGGTGCGGCGACGCTGCGTTACCGCTTTTTCCCGATGCACACATGCGTCCTTTTAACGCCGTGTGCACGCAGCGTTGAAAAGACGCTACGTGGGCATCGGGCCTAAGGAGGGCCCCTTTTCCCTTCAGCGTTACGTAATTTGTGAACGGTCTCAAAGCCATGTCATTATGGCTAAAAACTGTATCCCATCCCACGGCGCCGAGGACCCAAGTAGTGTACATTCATCCTCTTAGCTAAGTGACCCCAGCACAAAGGTAATTAATTAGTTTTTTATCCCATCCCATAAATAGCATCGGTTACCGAAGTGAATACAGATAAATCGTCCTTTGTTACTAAAAGCATATCCAATCCCAAGACAATCGTGGAGATGCAGAGGTATACTCGGTCTCTAGTAGCAACGAATGTCTCTAGTAGGTCCCAAAACTTATACACTGAGAATGGGAAGCTAATCCCAAGCCCCATTCATTGTGTTCTCTGTACAATTTCGCAAGTTCTAGTCAATCACGGAGTAGCAACTACGAATCGTGCGGTCATAATGCTGATGCTCATGCTCAAATTTAAAAATAGCCATCCACAGGAGATATTTTTTAAATCGCAATATTCAAAAAACTTTTCAATAAACTCATAAAAAACCTTAGAGTACCATTGTGATTTGAGTTGAATATCTACGAGGTCGTTCGAAGTGTTTTGGAGTTGAGCTCCGGTGATGATAACGGCCGTCGGCGGAAATCATCATTCCAAATTCCGACTCTTTTTTTGAGCAACTTCCAGTCGCAAAGCCCTTATGCTCCCCTGCTAGCCAACTCGTTTCTCTTCCATTCATTTGGTGAAACTTAAACCCATCCCTTGAGGGTTTCACAGGTCGGGCAACCCTCAATCCCCGATGATGATCTGCTACGGGAGTGGCGCTAAGCCATTTTTACTCGTGAGGCTGAAGGGTTGCAATTTATAAGTTATTAGCTTATATCCACCCTTCATAGGTCCTCATAGCTTCTGGAAACTAGAAGAGATGGCCAAGAACACGCTAAAGAATACTGACGAAATCTAGTGTTAATCATACTATTATTATGATTTTTATTATGGATACTTCTTATTCAATTTAAGAATTAACATTGTTCAGTTCCAAATAATGTTCTAATGAATAGAACATAATTATATTTTCAATGTAAGTAAAATGTGAGGAGAAGTTTATTAATGTTAGAGTTTATTTGAGCAATATAACCTATCATGAAGCAATCCGTTTGACTTTTCCAATCTGTTTTATTAAGTGATAGCGTTGGTGAAGCCACGTGTTTCTCTCTATCCCATACAGGCCATTAGCTCGGTCAACAGTGATAATGAAATTCTCTCACGGATCTCTAAGTCAGTTATAGAAAATGTGTCAACAATGTTGTATCCGACGCGCAACAATGCTCTGGAATACAAAGTTTATAAGCAAGATAAACATTCGTTTAAAACAAACTTGGGGAGACGGGTTCACCGGTTAGAGGAGGCGTTGTGTGATCGATTAATTAGCAAAAATTCAACACGCAGAATTGGTAGCATTCGATCCATGTCATCCTTTTGACGATGGCTCTACAATCATCGCTGTGATCACGTGCATAAGCGACTATGAGTGTCTGCATTTCTTGTCTTCTCCCATACGAGTCTATTTAGTTATGCATGCAAACAATTATATTACAATAGAAAATATCAAGGTAATTTATTTACTTATGATACAAGGAAAGCCGATACCTATCACGCAAAAAAGTTTGGCCCAAGGTGAATTTCCAATCAATGTACAAAATTGATAAATGAATTATTCACCCAATAAACCTGGACGGTGACAGATTTCTAATGTTTCTTCACGATTGTTCAACTATGTTCAACCACTGCACTGTACACTAAGCACACCGAAATATTCCGAGAGCACGGCGCGACGTCCAGATATGCCACATAAGTCATGATCAGTGGATTAAAATGTACTGTCTTGAACTGTAAATCTGTTGATGGTCACGTGTTGCATGTGTGACGGTCATGTAACACAAATTATTGTAGCATGACAGAAAAAAAAGTCATGAGCTACCGTGACATTTTTCTATGCGACATAATATGTGTCACAAATGAAACTAATTGAATATAATTTTGAAGGTGATGAATGCATCGCATCACCAATGGTTCTAAATATTTGAAAATAATACAGTTAATATAGCTGAGCTGGCTTTTTGTGCTTTCTTTACGCGGATTTGGGGATTTATAAGTTTAATTTCCTATTTTCCGGGTATTGTACCCGAAATGAATAATAATTGCAATGTAATGAAAACTCGATTTGCATATACACAGCAAGTGAAAGATTTAAGAAAGATGAACGGTTTACGCAAAATTTATATAAATTTTTTTTTTCTTTCACGCGAGTGAAAACCACTAGAAATCGATTTCGTTGAGCCATGTCTTACGTTTATTTTAAAATTCACGTTCACGGATTATCGATATTGATTTATTAGCTTTTTTCGGCGTGCAACTTTTTCAAATTCAATAAGGACCATTTGAAAAATTCCAAGAAATATGACCATAACATGTGTCCTTGAAAGTGTTTATGCTGATATTTGTTCATGAAGTATGCTGTTTGTGCTGACGACGTTCGTTCTCACATTAAAAATTCTAAGCTAACATCTAGCGTTGACTACGACTTCAGTATATGTGCCTACCATATTATCAATAAACGGATCACTATCCTGAACTTCAATCAGGTTACGAATTATGCTTCTATCAATCATTCCGATACCACGATCTATAGTGCCGTGATCCGGGGGAACATTGATAATTTTTTTAATTGTTTTGTACATATTTCCTCCGTAACTGGCTTTTCTCATATTTTTAAAACGAGTACTGCTACATGTATAACGCATTAGGCAATTGTTCTTGATTATTTAATAATTGTAAACTGGTTTTAAACATTTTTATGTAGTTTTTTGACTCTTCAATTTGGGGTAACTTTGATCATCAAACGTTTCAATCATTTATCTATGTATAAAGCGTCGGTAAACGCCTTAAGGTAGGCAATTATAGTTGCAATGCATCGATTGTTTGGACAAAGGCATCTTAACTGCTAGTGGAATTAGGGGTAACTGGGGTATTATGCACCCCTGGGGCAAAACGTCTTTTTGGCATATTTGGCGATGTTCCAGGAATATTTTCATGAATGTTTACTACTGGATCGCTAGTTCGAGATCCGAACTACATGCGCTGTAGTAAATACTCTGGAAAAACTGCTGAAAATGTATTCAAAATGGCAAATGGGTCATTTTGCCCCGAGGGTTCATATTACCTCAGTTTCCCCAACCTGGGTTTTCAACAATAAAAATCAAAATTTTGAAATAAAAAAAATGTGGTTCAATCAAGAAAATAAGATTACTTATCACACAATTATAAGTACGAGGCTATTTTTTGTTGTTATTATATTGGTTTTTAGTGCTTTTTTGAAATATATATCTAGAAATATCATTTTTTACTTAGATAATCAAAAACAGGTTAAAAATAAATCTGGCTCGAATAGTTGAAATATTAAATTATTTAAATGATTTTTAAGTCTGTAAAAACGTTCTTTTTTCAGAGCAGCCATAGCTTTTAAATATATAAGAAGTGTCTCATCGTTTGACGATTTATTGTTTTGAGAAATCTTATTCGGGATATAAAATGACGATACACTCAGTACGAAAGTGAACTCTCCGGGGTTTGAACCCCCTCCCCTATGAAAAATTGTTTCATTATAAATTATTTTTTGTTCTTACCCCACCCGCCATAAGCCTTTACGTGCAGCCAAAGCAGCCAAACGAAACAAATTGTTTATTAATTTACGTTTTCTAAAAGCATCATAGCTTTTATGACTGCTCAGAACATTCATTTTGCACTACCATCATAGCAGATAGCGATACATTCACAGGCGGCACGAATATTGTCACATGATACGAACGACTCGCGGGTAATACATTCATTGCCATGAATGGCATGTGTCCACAATACTATAATTGTCACAAGAGAATGTTGTGCAACATTCTGTCCGGTACAAACAATGTGACATGATAATAGCAGCAAAAATGTACTGTACGAATCACTGGTCATGATGTTCAGCGCGGGGTTAAGCGAAAATCCCCTGAATCGTCCTAAAATGATTTCAAAATTTAATGTAAACCTTGATGCGCAATGTCTACGTTCTATTCCAATTGTTTGCTATTATTAAGATTATATCGCTTATAAATGTCATAATAACCTTGAACTCCGTTAAGTGCGACATGCGCTTGTGCCTAAATAAACGAATTGAAAAACGCATTTTGAGAGAGAATGCTTTCGATTTTATTTTAAAACTGTTATTTAACAAGCTTATCAAATCGTATACAGCAAATACTTCTTGTGTTGTTTTGGTCAGTAATTGACTTTATAAATACGCAATTTGACTTCCTTCGTGGATGCGCTTCATGTGCATGAATGAATTGTTATCGCCTTTTCAATGAATTTGGTTTGCGCAAATACACGTCTTGAAACAGTGCAAGTTGTTCTGGTGTTATGGTAGACGTCAATCATTTTTTTTATGGATGTAGAAATTCGACGACCACCGGGCTGTACTTTTAATCACTGCTACAATTTTGTTTCCCCAATTATCTGTTAGCGTCCCGAAAACCTACTTATGTAGGGCAATAGTTTCAGCTTTTGGTTGGTTAAATTGTTTTCCAACAAAAGACGATGGAATGGACAGTGAAATGTATGGCATTCTTAATTCCTCTCAGTGCATTTGCTACTACAAAGTTAATTTTATGACGCATAATCTTCACTTCTTTGTCAGGTTTTACTGTAATGGAACTGACTCTAACAATAACCTCTTTGGGAGGCGCCAAAAACAGTGTAGATGATAATCGCGATCGGGGTTCGACAAAACCCGACGAGGAATGGCCTGTTGACGTTATAGCAGTTCAATCTCGCTTCTAAAGTTGAGGCACCAGACGTTTTAATCATTTGAAAGTTTATCATCTCAAGGTATATTTTTCAAAATTTCTCCCGGCTTAAATGTCGTTTAAGTAGATTCATTTCTTCACGAACACCGCAGCTAGGGGTGTTTGTGTCCATCGTTTTCAGAAAGCTTTCACGAGCACTATTGCTGTTTGAAAGGGCAAGAAAGCTATTCCACAAGTCACATTTTTCAACTGACAGTGTTAAGGAAGGCATTTTCGTCTTTTCGTCATAGTCTCGAAAACCAATAAAAGAGACACTTTTTGACAAACTCATCCGTATCAAATTTAAGCTCAGGAGATACGTTCTGCTAGAGTGGAGATCTAGTAAATGGACGTTGTTTTCGATGGTTTTAGCCCCTATGACGATGGACGGAAATACCTGCCGTGTCCCTATATATTTGCGTCGGCATTGAAGATTCTCTATGCCTGCTGATTCTCAGAAACTGTCGATCATTGGGATGTACGACGGAACATTTCTTCCGCGTGAATCAGCAGAGGTGCCCCTCTAGGTGATTGGACAGTAGGACAAGTGGGTAGAATTTCTTTCAGAGAAAGGGCGCCATATCCCTTTTCTTTTTTTTTTTTTTTTTTTTTTTAACTAATTTTATTTGCTAATTATCTAATACATGCATTCATCTCTTAGACTAGGTGTTCCGTGTTTTCTTAACACTATCATCCTTATTTGCTATGTTACTTTTTAGTTATTATTAATACATTTCAATTGCCTCTGGCAGTTACGATATTTCCTCTGGTTGAATTAAACCATGTAGGAATTACAATGTTTTCTACTTAAACTAAACTTAACCTAATTTATACTAAGGGTACAAGGAGTTAATCGTTGCAATAGAAGATTGCAACGATTTTTGTCTAAAATTGGAAATTATTTTGTTGGACATTTGTTGCAATGTCTCAATATTAGAAATTCTATGAAGTTCATTCAAGGATGTTATCGATCATTTAGTAATCTGCGTTCGATCATTTAGTAGTTTGTCAATAACTCATTCCAGAGGCTAAATTTCAAAATGTGTTGTATGGTGGACTTTTAGTGCGAAGGTTTTTCTACAACTTTCCTTATCAGGTCGATGTTCGAATTCCACTGCTTAAGGAGTTACGGTGCTAGTTGCTATACTTATACTAAATGATAACAAAATATGCAATCATTTAGTCTAAGTTACTGTTATTAGCGGTTTAGCTCCGTTACTAGTGAAATTCAAACAACGAACTGTAAGGCAGAGTTGTAGATAACCTTTGCACTAAAAGTCCACCATCCAACACATTTTGAAATTTAGCCTCTGGAATGAGTTATTGAAAAACTACTAAATGATCGAATGCAGATTACTAAATGATCGATAACATCCTTGAGTTCATTGGTACTATACCACGGAGGCAACTTCAGAATCATTTTCAAAATTTTATTTTGAATCCTCTGGAGTGCCTTCTTTCTGGTATTGCAGCAACTAGTCCATATTGGCACAGCATACAACATGGCTGGTCTAAAAATTTGTTTGTAAATCAAAAGTTTGTTCTTAAGACAAAGTTTTGATTTTCTGTTTATAAGTGGATATAGACACTTAATATATTTGTTACATTTGGCTTGAAGGCCTTCAATGTGATTTTTAAAAGTTAATGTTTGATCTAGCAGAAGTCCTAAATATTTAGTTTCGCTAGACCAATTAATTGGAACCCCATTCATAGTGACAATATGTCTGCTAGAAGGTTTCAAATAAGAAGCTCTCGGCTTATGTGGGAAAATTATAAGCTGAGTTTTGGAAGCATTCGGGGAAATTTTCCATTTTTGCAAGTAAGTGGAGAAAATATCCAAACTGTTTTGCAATCTACTACAAATGACACGAAGGCTTCGCCCTTTGGCTGAAAGGCCCGTGTCATCTGCAAACAAAGATTTTTGACACCCTGGTGGTAAATCAGGTAAGTCAGAAGTAAAAATGTTATACAATATGGGCCCCAGTATGCTGCCTTGGGGGACACCAGCCCTTACAGGTAATCTATCAGATTTAGTATTCTGATAGTTCACCTGCAGTGAGCGATCTGATAAATAATTTTGGATCAGTTTAATGATGTACAGAGGAAAATTAAAATTCATCAATTTTACAATCAAACCTTCATGCCAAACACTGTCAAATGCTTTCTCTATATCAAGAAGAGCAACTCCAGTCGAATATCCTTCAGATTTGTTGAGCCGAATTAAATTCGTTACTCTTAATAACTGATGGGTGGTTGAATGCCCATGGCGAAAACCAAATTGTTCATTAGCAAAAATAGAATTGTCATTAATATGAACCATCATTCTATTTAAAATAATCTTTTCAAACAGTTTGCTTATTGAAGAAAGCAAACTGATTGGGCGATAACTAGAAGCATCAGCTGGATTTTTGTCCGGCTTCAAAATTGGAACAACTCTGGCGTTTTCCATTTATCTGGAAAGTATGCCAATTGAAAACATTTGTTAAATAAATTAACTAAAAAGGATAAAGAGCTCTCAGGAAGTTTTTTGATAAGTATGTAGAAAATACCATCATCACCCGGGGCTTTCATATTTTTAAATTTTCTAGTAATAGATCTCACTTCATCCAAATTAGTTCCCAACGAAGGGTTGTGTGATTCTCTTGGTTGAGAATGTCTTCGAAGCTCCGTGTAACCTGATCCTCAATTGGACTAGTGAGACCTAGACTAAAATTATGGGCACTCTCGAACTGCTGAGCAAGTTTTTGAGCCTTTTCGCCATTTGTTAATAAAATTTTATTTCCCTCTTTAAGCGCTGGAATTGGCTTTTGAGGTTTTTAAGAATTTTTGTTAATTTCCAAAAGGGTTTCGAACTGGGATCCAACTTCGAGACATTATTCTCAAAGTTGGTATTTCTCAGAATAGCGAAACGTTTTTAATTTCATTTGCAAATCTCGCCAAATAACTTTCAACGCGGGATCGCGAGTTCTTTTGGTATTGCCTTCGCCTCACATTTTTAAGACGGATCAGTAGCTGAAGATCGTCGTCAATAATAATGGAGTTGAATTTAACTTCACATTTCGGAATTGCAATGCCTCTGGCTTCGACAATTAAATTTGTCAAAGATACGAGAGCATTATCAATATCACTTTTGGTATCGAGAGGAATATCAACATCAAAATTCCTATCGATATACGTTTTATATAAATCCCAATCAGCTCTATGATAATTAAAAGTAGAGCTGATTGGATTATAAATGGCTTCTTGTGAGATTTCAAACGTCACAGGAAGGTGATCAGAGTCAAAGTCAGCATGAGTTACCAATTGGCCACACAGCTGACTTGAATCCGTTAAAACTAAATCAATTGTAGAAGGATTTCGACTGGAAGAAAAACAAGTTGGTCCATTGGGATATTGAATAGTATAATATCCCGCAGAACAATCTTCAAATAAAATTTTACCATTGGAATTGCTTTGAGCATTATTCCATGAACGGTGTTGGCATTGAAGTCACCAATTACGAAGAATTTTGATTTGTTGCGAGTCAGAATTTGAAGATCAGCTTTCAACAAATTCTTCTGCTGCCCATTGCATTGAAAAGGCAAGTAGGCTGCAATGAAGGAAAATTGTCCAAAATTTGTTTCAACAGAAACTCCCAAGGTTTCAAAAACTTTGGTTTCAAACGAAGAAAATAATTTATGTTTGATACGTCTATTAATGACAATGGCGACCCCACCACAGGCGCTGTCAAGACGATCATTTCTGTAGATAAAATAGTTTGGATCTCTTTTAATGGAGAGTCCTGGTTTTAAATACGTTTCAGTTATAATGGCAATATGCACATTATGAACTGAAAGGAAGTTGAATAATTCATCTTCCTTACCCTTTAGAGAGCGGGCATTCCAATTTAGAACTTTCACACAATTATTTGGATCCATTGAAACGGAGTCCGATAACAATTTTTTGTGTGTACTTTATACCAACCTGAACAGCTTCCGGTATGGTATTTGCTTTGAACATTGCATCAATCATGTGATGCAATTGTTCAGTTAAAAAATCAAAATCGGAAGCAGTCATGCTACCTGAATTGGCAACATGACCATTATTTTCCGTTGGGCCATGGGTATAAACCTCATTTTGAGAAGAGAAATTTTGTCTACCAGCAGCGATGTTTGCATACGTAGGTACATTGGAAAAATTGGAATTTACTGAAGTGCTTGCTACCCGTTGACGAGCGGCAAAATTTGTTTGTGAATTGTGGTGGGTATGAATTGCTCGACCGGTAACCGGTTTCGAAATTTGAGCGTTTGAAAAATTTCTACCCGTCGAATCTGGGATCCGATTGGAATTTCCGTCATCAATTTTGCACGGGAATTCAAAACTTTTGCGTGAAGGGCATTCCCAGAAATTGGATTTATGATTGCCCCCACAATTAGCACATTTAAATTTATTGGAATCTTCTCTCACAGGACATGCGTCCTTGGCGTGAGAGGTTCCACCACAAATCATGCATTTAGCATCCATGTGACAATGTTTGGTTCCATGACCCCACTTTTGGCACTTGCGGCACTGGGTGGGGTTTTGGAAATTTCCCCCAGGCCTGCGGAAATGTTCCCATGTAACACGGACATGGGACATAATACAGGCCTTTTCCAAACTTTTCATATTATTTAGTTCACTTTTGTTAAAATGAACTAAATAAAATTCTTGAGAAATGCCCCTCTGGGAAGTACCAGAATGGGATTTCTTTTTCATCTTAATTACTTGGACTGGTGAAAATCCAAGTAATTGAGAAATTTCAATTTTAATCTCATCCAGTGATTTGTCATCACTGGGAGACCTTCAAGACGACTTTGAACAATCGCTCAGTTTTGTCGTCGTATGTGAAGAATTTATGGCGCTTCTCAGTTAAATACTGAAGAAGACGTTTGCGATCGTCAAAGGATCCCGGCAAAACGCGGCAGTCACCCTTCCTAGCAATCTGAAATGAAACCTTGATCCCCTGAAGGTTACTCAAAATCTCATTCCTAAAGCCAGAAAACTCGGCAACAGATACCACAATCGGCGGAATCCTTTGCTTTTTCGCATGAATCGAATCACCTGGGCTAGATTCGATTTGCTCAATATCATCATTAATTAAATCGAACTGATTGCTCAGTTCGATAGGAGAAAAATTATTTCCGACATTAGAGTTTGAAGGAATATCTGAATTCTCCAGCTTCCTTCTATTTTTCCGCGCTTTGGCAGGACGGTCTTGAAACCTTGTTTCTTAGAAGGAAGTGGAGAATTCAAAGACTCTTCCTCTTGTTTTATTAATACTCATTGCTGAGCGTGGAGACGTGACCTTCTAAGAGGTTTTTTCCCAGAACGGTGTCCCTGCAGGATTACCACCGCTTGTCGGAATTTTACTTCCGCAAACGGGTACAACGTAAAACGAAGGCACGGGTCCTTGCAAAGATCGTAACGGGATCAGTGGGTACAAATAGCGCTGAGAAGCACAGTTGAAATTAAAATAGCTTCGGGTAGTATTAAAAACTTCCTTCCGCAAAGAGAGAAAGAACCGCACAGCACGAAAGCACGATGCGGTCTAGGCGCCATATCCCTCGCTGTTGGTATCAAAGCCAATGCGTGCTTTCGACGTGCTGCTTCTAGACGGAGGACAGCATGATGTGGGAGAAAAAGTCTACTTCCATATGCCCTAAATTTGCTTATAATCGTCCATGAATTGCACATACTCGTCCCGCAATCTTATGACATGAATGATCATGTTCTCCATAAAAAAAATCAGAAGGGTTATGTACAAGACACAACCGCCCAACGTAAACTACGTAAGGCAGTTTTGTTCATTAAGGATTGTAGTGCCATCATGCATGAATATTTTTAGAAAATTTATTTGATTACTTATGTCACTGGTTTCGAACAAAACTAGCGTATCTTAAGATATGAAAATTGTTGGATACGACAATTGTTTTTTTTTTTTAAATTTATTCCCCAGTGGTAGTAATGCCTTTCTTGGATCCGAATTGCCTACATTTGGGTTTTGAAGCATTTGATGAAATATTTCAATAGAAGAAGCTCTAGAGAGCATCCTTTTTTCCGTTTGCAACATTTGTTATTCAGAAATATTCCAATCATTGGCATGTCTTGTTTTTCGTGCATCACTAGAAATCATAAAATATCAATCATGTACCAAAACCAAATAATTTGGTTGTGATGCGCGCGAGTAGTAAACGTTGCGGACAGGAAAAGAGGGTGTGTGTTATTACAAACTAACTCCCACTGTCTGGCAGTGTTGGTAAAATCTCAAAATCACTGGTGTTGGTAAAATCTCAAAATCTCAAATCGCATCGGCGATTCAAACCATGCGTGAGTCAAATTCCATCAGAATCATGGCCCAGATATTTGCTCATGGTTCGAATCGTAATTTGCATCATTGCATGATATTTACGTGTTCTTTATTGTTAAATACATTGAATTAACTGTTTTTCGTCTAAAACAATGGCTAATAATTGCATATATAAACAAAACATACGCCTCGATTGCGTTTTGACGCTTTTTACGAAATAATTTTTCGGGGAGTAAGCGAAGCGATGCGATTCTTGCCGAGAAACTCGAGTGCGATGCTCCCCCTACAGAATCGCAGGCGAGTTAGCTCGAGCATGAAACCTTTATTAATATCATTGCAAGAATTTTGAATCAAGGAGCAAGAAGGTGATAGCTCTATTGTAACTAATATAGCCCGTTTCAAGAACGTATGCGTTCCGAAGCTTTTGTCGTGTACAATAAGTACCGCATGTTTGCACCCACGTATTATAAAAATATCTTAAGTGCATTCACACTTCCTGAATCAAAGTTAAATCTTTCTGATTCAGGCGCGCATTTAATCGGACAAAATATTATTAGGCCAATTTAAATATTTTTTTTAAATATGTCTCCCCTCCCCTTCGGAATGTTTTGCTCAAAAATACCAATTTGAGGGGCAACAAAAAAAAATTCGGTAAATTTTGAGAACTTTCAAAACGTTCTTTAACAAATCCTAAAAGTTTTTTAATTTTTTTCCCATTTTAATGTTCATTTATTACTACCAGCCCGACGAATTTTGTTTCGCCTAAAATTGATTTATTCTCTGATTAGTTCTCGAGTTATGCAGAAATTTTTGGTTCATTTGTATGGGAGCTTTCCAGAAGGGGGAGGCGTTGCAAACCACCACAGAAACATATCTTCCCTTCCAAACCTCCATCTCGAGTTATGATGAAATTGGTGTTTCATTTGTATAGGAGCCAGGTTTCAAAGAGAAGAGGGGTCTCGAACCATCTTATGAACCTTCCCCGGCCCCAAAAACCTCTGCATTCAAATTTTTACGCCGCTCGATTCAGTAGAAGAAGAAGAAGATTACCCCCTCCCCCTTGACCATGCGTAGACCATAATTTTTAATAAATATGTGTAACGGCCTTATTAGTTTTCAGTTTGCAAAAAAAAGCTCAACATTTTTCCAAAGTCGTTTTTTAATATAAATATGTTTGTGCAATTACATTGCGATGATTGCATTACTAGCAAGGGTATTGGCATTGATAACAATTGATCGTCTCATGCCTGCACAAACACAAACGGTCACTGCACTGCTGCACTCCAGTGTTCTACCTTTTGTGCGAAACACCGCACAAAAAGCAGAGTCCAAAAGCCAACCGCACTGAACGGCGACGGCCGAAACGAGACTCTTGCGGACAAGAAAAGAGGGTGCTGCTAAAATGATCCGATACCCTATTTTAACGTTCATGACCCAAAGTTTCAATATAATTGACAAATTGGTAGAGAATTTCCGAGTCGATTGATATATAAATCTCAAAAATCCATCGGAAGATAAGGGCGATAAGAGCGAAGTTCAAAATCTTACATGATTTCGTGACGGTCTCGAATTTGGAAATTTTCATTTGTCACCCTGTATCCGAGTCTTCCCCTTAGACGTTGTTTACACTCAAAATAATTGTCACTTTAATTCCACTATAAAAAGTCATGTAGACTTTAAAAATCGAAACTTTCATCGGCCTTACTGGAATCAAATAAATCTTACTCAAATCACAAGTGAATCTTAATAAGAAATGTAGTGGAATTCATTAGAAAACATAGAAAATAATATCTATATACTCTTCTAGTGAATTCTACTCAAAATGAATGTATGAAAAATATATGAGTGGGGTTCTCAGAGCGAAATGTATGTTTATCAACTATCGCTAATGAAACATTTTGCAAAAGCATTATGAGAACGATTTGCGAAGCAAAATGTTTGAGTATGAAATAGTTTTCTACTCCTATTTTTGCCCTCGTCCGCTTCTAGTGGACGGGATACACATCACTAATAGGGATACTATAGAATAAAATTATCAAAGTTTCACTTAAAATTTAAGTACATGGCGAAACAAAAATTCACTTAAATTTTATTTTATTTTCTAGTGAATTGAGAATAATGAGTGCCATCACTAATAAATCATTTAACTTTTACACACGAAACTACATGGAAAATATCTGCATATGTTTTCAAGTAGCTTCTAAGTGAACATTATTTTGAGTGTACGTCAAAAGCGCCTCAACGCTTAGTCGTGAAAGTCATTCAGCAGACAGTTCATTCACTCGCGGAATGGCAAACGATCAGTAGAGTCACGAGAAACGGTCTGAAGAAAGTAGTTTGCGATGTCTTGTTCTACTTTTCCAAAATCTAGGGTTTTCACATTCTACATTTCCTCTAATTATGCGTTTACATCCTGCTCAGTGACAACATGTCGACTCCACGACAAACATTAAATTTGGGTGATTCATAATTATTGAGTGTCTTAGGGGAAAATGTTACAATGTTAAAATACTTCACTATTCCATTTACTTCCGCTATATTCACTTTGTATCAACAGATACGTATTTTGTTTTCTACTTGAAAACTTTTTCAGTGTTTTGTTATCGACTCGAAACAATGAAGAAGTTTTCAAGTAGAAAACGAAATACGTATCTGTTGATACAAAGTGAATAAAGCGCAAGTAAATGGAATAGTGAAGTATTTTAACCTTGATTAAATTTGGGGTCTGCTAATTGTACGCAGCACTTTTCGCCGGAAAACTCCGTGTTTGACATGGTACCCGTGTACTTTTTCTTCTTCTAACTGGTGATATTTCAATGTCTTTTCATAGCTGCCTTGCGTTGGTAATGGAGTATTTCGTAGATTGCATACTGAGGGCCGTCATGTATATCTTTATTTTTCCTATTCTAATTGCTTATGGAATTCTATTTGGGTATCCGAAAAGAAAAAGCATGAAAACTATTATTGCTGACCATGTCCACCTTCTCCGTTAAAAGGAAAAGCCTATCATTGGGCGACTACAAGACGGTAGACTAGCCCATACGCACAGCAGCAGGAAGTGGCACCCCAATTAGGTTCTGCAGCGTCTGTACGTAACCTCAATCTGGTGACAGATTAGTAGTACTTCTTGTTGGAGACAGGGCCAGCCAACCAATCACGAACTCGACCCTTGTCGGAGTCAGTGGAAAGTACTACTGAACTGTCAAAAAAGTTCATTCGACGAGGACCGAATTCATTCGTGACGTCATGCTACAGAACCTAATGGAAGAGCAGCTAGGCGCACCGCCTCTTGAAGATGGCTGGAGAGATATTCGATCCGCCATCGGTAGCACCACCGCAACCGCTGCCCTTGGCACGGTGCCCCCGGATCAGAGAAACGACTGGTATGACGGCGAATGTGAGCAGTTTGTTGAAGAGAAGAATGCAGCATGGGCGAGATTCCTGCAACACCGCACGAGGGCGAACGATACGCGATATAAACGGGCGCGGAACAGACAAAACTCGACAAAATTCGAGTTCAAGACCGTGAACGGACGAAACAACTGTATCGCGCTAATAACACACGAAAGTTCTATGAGAATGTAAGGGTTACGAGCCACAACCTGATATTTGTAAGGACATAAACGGGAACCTTCTTACGAACGAGCGTGAGGTGATCCAAAGGTGGCGGCAGCACTACGAAGAACGCCTGAATGGCGATGTGGCAGACAAAGATGGCGGTATGGTGATGGACCTGGGAGAACACACGCAGGATATAATTTTACCGGCTCCGGATCTCCATGAAATTCAGGAGGAGATTGACCGGCTGAACAACAACAAAGCCCCTGGGGTTGACCAACTAGCAGGAGAGCTATTTGAACACGGTGGTGAGGCACTGGCTAGAGCGCTGCACTGGGTCATTACCAAGATTTGAGAGGAGGAAGTTTTGCAGCAGGAGTGGATGGAAGGTGTCGTGTGTCCCATCTACAAAAAAAATCTATGCCGTCGACTAGCACCAATCGCAAGGGAGTTCGTGGGGCATTCAATTTATCACGCAAAAGAATAACATCAATATCAATAATGAGCATTTTTGTTTCCTTCATAACTTTGCTTCCAAACGAGAAATCGCTTCGCAACAACAACTGCCTTTCAGCTTGAGAAGTATTATGTGTAGGCAATGTGTTGATTATATTTAAATAGTTCATGGGCCACCCCGTGGAACGGTCTATCACATAAGGGTCAGTTTTCACAGTAATTTACATAGAAACTTTGAATGACGTGTGCACAGTCAAATTACATCCAAATTTGCTAAAAATTGGGATTATTAACACTCCTCCGACCGTGATAGGTTTTACTTACACGAACGACCATGCCTCAAAAGACACTATTTTGAAATCGCTATATATCAGCCGTTAGTGAACCGAATTGAACAATTTCGGGACTCACAAATTTTCCCGTCCATCAAGATTAGTCTGAGATGTTGAGACCTCCGATCGGACCCAAAATGACTTCTGTGGACCTCCAAACGTTGGAGCAAGTCGTGATTTTCATACAAATTGCGTGGTTGGTGCTCACCAGCTTGATGTTCATGCTAATATTAGTAAGATATTTCGAAATCCGTAAGATTTAGAAAGCTGCAGTCTTCTACAATTTTGTACAGGAGGCCAAAACCAAACTGTCACAGATCATATCATTTTGGAACTCGTCCGCTTGGCGGCGCTAGTGTATATGGGAAAACTCGTTGTGTCAAATATTATATTTCGGTATCCGAAAGATTTAGAAAGCTGCCGTCTTCTACAATTTTATTCAGAAGGCTAAAACTATACCGTCGCAGATCATATTATTTCGGAACTCGTCTGCCTGGCGGCCCTCGTTGGGTCAAATATTGCTGAATCCGTAAGATTTAGAAAGCTGCAGTCTTCTACAATTTTGATCAGGAGGCCAAAACCATACTGTCGCAGATCATATTATTTCGGAGCTCATCTGTCTGGCGGCGCTAGTATATATGAGAAAACTAGTTTGGTCAAATATTTCTGAATCCGCAAGATTTGGAAAGCTGCCGTCTTCTACAATTCTGTTCATGAGGGTAAAACCACAGACAAACAGACGTAACAACTTGAACATTTTTATGAAAAATCCGTCGCCGACCTTCTCCACCACCATCTTGAGAGCATGTTACATGAAACAATATTTCGTATGACATTGTCACCAGAAGGCGCTGGAGTGAAATGTCAAACTCGAAGGATTACGACGCTAGCGCCTCTAGTTGTGAAACGCACAATCAATCAAATTTAAATTGATCGTTGAAGTCATGGTCGATGGTAATTTCTCTAGTGTTACGTTTGTTTGTCTGTGGTAAAACCATACTGTCGCTGATCATATTATTTGGGAACTCGTTCGCTTGGCGGCCCTAGTGTATATGGGAATACTCATTGGGTTAGATATTTTGGGATCTGTGAGACTTTGAAAGTTGAAATTTGCTACGAATTTGTTCAAGACGTCAAAACTGGACCTGTCCGCCGCCACGCCACTCCGCCGTTGCCGTTGATTTTCACACGCCGCCGTCAAAAATGAATCGACGCGCCTTTGAAAATTGAGCACGCCGCAGGATATTTTAACCAAAACTGATGGCACATTTTTTTCAAAAGAGCATTCAAACTTTTCGATTACCTCTATAAATCGAAATCATTCGACAGAAACCTACTCACAACCAGGGTTCACTTATTTCGAAAGTTGGTGGGAGAGACTAACATGAATACAGTACTCCAATCTGCCAAGTTTGTGGAAGAGAAGAAGGCGGGGGTGAAAAATTCATTTGCAGTGCAAAACGAAAACAAACCGGTTGGCTCTCCAATAGAGTGCTGCATCCTCTTTACTTAACCTCAATATTTTGACGTTTAGCAGTGGTTTGTTTACAGGAACTTAGAATAAATCTTAAACTCTTGTGAACACCGATCCATATGTAACACATTTTTTCTTCTTAGTTAATTTAAATTTTATTGCTAAATTTCTTAAATCGACTAACAGCCAAAGATAAACAAACCACTGCTACCTGTCAAACCGATGAACGGGAATTCATCTCATTCATTCGTGACGTCAGAATGCAGCACTCAATACTAAAATCCAAGATGACTGAATCGTGAATTTGGCAGATTGGAACACCTAGTGGTGTATTCATCTTGGGAGAGACTAGCGCGGGGGTGAACAATTTATTTACAGTGCAAAACATAAACAAACTCGGTGGCTATCCCATATAAAAATCCAAGATGGCTGAATCATGCAATTAGGTTCTGCAGCATCTGTACGTAACCTCAATCTGGTGAAAGATCAGTAGTACTTCTTGTTGGACTCAGGGGCAGCCAACCAATCACGAGCTCGACCGTTGTCGGAGTCAGTCGAAAGTACTATTGAACTGTCAAAAAAGTTCATTCGACGAGGACCGAATTCATTCGTGACGTCATGCTGCAGAACCTAATAGGCTAACGCAAAATGAACTCCCCCAAGAAATTATGACCAGGGTTCTTATTCACCTTGATTATGACGTTTGAGCGGGTCGCATAATGAACGCAAAATGAACTTTTGCTCGAGTAGACGACCCGCTCAAATGTCACTCAAAAATCCATCGGGTGAGTGAATTTGATGAACTCCTGCACAGGCCTTTTGGCATACTGCAACACCTGTTTGTATTCATCTTGCCCATGAGTGAATTATATTTAGAGTGTTTTTTTTTATCAAAACCAAGCTTTGATCTCTGGATTTATCAGAAGAGTAAATCGTTAAACGAATGGAGTTGTATGTACCAATACAAAGTGAATATTCACTGTTCGATTGAAGTACCAGTTTGTAACCCCATATATAAACCCAGGCTATCAAATACACGAGCTGAGTTCAAGTTCACCAATCAAACTTGTATACGCGTGTGTTACTACTTTACCTATATCCGAGTATCCATAGTAAGACATAATAGCCCACAACTGGAATGAAGTAGATTTGTAATTAAACAAGTGCAAAAAATGTCGTGGAAAAATATCTATTAAATTTGATCGTTCAGAAATTTTGGGAGGTATTTAAGAATTTGTTCCCAGAATCCGTTCAGAAATTCGTACTAATTTTCATATGGTACTTCGGTCTGAGTTTCATTTAAATTATGTTTGAAAATACGTTTTAAAAAGGCCTCTACTATTCCTTCTAGAATTTCTTCAGAAACTCTTTTTGGAATTCCTACGAGAATTCCTCTTGGTCTTTGTTGTTGCCACGAGCCCTTAGATCTGCCGTTGATGCGATGTCCTGCGGATTCCATTCCAGCGCTTGCTTGTAGATTTCGACTTCACTTCATTTACCTCTCGAAATTAGGGGAACGGTTCGCCACTTCATCTCATAGCTCCTATTTCCATCCCCTCAAAATCAAAGCAATGGAAAGGAATTTGGTTTGTTTATTATTTTTGTGATTTTTTTTTCCGCAGTGAGCACGCATGTTGACAAAAAGAAGCGACGCATTTGGTGCCGCATTTCTTTGTTTAGCGATGAGATGGATATATGTACAGTGAGATGAAGATCGGAACATTTCCCCTATATTGATATCTGGAAGAGATTACCTGGTAAAAAAAATTCTAGGGAACTTCTGGCAGGATTTAGCGGGAGAATTTCCCATATAATTTTCTGAAAAAAATTCCGTTGGGGATTCTTGAAGGAAATTAAAGTTTTAGCAGAAATTTCCAGGAAAATTCCTGAAAAAAAGCTCAAGCGGGTGTCGTGGCCGAGCGAATATCCTTTGGACACCGACGATTTTTTTTTCTTCGTTTCGTTCTGTCAATCGAGCTTATATTCGTGTTCTAAAGGGCACCTGCTATTCGAGGGTCGATTGCTTCGATCTAGCAATTCAAATCTCATTCAAATAATTCATGCCTCATGCTTTCATTTCGTATCTTCGATTATTCTTTAAACAGAATCTGCTACTACCACAGCGGCATTATCGCATGAATTTTAAGAAAAATACATTCAAGCGAGGTAATTCCTAAAAGAACTACAAGAAAATTTCCGAACGATTCATGGATGAATTTTGCGGCAAATACCTCGAGGAATTTCTAAAAGAATTTCTGGAGGAATGCGCGAAAGATTTTCTGGAAGAATTTGTAATGGAATTTATATAGGAGTTTTTGGGGAAATTCCTGGTTAGTAGGTTAGAGGTAGGATTAGATTAGAGAAATTTCTTGTGAATTTCGAATGGAAATGAGAGTTAATTTATAGAGAGTTCTCGAAGTAGGTAATTTGGGAAAAGTTTCTGGGGACATTTCCGAAGAAAGTTCAAACAAAATATCAGGAGGATTTTTTGGAAATTACTGTTAGAATTTCTGAAGAGATACCGTAAAAAAATAAGAATTTACAAGTAAATTTTGAAAAAAAAAATTGCAAATGAATTTTATGAAGAACTTCTGGGGTAATTTAAAGACATTTTAGGAGTTAGTTCCCGAAAAAATCTTGAAAGAACTTCTGTAGGAATTCCCGAAGGAATTTGAAAGAAATTCTGTAAATTTGAGAGGAATGCCCAGAGAAACTTCCGGAGGAATTTCTGGAGGAACTTCCGGAGGATTTCATGAAGGAGCTTCCGGAGTTATTCCTAGATGAACTTCCAGAGGAATTCCTTGAGGATTTTCCAGAGCAATTCGTGGACCCAAGCAGCACACTTTAGACTTATTTGGTCACAGCAACTTAAATATGACACGGATTTCCGGATAAACTGATACGGTTGATCAAAGCTACGATGGATCGTATGATGTGCGTAGTTCGAGTTTCAAGGGCATTCTCAAGTCCCTTCGAAACGCGCCGAGGGTTACGGCACGATGGACTTTCGTGTCTGCTATTCAACATTGCTTTGGAAGGGGTAATACGAAGAGCAGGGATTAACACGAGTGGTACAATTTTCAATAAGTCCGTCCAGCTGTTTGGGTACGCTGACGACATAGATATTATGGCACGTAACTTTGAGAAGATGGAGGAAGCCTACATCAGACTAAAGAGGGAAGCTAAGAGGGTCGGGCTAGTCATCAACACGTCGAAGACGAAGTACATGGTAGGAAGTGGTTCAAGAGAAGACAATGTGAGCCACCCACCGCGAGTTTGCTTTGGTGGTGACGAAATCGAGTTGGTAGAAGAATTTTTGTACTTGGGCTCACTGGTGACTGCCAAAAATGATACCAACAGAGAAATTCGGAGACGAATAGAAATTCGGGAATCGCACGTACTTTGGACTCCGCAAGACGCTCCGATCGAATAGAATTCGCCGCCGTACCAAACTGATAATCTACAAAACGCTCATTAGACCGGTAGTCCTCTACGGACACGAGACCTGGACGATGCTCGTGGAGGACTAAAGCGCACTTGGAGTTTTCGAAAGGAAAGTGCTGTGTACCATCTATGATGGGGGTGCAGATGGCGGACGGTACGTGTAGGAGGCGAATGAACCTCGAGTTGCATGAGCTGCTGGGCTGGGAGAACCATCCATCGTTCACACCGCGAAAATCGAACGACTGCGGTGGGCCGGGCACGTAGCCAGAATGTCGGACAGTAACCCGGGGAAAATGGTTCTTGATAACGATCTGACGGGCATAAGAAAGCGAGGTGCGCAGCGGACAAGGTGGATCGATCAGGTGGAAGATGACTTGCGGACCCTCCGTAGACTGCGTGGTTAGCGACGTGTAGCCATGGACCGCGTCAAATGGAGAAGACTCTTATATACCGCACAGGCCACTTGGGTAATGTCCAAAACCACTTTCTTGGCTACGCCACTGAATGGGACATCTGGGGATTTTAGATGTTCCCGAAAGCGAAGGAAACTTTCGCACATTCTGATATGAAACCACAAAAGTTGAACGTTTTTGAGTACATCCACCCGTTTTGCAATTGTTCATGTTGGCTTAAGAGTGACTTTGAGAACATTTTCTTTGGCATTTTTGAGGGTCGATGGCTGTGTTTTGCTTTTTTCCTTGTTGAGCCATTCAAAACCCCCATTTTCAAGTACGGAGTGAGACCTGCTCGTCAAAAGGAAGAGACGAGTAGATAGTGTTTGAAACAGTTTGTCATAGCTTCGTCAAGAATGCTGCTGAAGAGACCGTTTCTCGTTGATTTCTCCGCTTTCTGAGCAGCTCGAATTAACTCGAAGTTATTCCCATCTCTCCAATGTCCATTTGTTGACAAAAAAGAACGAGCAGGACGGGAACAACTTCAAGCTACTTCGAGCTGCTCATTGGACAGCACTATAGTGTTGTGAAAATTTAGATAGACCAAAGTATTGAAGAATATGATGGAGCATTCTATTTTTCTACATGAATTTTAATTCAGCTTCTTCAAAAAATGTTCAGAGGTTCATCAAACAATTTGTAACCATCTAATTAAAACAAGACGTTTAGAAGAATTTGACGAAAAGCGTAGTAGCCCTAACTCATAATCTCATTAAAAGCATTTTTAGGTGTTTCCAACGAATCGCAACATTGTTTTGCTCATGATGAGATGCAGCTATCGCCGGCCGCGAGTGAGCATCTACGGATCCGATCGTACGACGAGTTTGTTTTCATTGGATTTCCAAACATGTCCCGCTCTATACGTTCGTTTTCTATTCAGAACGAACCACAGGACGACGACGAGACAGGTGTTGCGAAGTTTCCGGTCCTGGATTATCGCTAGACTATAATAATGGCGCTTCAGAGGAGGCATCGTCCGAATTCAATGCTAAGCACGGTTGTCGCACTTTGAACTATGGCGACCACGGATGGCTGTCATCATCGGCGTGATAGTGATAGTGAGATTCTAATGGTGGTTTATTTTCCCGAACTGTTTTGAGTTTTATTTCTTTATTCGACTTTTCGGAATGTTTAGAGCTTCGCTTTCACTGGTTTGTGTATTTAACTATTAGCTTTAGTTTGTTTCACATTTGTAGTGATTTGTTGTTTTTTTTCCTATTTGGGAACAGTGAACAGTATTGTACTGTAGATTTGAAGCAGATTTCCAATTTCTTTTTTTAGCTTGAATTACATGAAAAAAATGAGCAAATTTAGGTGTGCTTACGATTTCGCTAACAGGACATCGTATGATTGAGTTTTCAATTTATTCAAAAAGCTATCCTTTCTATTTTTGACTTACTAATTTTCCCTTAAAACGATTGAGTCGCTGAACATGAACCAGCTTCCTTATACCCGAGAAATTGAATCATTTATGTTTCCTATTCAATTAAACTACAGACCCGAGCCAAACATCGGAACGAACCTATCATACCCATACATTAGGAAATAAATACGTCAACAAATTGCGATTCGACCGCGCAACAATTATAGGATAAATCTGCATCTTTCCTTGACTAATAGTAGAAAAATATATATTAAGTAGGGAAAGTCTTTCTGAGCGCGCGAAGTACCATTTCCATAGTGTGGTTTCTTCGCTAATTCACTAACAAATATAAAATACAATAAATAATCTTAACTTAAACCTAACACAAGAGTCATCCATCCAGCAGGGTGGGTGCGCTGAACTCAGTACCGTTAATCGTAAATAGTATTTTGGCAGTTTTTCGTGTGCAAAATTTGACACAACATGTTTTGTTCTCGGTTTTTTCGCTTGATAGATTTTTCTTCTTCTTATTTTTAAAGTTGCTCCATTGAATACTGGGTTAGTTGATAGCTTTGTGAACTGGTTTCGTGCGAAACTTAGAAGATAGACCTACTACGATAAGGTTTATTATTTAGTTTATAATAATCTCTTCTTGTTTTAGTTTGTAACATTTGATAAGTCCGTTTCAAAACACGCTTCGTGTGTTTGTGTTGATCGTTTTGAGGAGTTTACACGGTATAAGGATTCGTTTCTTGGAACTATTTGCATATAAATAATTTAAATCGATGTATCTGTGCAATTCGGCGAGTCTAGGATGTTTTCGGGTTGGAAACATTCTTACACCCTGGGCATAGTGTATCAATTGTACTTGCCACACAAGATACATACTTATGCAATGGCGGACATAGAAAAGCTTTCAAATAAAAAATTGAAAAAGTTGAAAAGCAAGCTAAGTTCCAGTTGGAATGTAGAGCTATTGAAGAGGAAGATCTGTGCAATTACATTTGAAAAATCAATTGGTCTTACTTTGTCTCCTTGTCTATTTCAGTGAAAAAAAAAACCAATTTCCCATTTGTTCAATTCTTTTCTGTCCAACATGAAAATTGAATTATAAGTATGGGAAGCAAATCATTAAATTCATCAAAAAAAAAATGTGTCTTACATATCAGTTTTAGTATGGTGCAATGAGGAAAGGAACCCCGAAATTGCATCAGAAAGTGCAAAAAAATAATTAAAATCTTTAAATTTTAATTAAAGATGCTAGTAATCAGGATTTTCGGCTTTCAGTCACATGAAAATGTTGATTTGAAATTATTAACATTTTCATGAGACTGAAAGCGGAAAATCATGATTTCTGACAACTACTCCAGTCGAAATCCCTAAAAATTAATTAAAGATGTTTAAACCGTTTTCTTTAGTGTGAGAACTTACAAATGATTATAGGCTTCAGCCGCGTTTGATTTTAATATAAAATTTGGGTTATTAACTGCGGAATGGGGTGGCACATTTTATACATATTACTCCTTTGTATAAGACATATGTGAATAATGCTTGAGAACTGATTGTATCATATGTAAGTGTAGTTGATTCAAAAGTATAAGATTGGTAATGTCGTTCCTGTTCGCGTGACTAACATCTAGGTTTCTTTGACCTGGCAGTCAAAGTACCGGTACTACAAGTGTCAAACCGATGTTGCTGATGAAACCAAACATTCACTACAACATAATGCAAAAATTATGGCCAATTGAAGCTTGTTGAAGCATAATTTGGCAAAATATTTTAAATGCTCAGGCATGCTGAAACCGTAGAGCATCGTCTCGGTTCAGCATGTGCTAAGAAATGAAAAAAAAAACATGTCGCACCTTGGGGTCGCAGGGTCTATGTCCAAGGCCTATTACATCATACAACATCAATCGGTTCTTCTCAGAATCGCCATTTCATACAAGAGAAGGTTGAGTTGAGACGATTTTTTCTCAAAGTGCACAACTGAATCGCTTGGAGACGGCAGAAAGTTGCCCTCGGTAGCAGAATCATAAACGCGCTTCGGAGGGAGACGCTGCAAAAATTTATTTGCATGTATGGCGTTTGTAGCATTTCAGCGCCAAACCATCGAATGGCTGAGAATATTTACATATTTCAATCAAAGTAGGCTTTGACTCATTGAAAATATTAGCACTCAAAGGCACTCAAACAAACGTTAAAGACAATCCTCACAGAATTCAAATTTAAAAGTACTCACTTTAATTTTATTTTCTATGTAGATCAAATAAACATAGATATCAAGATTTTTTAGACCACAATTTCAACTCCCAACAACTTCAATTTAGAAACTAGATAAAATTGTAAGACCGTAGTCAGAGCAAGTGTTGGTTTCGGTTCCGAAGAATGTATTGTTGGGAATAAGAGAAGATCGGTTTATTACTTGGTTTATTTAGCTAAACATATCTATAGAAAAGATATATTAATGATGATTCAAAATCAAGCTCTGAAATGAAGTCAGTTATTGATCTACTCTTGGTTCGAACAGACCTAGGAACTGGCACCATAATCGTCGAATCACTACATTCACGAATTCACGAATTCATTACGATACACACAATTCAGTGGTCCTTGAATTCCTAGAAAATAGAATTGAAGTACAGTCGACTCTCTACATCTCGATATCTCTCCCAATGTTCAGGTTTCCTCAGTCCCTTCAATCTACATACATTATACATTTGTGCTTTCTACATCTTGATAATCTCCCTATCTGAATATCTCCCAATCTCGATGTGTTCTGATCACACTTTTTTCAGGATTCACTCTCCTTATGTCGTTGTGTTCAAATTTTTAGGCTACTAGATCATCTTATTGGACAATGAGAGATCCAAGTAAACCGTGCTCCAGTTCGGTTGTGTTATTTTTTTGCGCGGTAAATTTTTGTTGCCTTACAATCATCCGAATTTTGGACGGTCCGCGTTTTAACGATTTTCAGATGTTATTGGTGATTTAAACTATGACGCGAGTGGCAAGTGACCGCGATGCATCAAGAATGTTCTGTGTTCAAAGTATTGTTATTCCGAATGTCTCCACTAACATATTTGATCAAAAATCCTGCCTTACGTATTACGCACAATTTACCAACGACAGATATTCTTCCTCAAGCGTGAAGTGTCAGGTCTCTGGAGATGGAGTATTTTGAAAAACTGTTTCATAATGTCTTTTTAATTTGTTCCATGATTTTAAAATCCAGAGGTTTGCTTATGGATCCATTATCCAATTGATAATGGTAGCATAGACAGGCGGGGCTTATTGTAAGCAAAAGTGACCCCGGACTGGTTATTAAATACCAGGCAGTCTGAAATGGGTCACTGGAGCTGCAATAGAGCTAGCACTCCCGGACTTAATCTGACTGTAAAAGTTTGTAAAACAGACAGCTTTTTTCCATAACATCACTGCCAGCCAGTAGGGGTTAGTTTGTACGCACGCTTGCACGCACTAGACCATCTTTGGACAATAAAAACACATTTTCTACATCTTGAATGTCAAAAAGGATGCCGGCAAATGTTTCCCATATCAGAAGATCCCTACGTTCCTTCTCTAAACGAATTAAAACCAGCGAAAATCTCTGAAAATGGAAAAAATTCGACCCCTGGGTATTCGGTATTTTGTATTCCATGATAGATGTCGAGCACTGACCAGTGGCATTCATGAAGCTAGGAGCAATCACTCCCATTATGGAAACCCACATCGCCAGTAACATCAAACGAGAAAAAATCGGCAAAGTGAGTACAAGTAGGGACGCTTCGGTTGTGTCAATATGCAGAGGATCAATTCATCTGGCTCGGATAGGAAAGATTCCTATCATAGTCGGCAAGAGACAGACAACAAGTTCAGTAGGTAGGGCAATGAATCGCTTGCTTACAGTGGCACACTAAGAGTTGAGTTTTGGAAATCAGTATGGCGAAAGGCATCTAATGTTTAATATCTTGAAAATAAGTATTTTAATCGAAAAAACATTTGGTAGGCGAGGTAACGGACATCTTCCTACATAACTGGTACCTACTGTTGAGAAAACCCGCGTTAGATGTCTATCGCCATACTAACTTCATGTGGTTAGCTCATGCTGACTATTTTACATATACCATAGCGCATGGATACGGCAGCGGCGGGTAGGAAACCAACCACTGTATGTGATTCATTGTCGCTCCAGCGAGATGAAAGTCGAAAGGATTTTAGCTAGATTCGTCACGACTGGTAGCCGACTGTCACCTCAAAATTTACCATCGTGGGGCGTGAGGCATGTGTACCAGATCTGGAATCAACAAGTGGTTTCGGCAAGAGTTGTTCTGTTGTAATGGAAAATCATCATCCCAATTTTCACCAACTGGTAGGCGGCAACAAACATATTATCCAACGATAGTTGAAACAATGGCATCATTGCTGTTCACAACAAACGGAATAAATACACATACACCAAATAGTCAGAGCCTTAGTGTGGACTACCAGCTCTCTTGGCGTAGTTTTTATGGGGCGTTCCTGTCTTACTTACAAAAATAAACGAAATGTGAAATATTTTCCATTAAAAAATATTATCTCACACGGTTAAATCAATATAGTTCAAACGACTCAAGATTAAGTTAAATTGACTTAATTTGAACCGTGGCGTGGGGGAAGTCAATTTTGAGCTCGAGGGCCCAACCCGAGTTTAAGTAGTTTCCTTTTGATCCCGCGTACAAAAGTACAACCTAATTTTGTCTCTCCACATCAAATTGCTCGGTAGGTTTTCTTTTTCTGTTTTCGATAAGATCGGGTGGAATGAAAGCGATGTCAGGTCAAAAGCAACTCAAAATTTGAGTAGTTTGATCTAACCGTGTATCTAAAAGAAGTTGAATATTAAATAGTTGTTAAGTGGCCTGACGAATAAAAGTCAAATAAGGTTCTGCTAAATTTGAGTTGCACAAAATTCCTAAGAAATTCTTTGAATCCAGCGGTTCTTGATTATTTATAAGGCATTTTGGAGATATATGTATAAGGAACCGTGTGATTCCGAGAGAATTCCTAAATCTTCGTTTGGGATTCATGAAAAATGATCCATAAACGCTAAAAGTTCACTAAGATGGCTGGAAATCATTTATAATTTACATCACGCGCAGGATTGAGATTTTAAAACAAAACTTTGGCTGGGTCTATTGGTGGTTTGCATACATTATTGAATTTTCATGGTTCAATAAAATCCCACTCTGAAGGGGGTGTTGTCGAGAGTTTGGTCAGGAGAAATCAACTTAAGTAATTTGGAAGCATTGAAATTGTTGGTTTAATTCAAAGTGACCAGATAATGCTTGGGCTAATCTGGGACACTCCACTGTACTCGATACTCCGGAACACTTTATGCATTAGGGATTTTTCTCCTGTCAACCTATAATACAATGCTGGACAAACTGAAAATCAAAACGACCACATCTGAATCAACCGAAAATAGTGACAGAGCCTTTTTGATGTCCGGAAAGAACGCAGTGATGATATCGCGGCTGATCATCACCTTCTAATTGCAGAGATCCGATTAAAATTTTAAGGAAAGTTAACCTGAATCGGATATCGGAGAAAATAGACACGAAGTTTCAACCGCGGCAGGCTCGTGTCTGCCCCAGAAGATCATGTGTGGATCATATAGTCACGACGCAAAAGAGTTCCGAATAAAATCGTCGGCCATCGAAGCGCAGTGTGAAACTTTTACTATGCAGAGCCTGCATAACGGAGCTTTGTCTGACCCCATCCCGATAGTCGCTGGTGTGAGGCAAGGATATATTCTATCTCCGCTATTGTTCCTAATCGTAACCGGCAAGATCATGGTGAATGCGATTGACCGTGTACTAAACCGTGGGCTGCTCTGCCAGCCTTCCTAGCAGCACACATGTTCCACACGGATCAAGCTAGGGTTGCTTTTGTGAGTTTAGATAATATATGAAGGTCCAATCAGATCAGATCTAATCAGACGCACCAAATTTCGAATATTCAACTATAATGTGAAATCAGTGTTGTTATACGCCAGTGAGACTTGGTTTGTATCAACAAAGATCACGTAGAAACTGCAAGTATTTAACAACTGATGTCAATGTTCTATAATTCGGGCCTGGTGCCGTTACATCTGGATCTCGAACGCTGAGCGACGAAGCCATAAAAAACGATATCAACAGAAATTCAAAAATGGAGGTGAGTCGGCCACACATTACGAAAAAGCGGAGACGAAATCTGCAAGTAAGCGCTGGACTGGGAAGTCGACAGGAATCTGATCTGGGCTCAGTTCAAGGCTAAAGCGAGCAGCCACCCAGGAGGGAGATTTTTGATGTTAGCTAACCTACGATACAACACTCTGTGTCTTTATAATCGGTATGATGGTAACTACTCGATTTCACAGAAACAAATACCCTAATATCTTTGGAGAAAGAAGAAATGTTTTACAATCTAAACCTCGTGTTGTGTATTTTGAGGCTTAGGTTCGATTCTTGCTCCAATCATGGAATCTCTTTGACAAGCGAAACATTCTCCACTTGATTGAAGGTTTTCTTGATATTTCCGTTTTGTAGGTAGTTAGATCTTCGTAGATTTGAGGATACTTAAATTTTAACATATTTTCCTATACTCTAGTCGTTCGATAACTGCAACATGTTTACATGTCGTTCAATACAACAACATGTTGTTCGAAAAACTTTAACGCATTCTAGATGCTAAATTAGAAAAGAAGAAAAAAGAAGTTTATGGTAAATGACAAAATGAAAACAGTTGGTCCAAAATAAAATTCAATACATCTTCATAATTTTTGATATTTTGTGTCTAATTGAAGGATGCACGCCATTTTTTTGACGTAGGACTTACGTCTCTTTTCACTACACCGGGTGTCATTTCAATATTTCTAAATCGACCGCGTTACGCTGTGTTGAAAGATTTTGAATGATAATAACGTTTGTCCCAGTGAACGGAACTCTTCGGAAAACCCCTTAATCGACAGATCTTAAGTATGCCTTTCATATTCATACTTGATATGACCCGAAAAACTTGTTTCAATAGGCCTAAAACTGTTTTCGAAGCAAAACATTGACTGCACTGAAACCTATAAATATGGGTGCCGCTTGTTCCTCGCGTCATTTGTTCGCTTGATTCTGATGGGTGCAGACACTAGCGGATAAGCTGCAACTGCGCACCAAAATAAGCCAGAAAAGAGGGTGATGCAATTTTTCCTTCTCATTCTGTTCAGAACTTCCAACGGGATATTTTTCTTTCATCCTAACCGGGACAAGCAAAGCCACAGCAGCATCGATTCGACAGCACTCGCAACTTTTCGCACAACAGCATCGTCCGCATCATCAGCCAAAGCATGCCAGTACAGCCGCAGAAAATGTTCCAGAAGCAGCCCATTCTACAGACCCGACACCGCAGCAATGCCGAGGAGATACCGGCAGCAGCAGCAGAGTCGAGCCGAAACTAGCCGGCATCAATGAAGAGCTGAGGCCGACCGGCATCAGTGTTGAGCCGAGACCGGCCGGCATTGGTATCGAGCCGAAACAAGTTGAAGAAAATCAAGAGAAAGAACTGCAATGTTCTTGAAGAAATCGCGTGTGTGTGTGTTTTGGTTTCGAGTAAAGAAACCCCCTCGGTCAACCAGTTCCCCGAAAGGAGTTAATTTTCGGCCCTTATCAGAGCTAAGAGAGTTAATGATAATTTTCGCAATTGGGTGGCATTCGTCACTGGTTCGTCGCATGCTGCATTAAGGCAATTCGCATCCCGCTGGTTCCATTGAAGAAACAGCACACGTCAAGCGGATACGCTGCATGAAGACAGCTTTGGTTTTGCGCTCCACCCAGGAGCACCCAGCAGCAGCCTTACAGTCCGCTGCAACATGACGCAACAGATGGAGATAGAAAACGTATTTCTTTGAAGCAAACGGTTCTTCTGAGAGCCACTGATATATATAATATCAAAGTTTTAAATACCCTCCGCGTTAGAAAATGTACTTGGGTGTCAAATCCAATATTCTAGAGATAAAATGTTATACGCGAATAGCAGATTTTCAAGATTTTTTATAACCGTGACATAACAAGAACTGTGACCGCGAAGTGGACGAAAAACTAGACTTGACCATGCCTTTAAAGACACTTAATATGTCCAAATTTCTCACATAATCTAACTTAGATAAATAAATCGGTGATAACAGCCCAAACATTATTATGTAACAGTTTTCGTGAGCAATTTAAAAAAGATATCTCAAAATGAAAAGCTATCAATCGATTTATATAGAAAAACATTGTTTGATACTGTTCGCGCACAAAGCGAACGTGACTGAATGTTCTCCCAAGCTACCAATCCTAAATTTTCCGCACTTCCCACCTGAACAGCAATTCTTAGCTCGATTGCCTGGCTTGTGGCCTGTACCGTGCGAAAAGTCCCGTTAGGAAATAGACGCCAGCAGCGAGCAACAAGAGAAAGAAAAAGAAGCCCATCACGAACGCGTCGATGGTGATGACGCTTTGGCTGACAAAGGAACGGGATACAAGACGCTCACTGATTGGCCGACCAATCGGGAAGCAAAGACGATTCAAAATTAAGTATAAAAGAAAGGTGCATTCGCTCGCTTACAGAGCATTCAGTTCTTCTTATTAGTTGGACCAAGCCGAAATAAACATCCTTTTTCAAGGCTATAAGAGTTAAATAATTTCCTTATTCAGTCGATATCGCATGGACTCGGAGTCTGACGAGAAGGCATAAAATAGCGCAACGTGATTTTTTTTCCTTTCATTCTGACCGGGACAAGCCAAGTAACAGTAATATCGATTCGACAGCATTCACACCTTTTAGCAAGGCAGCATCGTCCATACTATCCACTTTTTTGGCCCGGCAGAGTCGAGGCCAACATCAGCCGAAGCATAGCAATCAGTACAGCAGTAGAAGAAGTTCCAGAAGCAGTCCACCCCACAGACCCGACACCGCAGCAATGCCGAGCAGATACCGGCAACAGCAGCAGAGTCGAGCCAAGGCCGGCTGGCATCAGTATCGATCCGAGACAGGCTGAAGGAAAGCAAGGGAAAGAATTGCGATGCTTTTGAAGAAACCGTGTGTGTGTTTTGGTTTTGAACAAGAAACTCTTTCAGTCAACCAGTTGTCCATGAAAAAGTTAATTTCCCGCCCTTATCAGGGCCAAGAAAGATAATGATATGCTCGCAATTGGTCACCGGTTCATCGGTCGGCAGTTCGTATCCCGCTGGTTCCATCTGGAGAAACAACACACGTCGGCACATACCTACACTGCATGAAGACAGCTTTGGTTTCGCGCTCCACCCGGAGCACCCAACATTAGTTTTACAATCCAATGCAACATGACGCAACAGATGGACATAGAAAATGTTTATTTTCAAAGTGTACGGTTCTTCTGAGAGCCATTGATAGACTTACTAAAGAGTTCTTAAAAATTATAAAATACTCTAGAGATAAAATGTTATACGCGAATAGCAGATTTTCAAGATTTTTTCATAACCATTACATAACAAAAACTGTGACATACAGGGTGTTCAATAAGTTCGAATACACTTTCAAAAAATGTTTAAAAATTTAGTTTAAATTATTTCTTTTCCCAGTTGCATTTCATTGGAAGTATTGTTTATAAGGAACGTTTGTAACATTTCTTTTGGAATGACCTCTATTTTGTACTTCTTCACGAGCTTTAAACGTTTCTAAAACCCATCGCAAGCGGCACGCACGATCTGCATGGGCATTTCGTTCCAGATTTTGAGAATTACGTCTTGAACTGGTCCAAGTTACTGACCTTGTATTCGTACAGCTTTAACATAATAAAGGACCAAACAAAAAAGTTAAGAGGGTTCAAATCCGGGAAGCTGGGAGGTCGCAATTTTTTGTCCAAAAAGTCGATGAAATTGTCCCCATATTAGGCTAAAAACGCAATTTCCGTGTATAAAGGGTTAACGTCCTATTGGAACACGTAGGGCTCATCTCCGTCTTAGCACCGGGCCACGGGGGGCATCAATCGTCCCCAAAACCTCAGTTTTGTAGTACGCCGCAATGATTTTGACATTCAAAAACGGCTATTTATGATGCCCCAATCCTTTTTCAACGCGCGTAATAAACAAACAACAAGTGACAGAATGTCAACACCACCCACATCCGATAGCGTATATATACCGCTAACGCTGACACCAATACTAATACAGAATATGTACATTGGGCTTACAAACACAATGATCAAACATTTGTATTCGAACTTATTGAACACCCTGTATAATGAAATAAATCACAAAAAAATCCACTATTAGATGAAAAATCGATTGAGAGCTTTTCTTTTTGAGATATTTTTTCCTATATTGCTCATGAAAATTGTTATAATAACGTTTGGGCTGTTATCGCCGATTTTTTATACAAATTAGGTGACGTGAGAGATTTGGATATATTATACATCTTCAAAGGCATGGTTAGGTCAAGTCCTACGTCCACTTCGCGGTTATGTCACAGACATTACCCACTGTTCGTTTTTTTTTCATAGAAAAGATTACTTGAGTTCATCCCTCCCTTAAGAGCGTTACGGCGCTGCAAATAGCGCTGAAAAATTGGTTGACTTGATTGAAACAAAAAAAAAACTGATAACTGTGCCAGTTAATTATTGAATAAATTTGATTGTTAATTATCGGGAATAATTACTTTTGTGAGTTTCAATAATTAGTACTTCACAACAAACATTTTTCGAGTTGGTATGAAGTTGAAATCAAGTTAAAACAATGGCCATAGGATATGGAAACATAACACCATAATACGATACGAAGATGTTATAAATTTAACTCCTATGTGCATCCACTACATAAAATTAATCCCCTAGAAAGATATGTTTTTGCTTTAATCTGTAATCAATCATTATGGATGTCATGCAAATTGCTTCCGAGCTTTTCATAAAAACATCACATTCCAATTTCGAATTTCAATTTGTAGGGACACGGCAGGTATTTTCGTCTGTTCGTCATATTCTCCAAAACCGCTTTTTTGTAAAACTCATACGTACCAAATCGTAGGCTCAGGAGAAACGTTCTTCTATAGTGGAGTTCTAGAAAATGTACGTTGCTTTCGTTGGTTTTAGCCCCTACGACGATGGACGGAAATACCTGCCGTGTCCCTATCGCATGGGTTAGTAAGTACATTATTTTGGGTTTGGTTTTTTTGTGAACAGTTTACGTGAGATCTTTTTTTTTAATTTTCATAATATTATGTAGAAAACTATACAGAGGCAAACTGAACCATTCATTCACCTGAACGCATTGCCTTTTTAAGTATTACTAGGGGTGGTGGAAATTCGCGGCAAAATTTTCAAAATTTCGCGGGCAGCCAATTCTTCTTCTTCTTCTTCTTATTGGCATTACATCCCCACACTGGGACAGAGCCGCCTCGCAGCTTAGTGTTCATTAAGCACTTCTACCGTTATTAACTGCGAGGTCTCTAAGCCAAGTTACCATTTCTGCATTCGTATATCATGAGGCTAGCACGATGATACTTTTATGCCCAGGGAAGTCGAGACAATTTCAAATCCGAAAATTGCCTAGACCGGCACCGGGAATCGAACCCAGCCACCCTCAGCATGGTCTTGCTTTGTAGCCGCGCGTCTTACCGCACGGCTAAGGAGGGTCCCAATTCAGCAGCCAATTAAGAAAATCTGAAAATTCGCGGCAATTTCGCGGTAAATTATATTTCGGTACAAAAAATAAAACCCAGATTAATCCACCTGGCGGTAATGGTGCCTTTCTCGTTTTTTTCGACTAATTTTTGGTATAAAAAAAGTATTTTGGCCATAACTTCTGAGCTCAAAGTACGAGCCAATTTTCAATAGAACACAATGGGACAGGATTCTGCGTCGAATGCAACTTGTTGCAAGCAAATCTGTTATAGATAAGTGCCTGAAAAATTATTGAGAATTGAGGTAAGCGTTCAAAAATTAGTGAGATTTTTTTTTTTGTAAAGAAATGTATTTTGGCCATAACTCCAAATCCCATAGTTCAATTCCGCCAATTTTCAATATGAAACCATGGGACAAAATTCCGTATCGAATGCAACTTGTTGCGAGCAAATCCGTTAAAGATAAGGTCATGTAAAACGAGTGAGAATTTTGTATGTGTTTCTTATGTAAAAAATGAATTTTGGCCATAACTTCGAAACCCAAACAATGGAACAAAATTCTGCGTCGAATGAAGCTTGGGGGCTGTCCATAAACCACGTAGACTCTTGAGGGGGAGGGAGGGGTTTCGAAAAAGTCTACGTTAGTCTACGAAGGGGGACGGGGGGGTATACCAAAAGTCTACGTAGACATCTTTTTTTTTTATTTTTTGGAAACAATTTATACAGAAGCTATATGCAAAGTTCACTGTTTGATTTTTTTTAAAGACTTTATCAAAATAATCTAATGAATTTCACTGAAGTAAAAGTCTGAACTACGGCTTAAAAATATATGGATATTCCCAGGATTTTTTCTTTGTTGAGCAGGAAAATTCTCCGAAGTAATCTATAGAAACTTTCGAAAAAAAATCAAAATATCCACTTGAATTTTATTTCAGATTCCACTAGATTTTTTTTAAATTTTCTTCGGGAACTTCTTTGGAAACTACAAGTGATTCTTTAGAATTTTCACGAAAAATTATGTCACACTTCAACGGGGATTCCACGAAAAACCCTTCACTAGAGATTTTCTGGGAAGTCCTTGGGATTTTTTATTTAATTTCGGAAATTCTTCGGAATTTTTGCGAGGAAATCTTTTTATATATAAGCGAAATTCTTCGAAATGTTCATGGGAAATTCTTCGTATATTTTACGGCAATTTCTTCAGGAGTACTAATGCGAATGCTTTGGAATAATCGATGGAAAATCTTAGGAATTTCTAAAGAAACTGTTGAAAATTTCCATGAGAAATAATTTAAATTTCCTATATATATTTCCTATAACCAGCGGATGGCAGATTTTAATACAGTTCTGCATAAGAACCTTACAGAAACTGTATAATAATTGGGCATATACATTTTTTGGAAGATTTTAATACAATCGTTGTATTGAAATTATACAGATTTGTATTATTTTAATACAATTTCTGTATAAAAACCTTACAGATTTGTATATGCCACGTTTTTATACAATAATTGTAAAATCTGTTTTTTGGGTGTACCAAAAACTCTTTGAGCAACCGCAAAAAAAATAGCAATTTTCGTTAAAAGCCTTTGTAATTTTCATGAAAAATTATTTGAAATTTTTACGAGAAATTCACCAAAAAAAATTCTCTATAATTTCCATCGCAAATTATTCGGAAAAGTCTTTGGTATGTCTATAGCAGACCCCAGATGACGGGAAAAGTTTGGCAAACTCTTGATTATTGAAGAAATAGATTGATGTAGTGAGTGCGAACCCAAAATATTGAAGTAAATATTGAGGGAAATCAGAAAAGTTTGATATTCTTTACAATATTTCCCCTCATCTCCCCCCGCAGTTTGCCCACAGAAGTCGATGATGGTTGAGTGTTTGCGTGTTTTGTGCATTATCGCTATTTGATTCGTATTAGTTCAAGAAAAAAAAATGAGTTTTTCTTCAGGTACGGCCATGCCGGCTAATCAGTAAAAAAAAAAAAAAAGTTTGATGAGAAAAGTATTACCTCGTATTGGGTCTGCTTATAGGATTAAAAAAAATCCCCAGGAAATTGCTCCAAATCTGCAAGAACGTTGGAAACCATTCTAAAATTTCACGGGAAATATTTCGGAATTAGCATTAGCATTAGCATTAGCATTGAGCATTTCGCACAAATTCGTAGGTGGTACAAGCCAACACTATTGTACGAGAGTAGCATCACTTTCATCCGTTACCACAGTAAGGTACACTGGGGGAAGTGGAAAAAGGGGGTAAGTGTAAAAATCGACTCGAAAAATTGGAATTGTACATACTTTACAGTTTTTACCACATCATAGCATCATGCAATGTTATACTTTGATGCTCACACTAATACTATGTTGAAATTTGTATAACACATACACTAACACGGTTAACGCTTGAACTGTAATTTTAGATTTCGCGAAAAATTGATATTTGCATTCATAAAATTAATTCTTATTCGCACCAATTGTTCTTTTTTCAAGTCAATTTATATCACAGATGACCATTACAATACAATTAAACTAATCCCATTCCCAACACTGCGGGGGAAGTGGATAATGTTCTAATTACGCAATTTTTTTCTTCCTTCCAGGGTTTATTTCGATAGCTGTGAATCTTAATATGTTCCTTCTTTGTTATCATGGTGATTGGACTCATATAAATGAGAAAATGCCTGATTAATCCACCTATCGGTACTGATGCCTTTCACATGTTTTCCATATGAAAAAAATATATAAGAAAGTTAAAAATAGCACTGATAGGTAAATATATTGTATAATTCACATTTATTTTTATTCCTAACAAGTTTCGCCGTTGAATGCAATTTTTTGCGAACAAATCGGTTAAGGACAAGTGCTTAAGAATAGCTGATAATTTTGTACGTGCTTTGCGAACACACATACATACAAATACGCACATACAGACATCATCTCAATTCGTTAAACTAAGTTGATTAGTCTATAACCCTGTAAGTCCCATTTTTCCTTTAAAATGTTCATCTTTGGGGCGAACATATAGACTTTACGTGCACTTAGTGTCCGAGAAGGCAAAACCAGCCCTCCCCTAGCTATTACGAGAATTCCTTGAGGATCTATTCCGTTAAGGTAATGAAATTATTCCACAAAAGATACTCAGAGTAATTATCGTATTGATTTTAGTTATATGTAACTACTCATCACTATTGAAGGTTAAGGTAACATGGGTTTTCCACTTACCCCATCCCACTAGGGTAAGTGGAAAAACAACACCTAATTTTAAAATGAATTTCCATAAATTTCTAGCGACCAAAATGGTATGAATTACCGCACAGTTGGCGCAAAATTGACTGTTTTTGATAGCCCATTTTGATTGAACGCATTTAGATCATTTAAACTGGTTTTACACTAATTCAAACATGCACTATCGATTTTTCCTTTCCCACTTCCCCCAGTGTACCTTATATTGATTTGGGACTAATCACTATCTCTTAGATAAAAGCAATGCACCCTCCAATAGTCGAGATCTGTCCTGGCCACGTCCTTGCGAATGCTGAGGAAGGGGAAGGATGGTTAGTTGGAAACCTACTTAAGAAAGATGCAGAGAACTCTACGACCTCTCATAGGTGCCACGGGAGGTTTTGGGATTGTGTGGAAGGTTATAACAGTAGGAATCGTTTTGGTAGAACGTGAAACACAGAAAGAACTAAGATAGAAATACAAAGTAGGAAAGGGACGAGCCTGGAATTGAACCCACGACCTCCTGCTTATAAGGCAGAAGCGGTAGCCACTAGACCACCGAGCTCGTCTCTTCACGGGAAATATCTCGGAATGTCCATTTAAACTTAAAATTACCTCGGGAAATAATTCTAAATTTTCACCGAAATTTTCTTGGAATGTTAACGGGAATAGTTTTGGAATTTAGAAGGAAATTCTTGGGATTTCAACGGATGATTATTCAATGGGATATTGCATGGAAATTTCAAGAAAAGCATCTAAATTTTCACGGAGAGTTCTTTGAAATATTACCGGGAAGCTTTAAAGATTATCAATCGGGATCTTCTACGAAAATTTCCACGAAAAACTTATTGGAATATAAACTTGACATTCTCGATATTCTGAAAATTCTTCGGTTTTCTACAAATTTGAACCAGCGTTGAGAATTATAGGTCAGATGCGTGACAGATTTTAGGCAGTGGAGCGCCAATGCAAAAGTGTCGACAGCGGTGGTGCACACCTCTAGGAGGAATCGAATTCAACAGAATTTAAATTAATTGACTTGGTGATTTGGTTTCAGGAGCTGTGGAAAGAGGATTAAATTTGATTTTGATTGTCCAATCACATATGACATTTTGTAAAATTTGGAAAAGTCTACGTAGATTTCAGGGGGGTGGGGGAGGGGTTTCGGCAAAGTCTACGAAAGTCTACCAGGGGGGAGGGGGGTTTGAAAATGTGAAATTTCAGTCTACGTGGTTTGTGGACAGCCCCTTGTTGCGAGTAAATCAGCTAAGAGTGAGTGCCAAAAAAGAGAGTGAGAATTTTTCTTGTAAAAAAATATATTTTGGCCATAACTTTTCGGTAGTAAGTAACATATTGAGCATGGTAGGTTACAGCATTTAGCCAATTATTCCATCTCGTAATGACCGATGTAGGGGCCAAAGGTACACTTTCTTTATCAACGCCGGCTAGTTCGGCTATGTATGGAGATCAGCAGAACGACATTTTCTCGAGGCCGAATGAGAAAAATAGATTTGAAACATGCCACGAGACGATCGACGTTGGGAAACTTCCCTAATTATTTTTTAAATTTGAAAGAAAAACAAAATTGTTCTTCAATTTATTTTGGCTCAACATTCGACCTATTTCGGACTTTGCACTTAAAAAATAATAATTTCGAGACGTCAAAAAATGCGTTGTTTGTCGAGTTGGTATTGATTAGGTCAAGAAATCGACTGAGGCAATAGAATGGAATAAAATTATAGACGGGAAAGGTTATTTTCGCGGTTTTCGCGAAAATGTTAAACTTTCACGGCTAACATCAAATTTCGCGCCACCACCCCTAAGTATTACCATGTATTACGTTTACTTTGCTATTATGTCCAAGACACAAAAGCGTTTGGTACGCTTCCGCTGACCCCCTTCCAACTAGGGATGAAAATATCTATGCAAAACAATTCTATTTATCTGTGCTGTTTTCGTATACAACCGGATTTGAACAATGTTATTAACATTCTTGATGTCAATTCATTGCCTGTTGAACAAGTGGATTCCTCCGGGATTTGTTAGCAGTGTTTGATGACGACAATCTCTCATGTGTTCTTATTCTTCCTGGCCTTTTGCAAGGGTGTTGTTCTTAACAATTAGCTTATTGCCTACTCTTAAATTTATGCACTTCTTCACTTATTATTTGAGAGTTTGCGATGTTAACCAGCACATTCTACTTTATGCCCAGAGAAGACGAGAAAATTTCCAACCCCTCGACCAAACCGGGTGTCGAACCCGTCGCATCAGGCTTGACATGAACCATGCCTTTACCGATTGGGCTATCTGAAGCCGCATGTACAACTACTGGCACCAAAATACAACTAATTTCAAATCGCTGATAGCAGGCTAGCAGACAGTTCCATTTGTTGAGTTATGCTAGTCATCTAAACGAGAGTTTGGATTCTTTGAACCCTTATCAAAATAATGATTCACCTAACAATCATGGGAGGATTCCGGACCGGGGACACATCCTCTTCTAGCGGAAGACAAGCATCATCCATTACTGTAGCTGTATAGTTATCGGAATCTGGAAACTGAAAGTTGAAGTAAATCCGTTCGACGCTACTGCATTGAATTTCAGTTAAATTAGTTGTTCTGTACGCCACTGACTGTCTCTTCGTATTTTGAAGCAGTTGCGACTGCAAACACGGAGGAATGTTCTGCACTTCTATCAGAAATGTTCCCCGACATTTAAATATCGCCGGTTTGAAAATAGTAGTTTGTGCAACTAGTTGCAGAAAGATATTTTTTTTCAGCACGAGTTGTACGTTTATCCAACAAGGCTTGCCGAGTTGGATAAATACTACGAGTCCTGAAAAAATCAAGTTTTGCAACGAGTTGCACACGCTATTTTTCGCAATGACGAAAAATGGGCTTTAATATGATTATCTATACCAAAATTGTTTAATCCTCATGATCATTCTTGCCAATAAATCATATTTCTGCAGAGAACATGTTATCGTGCCACATTACATAGTTCTACAAGCCATAAAGCAAAGATGAACTTGCTTTTGGAAAATTTTGATGTCATGTTCACCAAACTAATTAATTTATTAGGGGCCCCATACACGCTCCGACATGTTGTACAACTTTGACTCCGCCCCCAAGAAATTTGGTTCGGTCGAAGTAAAGTCTATGAGACCGTCTGTGGGCAAGTTGTACAACTGTTGGACAGTACAACTTTCCCACAGACGGTCCGACATTACTCCGACCGAACCAAATTTCTACCAAAATAATTTGATGTTCATTAAAGCCCCCATTTTGTTGGTATGGAAAAGTAGGCCGTTTTATCACTCGAAAACGTACTGTAAACCAGGTATTATGATCAGGAATTGCAAAAAAATCTTCTTCGTAATCTCAAAGCTTTTGAGAGATTTATAAATCAAAATTACAATGCTTACTACTGTTGTCTCTTAATATCTCAATATTGAAGGGTCCATCGAGATAAGGAGACATCGGAGAATGGAAGAAACATTGAAATGGGTGCTAGACAAAAAAAAATGGTTACTATACGACAACAAAACAAATGTCATTTCGTGTTTTGATGTGTTTGTTAATACTCAAAGATGGTCTAGTAGTCTAGAGCTTTGAATATATCGACATAAGGAAACTAAATATGCCCAGATTTAAAATTTAAGAAATTCAGAAAAAGTAATTAGTTTTAATTTTGATTTCTGGCGAGTTATGAACAATATTTTTGTTTTACATACATTGTGAACTTCTTGGCTATTCGAGAAACAGCGGTCGCTTACGGTCAATGATGAAAACGTCTAATACGGTAAATTGAAAACTATTCATGCACTTCTATATCAAGTTTAACCATCCATAGAAGCAAAATTGTGCTATATCAATAAGAGTCAACACAATTGATTAAAATTTCATGCAACTTAAAAAAATCGTTTCACAAACGACACGATATTGAAGTAGTCATGATTTGCATCGCACTTCACACAGAAGAGTCACTCGAACTTTTATAAATGTGCAGATAGTATATGTACCTATACGTATGAACGCCTCCTCAACTTGTAGCTTTGATGTTGTTTTTAAACAACACTGAAAGCACCACTCGGAGCTTTCACAAGCTTTATGCCAAAAGCTCCTCTCTACACGAAACCTCTTGAAACGGACTTAACACAGTATTACAAGATTTTAAACTTTCATAGTGACCTGCTGCAGAACATTATTGTGGTCAATTACATCCTCCATTTATTTGATTTTTTTTATATTCAAAAGAATGGAATTTACTCATATACATAATTAAAGGATAAGCATCTACTTTATCGTCAGTTACTTTAATTGTCTTTCTACTGGTCTCATTATATGAACACTTTCATGATTTGGTTTAATGAATTGATACAAATCACGGTTAAAAAATTTTCACAAGTATCGCAAAAACTTGTCAGAAATATTTTTTTTATCCTTTGAAAACAATACGAGAAAGGCAAACAATTAAAAGTTAAGAAATTGTTTATGCCAATATGAGTTGATATGTGTTCCAAAAAGTATTTGACCATTTTGGATTCTTAAGATGTATTCGACCAAATCAATGCTTTGCCACAGGTCCATGAACAACGTTCTCTCAATTTCATTTCAGTTGCCACACCGTGCTATCAACATTGTTCTTACTGAGCTTGATGCACTGCGTTATCGCTGAGTAGCTATCAGTTTCCTACAGCGAGGGATCAGCAACTTTCTACTTATCTGTGCACCTTGTTAGTTGAGCAAATTCGTTGAACGAGAAGTTGACGACACCCACAACATGTATACAGCGGTGGGCGCCGGCTTAAAGCTGCAAATCTGTTTCAAAGTGTAGCAGCAACAGCATCATTCCAGAACTCCCAATTGGGAAGAATGTCGGAAAATACTTTCGCTCGTTTGATTGGTGATACCGTTGCTGCGCGCTCCACGTTCTCGTTCTTGTTTGCCGCTGTTGTTCAGTTAAATTAGATTTAGCAACTACAATTTTCTTCTGTGTTCGTTCTAAAAGATATGACTTCTTCTTAGTCGATTCCCGCCCCACACTTCCCTATTCCCCTTAACGAAGTTAATTTATAAAAATTAGGCGAAGAAGGATATTTGTTGGCTTACTATTTTTGGCAAGGGAGAGAAAAGGTAAGAGGAAAACGTCGTTTCGTTTTCCTTTTGCGAACAAATTAAATTAAATAACTTTTCTCCAAATGGAGCATTCTCGCATAACTTTACAAATGGGCAGAAGTAATAATTAGTGCTCGTTCATCTACGCTGATTATGAAAAGAATACTTGACTCTGTCATTGTTATATATGCCCTTTTGAAAAGTTTTGCGAGCATTCAGCCTTTCTTGCCAGTTCTCGTCAGTGCCAGGCTTTCCACAACTCGAGAGTACAACCAAAGAGGGCAAAACCTAAAACCATTCATTCTTCCAACTTCTGTGCAAATGCTAAGGCCTACAGGTAAAAGCTCTACGCCTTAGTGGTTTTGTTTGCTGACGACTGAACTGTCGTGGACGATTTGCTGCTAATTTCTACCGGGGCTGCCGCTGGAGACGCGGCAGATTTCGATGACCGCCCGGCTGGCGTCACCGGCAGTGTGCTGTTCTGCCCGGCACTGACACTGTTCTTCAGCGCTTCCACGTCGACACCGTCAACGTTCTGGGGGTTTTTGTAGTTGGACGAGAAGAACGACAGAGCTTTCATCAGCTGGTAGCTCTTGGACACCGGTAGATTCGAGTCGTACAGACCCTTGCTGTTCTTGCAGTCGACGTAGAACCACCAGTTGCACTTCAGTATCGTCTGATCGAACAACGTGCTCTCCGGACAGAGGAACGACTTCATGATCAGTCCGTCGTCGGTTAGGGCGCATACGTGGAAGACCTGTAGGGTGAAGAAAAAATAAGGTATGAACATATTTGCTATACACGGGTAAAAAACAGGAACCAAAAAGTGGCAAAATGAGTCATGATTTCGGGAAAAATGTGTATTTTCTTGTTATGAAAATACACCATGAAAAAAGGTCATGAAATCATGACTAATTTTGCCGAAACGTAACCCTGGCGTTACGTTTTCGAAATTAGATGACGGAAAATGGCAAAATGAGTCATGATATCATGAAGCATGTGCTCCGGAACCATGAACTATAGTCATGAAAACAGAATCATAGCTTATGAAACTGATAACTGTCATTTATGATCCCGATTGTTTCGACGGATTTGATTTATTTTGTTTTTAGCTATTTGTCTACAAATCATTATTAGAACATACATATATTCGAACAGTTAATCCTTCGAATCCATTAATAGTGCTGACTGCTGACTGCCGAAGTATACCAGCGAAAACGTATTGTTGATATTCCCACTTTGGACTCCGTCAAAAAATCAGCTCAATAAGCTTCTGTTCCCCTAGAAAACACTGAACACATTACTCTACGAACATCTGTTTCTGTTGAGGTATCAATTTCCTATCCCTGTATTTATCTGCGTTGCCCCTACCATATTCGCAGCCTCTGCTGTCAAAACAAGACCGCATGCACCGTTTGCGCATCTTCTGCGTGGCGCCAAGTCTGCCGCCATTTTATTATATTGAAAGTGATCGAACAATCAACACGTTGTGTATTTTTACTCTGAATAAAGTTGTTGTTAGTTTTAACTTATAAAACGAGTTGTGTTGTTTATTCCGGTTGATTGTCCCGTTTTCTCATTAGGTTATGGACTCAGTAAATCGCGAGTGGTAAATATCGAGAAAATGGAGAAGGAAGATTTTGTGCGCGTTCCGTTGTTCGATGGTTCTAATTATCCGGCGTGGAAGTACCGGATGCTGGTTGTGCTGGAGGAGCACGAGTTAACCGATTGCATTAGTCGGGAAATCGCGGATGTGAACGAACTGAAAATCGAAGTGACAGATTCTGCTGCTGTCCAGGCGGACAAGAAGAAGCAGCTCGAATCTAGGAAGAAGAAAGATCGGCGTTGTAAATCATTACTAGTTTCTCGGATTCACGACAATCAGCTGGAGTATGTGCAAGATCAGCCGACGCCGAAAGCAATTTGGTCGGCACTTCAAAGAGTGTTTGAGCGAAAAAGCATAGCAAGCCGGTTGCATCTTAAGAGGAAGATGCTGACACTACGGCACGAGGGAGGAAGTTTGCAAGAACACTTCCTTATTTTCGACAAGCTCGTGCGTGAGTATAAAAGCACCGGAGCTCAAATCGACGATTTGGATGTTGTTTGTCATCTGCTGCTGACGTTGGGATCGGCGTTCGCAACTGTTGTGACAGCGTTGGAAACCATGCCGGAAGAAAATTTAACGATTGAGTTTGTTAAAGTGTCGGCTGCTTGATGAGGAGATCAAGCAGAAAAGCGGTGGTGATGAATGTGGCCTGCCGGCTGGTGAATCGGCAGCTTTTTCTGGAGCAAGTAGGAAAACAACAGGCCAACAGCAGAAGAAAAAGTTCAAGTGTTTTGGTTGCCATAAAGAAGGACACAAGTTGTCGTCGTGCCCTGAGAGGAAAGGTAAGGGATCGAAGAAGAATAGTGTTTACTATGGAGAAGAAGAAAATGGTGTGTGTTTTGTCGCTGCAAATAAATCTTCGAATAGTGAAGTTGGCTGGATCATCGATTCCGGTTCATCGGAGCACTTGACAAACGACAAGAGTTTATTCAAGCAGCTGGTGCCGATGAAGAATCCGGTACAGATCGCAGTGGCGAAGGAAGGTGAATGCATTGTCGCAAAGCAGCATGGTGAGGTAAAACTTTTCTCCACCGTAAATGGTAAGTCGATCCCGATTACTTTGAAAAACGTTCTATACATTCCCGAAGCAAGAATAAATCTTCTATCAGTGAGAAAATGGAGATAGCTGGCTTGAAAGTGCTGTTCGCGGATGGTAAAGTGCAAATCGAGAATAAAACGGGTATTGTTGCGATAGGTAACCGTCGGGGAAAGTTGTACGAATTGAACTTGTACCGTGAAAGTATACATGATGATTTTTCGTACTATTCGTGTGGGCGAATACAGAAAGAGCTAAAAATCTGGCATCGACGGTACGGTCATTTGAGTGGAAAGAACCTAAAGCAGTTATTGTGTAACGAAATGGTGATCGGCATGAAAGCAAAAATTGATGGAAAATCCGCGGGCGAAATCGTTTGTGAGCCTTGTATCGTCGGTAAGCAGTCGCGAAAATCGTTTTCGGTAGGTGAAGGACGACGATCGACGCGTGTGTTAGAACTCATTCATTCCGACGTTTGTGGGCCTGTGACACCGGTGGGTATCAATGGCGAGAAATATTTCGTGACGTTTATCGACGACTGGAGTCGGTTTACGGTCGTATGCTTGATCAGTTCGAAGGATCAAGTCGTGGATGTTTTCCGAGAATATGAAGCCATAGTATCAGCGAAGTTTGGAAGAAGCATTTCTCGTTTTCGGTGTGATAACGGTTCGGAATACAAGAACCGAGCGTTCCTGCAGTTTTGCAAACAGAAAGGCGTGCAGATAGAGTGGACAGTTCCGTATACGCCGGAACAAAACGGTACCAGTGAGCGTATGAACAGAACACTTGTGGAAAAGGCGAGATCCATGTTGCAGGATGCTGTTGTGAGCAAAGAGCTGTGGGGTCCTGCTGTTCAGACTGCGGCATTTTTAGCAAATCGCAGTCCAGCGAATGCTATCGCAACACCTTTTGAGTTGTGGGAAGGTAGGAAGCCTAATGTGGAAAAACTTCGTGTGTTTGGATCGAATGTTTTTGTGCACATACCGAAGGAGCTAAGGAAGAAGCTTGATGGAAAATCTTGGAAGGGTATGTTCATTGGATATTCGCATAATGGTTATCGTGTTCTGGATCCAAGGCGAAAGAAAATCGTAGTGGCACGAGATGTGATTTTTGTCGAAGAAAAAGACAAGTGTGATGGATTTGTAAGCACTTCTCGTGATTGTGAAGTTTTCCAATTTCCTGTATGTTCTGAAGGATCCGAGTGCAGTGAAAAAGAAAAGGATCCGAAGAGTGATACCGAAGATGAAGAAGATCATAATGTTTCGGAAGATGATGGAGATGACGAAGGAGGATACGAAAGTTGTGCCGATGAGACGCTTCGAGAAACAGAATGCCCAGATCAGGCAGATGCAATCGGAGCCAAACGACTACAACGAAATCGAAGTGCCCCCTTATGGCATCACGATTATGACATGAACATCACCGGATATGCCTTGAATGCCTCGAGTTATGTGGACAATTTACCTAGTTCACTACGAGAGTTACGAAAACGAGCTGATTGGCCAAAGTGGGAAGCAGCTGTTAGAGAAGAAATCGATGCATTGGAACGGAATCATACTTGGAAGTTGGTCAAGCTACCTGAAGGGCGAACACCGATATCGTGCAAATGGGTGTTCCGCGTGAAACAAAGTGATGATGGGGAGCCATGTCGCTACAAGGCTAGGCTTGTGGCAAGAGGTTTCAATCAGCGACAAGGTTTTGACTACACCGAAACCTATTCCCCGGTGGCGAAGTTAGATACGCTTCGCATAGTTTTGGCCATCGCAAATCAAGAGAAGATGATGATACACCAAATGGACGTAAAATCAGCTTTCTTGAACGGTTCGATAACGGAAGAGATTTATATGACTCAACCGGAAGGCTACGAGAAAGGAAAGCATTTAGTTTGTAAACTAAATAAATCGCTCTATGGACTGAAGCAGGCGTCAAGAGCCTGGAATACACGTTTCCATAGTTTCGTGGAGAGGCTTGGATTTCAACGAAGTGCTAGTGATCAGTGTCTATACATTAAAGGTACTGGAGAAAGCAAATTGTTTTTGGTACTGTACGTAGATGACGTATTACTAATTGGTCGACATTTGAAGTCAATTCAAGCAGTTAAGAAGTGTTTGTCGACGGAGTTCGAAATGACAGATGTGGGGGAAGTAAACTGTTTTCTTGGCATGAAAATCGAACGAAACGTGGAGCAAAGGGTTCTGCGCATCACTCAGCGTTATTTTCTCGAAGGATTGTTGAAGCGATTCAACATGAGTGATTGTAAACCGGTGTCAACACCGATGGAATGCAGATTGCGTCTGAAGAAAGGAGAAGAATCAAAGCGAACGGATAAACCGTATCGAGAACTTGTTGGGTGTTTGATGTACGTTACGTTAACCTCCCGACCTGACTTATGTGCCGCTGTAAATTATTTCAGCCAATTCCAGAGTTGCCCTACAGAAGAACACTGGGTGCATCTTAAGCGTATACTGCGGTATATACGTGGTACTATTAACCTTGGCCTGGAGTTTTGCGGGAATGATAAAGCACCGTCTATGGAGGCATACTCCGATGCAGATTGGGGGAATGATGTGGTAGATCGACGGTCGTTGACAGGATTTGTTTTTCGTGTTCATGGATGCACCGTGAGCTGGTTAACAAGGAAGCAACCAACTGTTTCGTTATCATCGACTGAGGCGGAGCTGATTGCCTTATGTGTTACTGTGTGCCATGGAATCTGGATGACTCGATTGCTAAGGGAGCTAGGACTGCAGCTGAATGATCCAATAGTATACTTTGAGGACAATCAGTCAACCATTCGCATTGTGGAGGACGAACGGGATATTGGACGATTGAAACACATAGATGTAAAATATCGTTTTGTGCGGGATCTTATTCAGCGAGGGCAAGTAGAAGTGCAATATGTTCCAAGTGCAAATCAACTGGCAGACGTTATGACAAAAGGATTACCAGCCAAGACATTTTTGCTTCATCGTACAAATTTGGGAATGACAGAAATTGAGCGAGGGTGTTGAGGTATCAATTTCCTATCCCTGTATTTATCTGCGTTGCCCCTACCATATTCGCAGCCTCTGCTGTCAAAACAAGACCGCATGCACCGTTTGCGCATCTTCTGCGTGGCGCCAAGCCTGCCGCCATTTTATTATATTGAAAGTGATCGAACAATCAACACGTTGTGTATTTTTACTCTGAATAAAGTTGTTGTTAGTTTTAACTTATAAAACGAGTTGTGTTGTTTATTCCGGTTGATTGTCCCGTTTTCTCATTAGTTTCCTGGTAGATTTGCCGCCAGTATCAATATTTCAAACCCTCATGTAATTCCACACAAAAATTCTCGAACAAACTCACCGAATCCGGCCGACCAAACTGTTTTGCATACAAACACAAACATAATACCTTCCGACTTCATCAAAATTTTGCGGAAGTACTCTTAAAGCTCTAAAGTGCTCTATAAGTAACTTTTTCAAAACGGCAAAACACTTTTCCAGTACGCCTTCGTCCGCGATACACAAAACGCATCTAGCCGAAAACGACGGGTTAAAGGCGATTTATTTTTTATCGTAAACTGCGGGTTAGAATGTAAAAGAACAAACAGACATATAGGCAAAGAATAATTTTAAACACCACTCGCGTGCGGCACACTACTTATTCGAAAAAAAACCGACATTTTTATCACAAGAACAGAATATTCTGAAATTTGTTGTAAAAATACCACCGAAAACAAGAAACGACTTGACAAAAATGAAAAAAAATCTGACAGGTTCGCGTTACGTGAAGAATCCCGAATTCAGATATTTAGGTCATGATTTCATAACCTTGAGTCATGTTTCCACGACACAGCGTCAATTTTCATGACTCAGCGTCATGATTTCATGACTCAGAATCATGGTTCTTTGTTTATGAAAATGCGAAATGTTTTTTTGATAACGCCAGTGCAGATCATGACTTTGGTTTAGATTATTTAGGTCATGATTTCAGTAACTGTGTTCATGATATCATGAAGCAACTAGTTTTATGATTTCATGACTTTTTAGTCATGAATATGGCACCGGATTTTCCCCCGTGTAGGAAATATAACTTTTCGTCGTAATTCAATACAGTGTCCGTAACGCTTGGCAAACGGTTTCAAGTAAGATAGAGTAAGATCAACCTAACTTCATTCATTCTACAGGCAGGTACTAGATTCGATGTTTGATGCTTACGTAACAATCGAAGCATCGTATGTTCATGCTTCGGTTTAATGTTGATCCATGTGAGTAGTGCTGAGATATGGTGAACAACGAAGACATTTGCATAACAGCAGTAGGGACACGGCAGGTATTTCCGTCCGGGTTAGGGACAAAAGGTCGAAAGGACAAAAGGTCGAAAGACAAAACGTCGAAAGACAAAAGGTCGAAGGGACAAATGGTCGAAAAGGACAAAAGGTCGAAAAGGACAAAAGGTCGAAAGGACAAAACGTCGAATGGGACAAAAGGTCGAAAGGGACAAAACGTCGAATGGGACAAAAGGCCGAAAGAAATAAAAGATCAATAAGATCAAAAGGCACAAAAGGTCGAAATAGACAAGAAACTGAAACGGGGAGATTTAGTCCCGCACCAGATTTGCCTTGCCTGCTTTTTTAGTTTTTAACAATTTTTAATAATTAAATAAAACTCATTCAATAAGTACAGATGGATGTTTGAGTTTTCAAAATGTAACTTCGTTCTCTCACAATGGCGCACGCCGCACATTGAATACACCGGCATGTATTAAGGTTCTCCCAAACACACGCGACGAGACAATCTTGACGCGATTCTATTGCCTGGCGACTGCGATTCTGTCGCCGTTGGTATGGAAGCGTAAATGGTGGATTGCGAGCATCCACCCAACGATAGAATCGTGGCATCAAGCTATCGCTGTCCCAGCAATAAAATTGCTTAGGCCTGGGGGAGCCTTTACACACGGTGTATTTTTAATGCGCGCACTTGCGTGGCTGCGGCGTGCACTATTTAGACAGATTGAAGTGACATTTAGAAAATCTAGATCTCCTTCTATTATTTGCACTCATTCAATGATTTTATGTGTTATTGTTAGAAATAGTGGAAAATAAAAAAGCATTTTTTTGCCAACTGTATAGGACAATTCTGTCTCGTGCAATACAAGTTTTATTCATTTCTTTCTAAGCTATCTTTTTTATCTCTAACAGAACTATCTTGGTTTATAGTAATTACTCCTTCTTTGAAAATTGCTCATTCTTCAGCTTTGATTGATGAGATGAGTGTGTTATTTCTGCTTGAAAATAAATGCATTTAACAAATTCCTATAGAATACACCCAACTTGTTCTTTATCGACCTTTTGTTCCTTTAGACATTTTGTTCTTTTCGACCTTTTGTCCCTTTCGACCTTTTGTCCTTTTCGATCTTTTGTCCCTTTCGACCTTTTGTCCTTTCGACCTTTTGTCCTTTCGACCTTCTGTCCCTTTCGACGTTTTGTCTTTCCGACCTTTTGTCCTTTCGACCTTTTGTCTTTTCGACCTTTTGTCTTTCGACCTTTTGTCCTTTCGACCTTTTGTCTTTCGACCTTTTGTCATAGATTCTTTCCGTCCATCGTCGTAGGGGCCAAAACCAACGAAAGCAACCTACATTTGCTAGAACTCCACTATAGCAGAACGTTTCTCCTGAGCTTACGATTTGGTACGTATGAGTTTTACAAAAAAGCGACTATGACGAACAGACGAAAATACCTGCCGTGTCCCTATATTAGCATTTTCGAGACAGATTCCCAGGAAAAACAATAACCATGCGGCTCCACCGACTGAGTTGATAAGCAATACTACATCCGGGAAATATTTTTCGGTGAAGGGGAAAATGCTGCTGACTGCAGTCATTCAAAAATCAAACTAGTATTGTCATGAAATCTCAATTTCTAGTGTTTTATCCTAAGGAAGAAGAGTCGTGAAATCTAAATTTCAATTGTTGTCTATTCCAGAGCTTCCCAAACTTTTGGGTATGCGACCCACCTAGCAAAATTCTATATGTCTCGCGACCCACTTATGAAAAAATGCATTCTACCAAGTAGTATTAAACATTAATTGAATCAAAATGTCATCTGTTTCGGCATCTTCCTTCTAAAAAATATTCACGTTAGCTTACATGCACAAATGCAAAAAATGACGAATATGATATTGTTTGTCAAAATGTTAGCGTATTTATTTTACTTCATTAACACTCCTCCGACCGTGCCTCCCAAACAGTCGGAACGCTATTTTCAAATCGCTATATCTCAGCCGTTAATGAACCGATTTGAACAATTTAGGGACTCACAAATTTTCCCGTCCATCAAGATTTGTCTGAGATGTTGAGACCTCCGATCGGACCAAAAATGACCTCTGTGGACCTCAAAACGTCGGAGCAAGTCGTGATTTTCATACAAATTGCGTGGTTGGTGCTCACCAGCTTGATGTTCATGCTAATATTAGTAAGATATTTCGAAATCCGTGAGATTTAGAAAGTTGCCGTCTTCTACAATTTTGTTCAGGAGGCCAAAGCCATACTGTCGCTGATTATATTATTTCGGAACTCGTCCGCTTGGCGGCGCTAGTGTATATGAGAAAGATCGCTGGGTCAAATATTTCGAAATCTGTAAGATTTAGAAAGCTGCCGTCTTCTACAATCTTGTTCAGAAGTGTAAAACCATACTGTCGCAGATCATATTATTTCGGAACTCGTCCGCTTGGCGGCGCTAGTGTATATGGGAATACTCGATGGGTCAAATATTTCGGAATACGAAAGATTTAGAAATCTGACGTCTTCTACAATTTTGTTCAGGAGTGTAAAACCATACTGTCGCATATCATATTATTTAGGAACTCGTCCGCTTGGCGGCGCTAGTGTATATGAGAATGCCCGTTGGGTCAAATATTTCGGAGTCTGCAGGATTTGGGAAGCTGCCGTCTTCTACAATCTTGTTCAGGGGTGTAAAACCATACTGTCGCAGATCATATTATTTAGGAACTCGTCCGCTTGGCGGCGCTAGTGTATATGAGAATGCCCGTTGGGTCAAATATTTCGGAGTCTGTAGGATTTGGGAAGCTGCCGTCTTCTACAATCTTGTTCAGGGGTGTAAAACCATACTGTCGCAGATCATATTATTTAGGAACTCGTCCGCTTGGCGGCGCTAGTGTATATGGGGATGCCCGTTGGGTCAAATATTTCGGAGTCTGTAGGATTTGGGAAGCTGCCGTGTTCTACAATCTTGTTCAGGAGTACATAACCATACTGTCGCAGATCATATTATTTCGGAACTCGTCCGCTTGGCGGCGCTAGTGTATATGGGAATGCCCGTTGGGTCAAATATTTCGGAATCTGTAGGATTTGGAAAGCTGCCGTCTTTTACAATTTTGTTCAGGAGGCCAAAACCATACTGTTGCAGATCATATTATTTCGGAACTCGTCCGCTTGGCGACGCTAGTGTATATGGGAATACTCGTTGGGTTGAACATTTCGGAATTCGTAAGATTTAGAAAGCTGCCTTCTTCTACAATTTTGTTCATGAGCCAAAATCATACTGCCGCAGATCATATTATTTCGTATCTCGTTCGCTTGGCGGAGCTACTGAATATGAGAAAGATCGCTGGATCAAATATTTCGGAATCCGTAAGATTTAGAAAGCTGTCGTCTTCTACAATTTTGTTCAGGAGGCCAAAACCATACTGTCGAAGATCATATTATTACGGAACTCGTCCGCTTGGCGGCACTAGTGTATATGAGAATACTCGTTGGGTCAAATATTTCGGAACCCGTAAGATCTAGAAAGCTTCCGTCTTCTACAATTTTGTTCAGGAGGCCAAAACCATACTGTTGCAGATCATATTATTTCGGAACTCGTCCGCTTGGCGACGCTAGTGTATATGAGAATACTCGTTGGGTCAAATATTTTGGAATTCGCAAGATTCAAAAAGCTGTCGTCTTTTACAATTTTGTTCAGGAGGCCAAAACCATACTGTCGCACAGGTTGTCCTACGCTCAGAAAAAAATTCTGCTCTTTGGTTTTACTCCATCTGAACGATTTTATAGCCATAACTGAGTAAGTTTAACTGATAGAGAGATATTTGAATTTTCTAAATGTTATAGCAAACTGTCAAAAAAATTCACACCAGGAATTCCTCCGGAAGTTCCCCGAGGAGTTCCTTCGGAAGTTCCCCGAGGAGTTCCTTCGGAAGTTCCCCCAGGAATTCCTCCAAAAGCTCCTCCAGAAATTCCTCCGAAAGTTCCTCCAGGAATTCCTCCGGAAGTTCCCCCAGGAATTCCTCCGGAAGTTCCTCCAGGAATTCCTCCGGAAGTTCCTCCAGGAATTCCTCCGGAAGTTCCTCCAGGAATTCCTCCGGAAGTTCCTCCAGAAATTCCTCCGCAAGTTCCTCCAGGAATTCTTCGGCAAGTTCCTCCAGGAATTCCTCCGGAAGTTCCTCCAGGAATTCCTCCGGAAGTTCCTCCAGGAATTCCTCCGGAAGTTCCTCCAGGAATTCCTCCGGAAGTTCCTCCAGCAATTCCTCCAGGAATTCCTCCGGAAGTTCCTCCAGGAATTCCTCCGGAAGTTCCTCCAGGAATTTTCCCGGAAGTTCCTCCAGGAATTCCTCCGGAAGTTCCTCCAGGAATTCCTCCGGAAGTTCCTCCAGGAATTCCTCCGGAAGTTCCTCCAGGAATTCCTCCGGAAGTTCCTCCAGGAATTCCTCCGGAAGTTCCTCCAGGAATTCCTCCGGAAGTTCCTCCAGGAATTCCTCCGGAAGTTCCTCCAGGAATTCCTCCGGAAGTTCCTCCAGGAATTCCTCCGGAAGTTCCTCCAGGAATTCCTCCGGAAGTTCCTCCAGGAATTCCTCCGGAAGTTCCTCCAGGAATTCCTCCGAGTTCCTCCAGGAATTCCTCCGGAAGTTCCTCCAGGAATTCCTCCGGGAAGTTCCTCCAGGAATTCCTCCGGAAGTTCCTCAGAATTCCTCCGGAAGTTCCTCCAGGAATTCCTCAGTTCCTCCAGGAATTCCTCCGGAAGTTCCTCCAGGAATTCCTCCTGAAGTTCCTCCAGGAATTCCTCCGGAAGTTCCTCCAGGAATCCCTCTGGAAGTTCCTCCAGGAATTCCTCCGGAAGTTCCTCCAGGAATTCCTCCGGAAGTTCCTCCAGGAATTCCTCCGGAAGTTCCTCCAGGAATTCCTCCGGAAGTTCCTCCAGGAAGGAATTCCTCCTGAAGTTACTCCAGGAATTCCTCCGGAAGTTCCTCCAGTAATTCCTCCGGAAGTTCCTCCAGGAATTCCTCCGAAAATTCATCCAGGAATTCCTCCGAAAATTCATCCAGGAATTCCTCCGGAAGTTCCTCCAGGAATTCCTCCGGAAGTTCCTCCAGGAATTCCTCCGGAAGTTCCTCCAGGAATTCCTCCGGAAGTTCCTCCAGGAATTCCTCCGGAAGTTCCTCCAGAATTCCTCCGGAAGTTCCTCCAGGAATTCCTCCGAAGTTCCTCCAGGAATTCCTCCGGAAGTTCCTCCAGGAATTCCTCCGGAAGTTCCTCCAGGAATTCCTCCGAAGTTCCTCCAGGAATTCCTCCGAAGTTCCTCCAGGAATTCCTCCGGAAGTTCCTCCAGGAATTCCTCCGGAAGTTCCTCCAGGAATTCCTCCGGAAGTTCCTCCAGGAATTCCTCCGGAAGTTCCTCCAGGAATTCCTCCGAAGTTCCTCCAGGAATTCCTCCGAAGTTCCTCCAGGAATTCCTCCGGAAGTTCCTCCAGGAATTCCTCCGAAGTTCCTCCAGGAATTCCTCCGGAAGTTCCTCCAGGAATTCCTCCGGAAGTTCCTCCAGGAATTCCTCCGGAAGTTCCTCCAGGAATTCCTCCGGAAGTTCCTCCAGGAATTCCTCCGGAAGTTTCTCCAGGAATTCCTCCGGAAGTTCCTCCAGGAATTCCTCCGGAAGTTCCTCCAGGAATTCCTCCGGAAGTTCGTGCATTAATTCCTCCGGAAGTTCCTCCAGGAATTCCTCCGGAAGTTCCTCCAGGAATTCCTCCGGAAGTTCCTCCAGGCATTCCTCCGGAAGTTCCTCCAGAAATTCCTCCGGAAGTTCCTCCAGGAATTCCTCCGGAAGTTCCTCCAGGAATTCCTCCGGAAGTTCCTCCAGGAATTCCTCCGGTAGTTCCTCCAGGAATTCCTCCGGAAGTTCCTCCAGGTATTCCTCCAGAAGTTCCTCCAGGAATTCCTCCGGAAGTTTCTCCAGGAATTCCTCCGGAAGTTCCTCCAGGAATTCCTCCGGAAGTTCCTCCAGGAATTCCTCCGGAAGTTCGTCCAGAAATTCCTCCGGAAGTTCCTCCAGGAATTCCTCCGGAAGTTCCTCCAGGAATTCCTCCGGAAGTTCCTCCAGGAATTCCTCCGGAAGTTCCTCCAGGAATTCCTCCGGAAGTTCCTCCAGGCATTCCTCCGGAAGTTCCTCCAGAAATTCCTCCGGAAGTTCCTCCAGGAATTCCTCCGGAAGTTCCTCCAGGAATTCCTCCGGAAGTTCCTCCAGGAATTCATCCGGAAGCTCCTCCAGGAATTCCTCCGAAAGTTCCTCCAGGAATTAAGTTCCTCCAGGAATTCCTCCGGAAGTTCCTCCAGGAATTCCTCCGGAAGTTCGTCCAGGAATTCCTTCGGAAGTTCCTCCAGGAATTCCTCCGGAAGTTCCTCCAGGAATTCCTTCGGAAGTTCCTCCAGGAATTCCCCCTGAAGTTCCTCCAGAAATTCCTCCGCAAGTTCCTCCAGGAATTCTTCCGCAAGTTCCTCCAGGAAATCCTTCGTAAGTTCCTCCAGGAATTCCTTCGGAAGTTCCTCCAGGAATTCCTCCGGAAGTACCTTCAGGAATTCCTCCGGAAATTCCTCCAGGAACTCCTCCGGAAGTTCCTCCAGGAATTCCTCCGGAAGTTCCTCCAGGAATTCATCCGGAAGTCCCTCCAGGAATTCCTGCGGAAGTTCCTCCGGAAATTCCTCCGGAAGTTTCTCCAGGAATTCCTCCACAAGTTCCTCCAGGAAATCCTTCGTGAATTCCTCCAGGAATTCCTTCGGTAGTTCGTCCAGGAATTCCTCCGGAAGTTCCTCCAGGAATTCCTCCGGAAGTACCTCCAGGAATTCCTCCGGAAATTCCTCCAGGAATTCCTCCAGGAATTCCTCCGGAAGTCCCTCCAGGAATTCCTCCGGAAGTTCCTCCAGGAATTCCTGCGGAAGATCCTCCAGGAATTCCTGCGGAAGTTTCTCCAGAAATTCCTGCGGAAGTTCCTCCAGGAATACTTCCGGAAGTTATTCCAGGAATACCTCCGAAAGTTCCTCCAGGAATTCCCCCGGAAGTTCCTCCAGGAATTCCTCCGGAAGTTCCTCCAGGAATTGCTCCGGAAGTTCCTCCAGGAATTCCTCCGGAATTTCCTCCAGGAATTCCTCCGGAAGTTTCTCCAGGAATTTCGCCGGAAGTTCCTCCAGGAATTTCGCCGGAAGTTCCTCCAGGAATTTCGCCGAAAGTTCCTCCAGGAATTCCTCCGGAAGTTCCTCCAGGAATTCCTCCGAAGTTCCTCCAGGAATTTCTCCGGAAGTTGCTCCGGGAATTCTTCCGGAAGTTCCTCCGGGAACTTCTCCGGAAGTTCCTCCGTCCTTCATCCAGTAATTCCTCCAAAAGCTCACCCAGGAATTCCTCCAGAAGTTCATCCAGAAATTCCTCTGGAAGTGGCGCGGCAGCCAGTTTTGACCTACTAAACAAATTGAGCAAATTTCAACTTTCTAAGTTTCACGGATCCCAAAATATCAAACCCAATGAATATTTCCATATACACTAGCTCCGTGTAGCGATGCTGGAGCTTGGACCGATGCAGCTGCCGCTGCCAGTCGCTTGTACGGCTGTAGCGGTGGGAGTATTGGAATCGCACGACGGCGAGCCGGGATGGCTAGAAAGTTCACCTCGTTGATTACAGGAACACGGTTCTTCTTCGGAATGGTCCTGGTGGAACCCTTTGTGGTGGCCCGATGTTTATCGCCACAGTTGGCGCACTTGGGATCGGCCACCTCCATTTTGTCGCACTCGTCAGTCGGATGGGGTTCGCCACACTTGTTGCAGCGCGGCTTCATGCGGCAGTTCCTGGTGCCGTGCCCGAAATTGAAGCAGTTGGTGCATTGCGTGACATCGCGGTGCACTGGCCGATATCGTTCCCAGTCAACGACGGTGTAATTTATAACGCCAACCAGCTTCAGGTCCTGGATCAGGTAAAGCTGGTAGCGATATCTCCTCGCCTTGTCGTGACGAGCGATCTTGTGCACGGCTACTGGCTTCAGTCCGCAACTTTCAAGCTATGTTCGGAGCTCTTTCTCCTTCATGTCGTGGAGTCCTCGCAGCAAAGCTTTGAGCGGCTTCGTGCGGGGTGGTTATCAGTGTAGTACTAATACTAGTGGAGCCCGACGAACCCCTCGATGAATTTATAATGGTCCTTGTTTGCCGACATCACTTTCACGCCTTCGCTGCAGAACTGAAAAGTATAGTTCAGCCCCTTCGCGATCAGCTGGCGAATTTTAGGGCGTAAATCCCGCGGATCGCCCTTCACAAACACGGGCGGGCACTTCTACTTCCGCTCCGGTTGCACCTGCGGCAGCTGCGATTGGTGCTTCTTCTTTTTTTTTTGGCGGATTGTCGGCGTCATCAAGCGGCAACGGCGAGAACACGTTGCTCTGCAAAAGCTGCTTGGAGGGCTTACCCGCGCCTCCAAGAGCAGTGCGCTTAGGCACTATTCCAGCGACCGAATCGGCCACCGAGTCTCCCATGACGGGTCCGGGAGAAAATAACGCCAACGCGACGAAGCGAAAACGTAAACAGCGAACGAACGAGAAAAAACACTTGGAAAAAATGCGCGAGCAAAAAACACGTTCGTACGTGCTGCTGTCTCAAACTGGAATCGATCGGATCCCTTGTTCTTTGTATCCCAGCGCCTTCTGGTGAAAATGTCATACGAAACATTGTTTCGTGTAACATGCTCGCAAGGTGGTGGTAGAGGAATTGAGCGATCGATTTTTAGGAAAATGTTCAAGCTGTTACGTCTGTTCGTCTGTGGTTTTAGCCTCCTGAACAAAACTGTAGAAGACGCCAGCTTTCTTCATCTTTCGGATTTCAAAATATTTGAACGAGTATTCCCATATACACTAGCGCCGCCAAGCGGACGAGTTCCGAAATAATATGATCTGCGACAGTATGGTTCTGCACTCCTGAACAAGATTGTAGAAGATGGCAGCTTTCCAAATCCTACAGATTCCGAAATATTTGTCCCAACGGGCATTCCCGTATACACTAGCGCCGCTAAGCGGAAGAGTTTCGAAATTATATTATCTTTGACAGTATGGTTTTACACTCCTGAACAAAATTGTAGAAGACGTCAGCTTTCTAAATCTTTCGGATTCCGAAAAATTTGACCCAACGAGCTTTCTCATATACACTATTGCCGCCAGGCGGACGAGTTCCGCCTCCTGAACAAATTTGTAGAAGACGTCAGCTTTCTAAATCTTTCGTATTCTGAAATATTTAACCCAACGAGTATTCCCATATACACTAGCGCCGCCAAACGGATGAGTCCGAAATAATATGATCTGCGACAGTATGGTTCTACACTCCTGAACAAGATTGTAGAAGACGGTAGCTTTCCAAATCCTACAGTTTCCGAAATATTTGACCCAACGGGCATTCCCATATACACTAGCGCCGCTAAGCGGACGAGTTCCGAAATAATATGATCTGCGACAGTATGGTTTTACACTCCTGAACAAGATTGTAGAACACGGCAGCTTTCCAAATCCTACAGATTCCGAAATATTTGACCCAACGGGCATTCCCATATACACTAGCGCCGCTAGGCGGAAGAGTTCCGAAATTATATCATCTTTGACAGTATGGTTTTACACTCCTGAACAAAATTGTAGAAGACGTCAGCTTTCTAAATCTTTCGTATTCCGAAATATTTGACCTATCGAGTATTCCCATATACACTAGCGCCGCCAAGCGGACGAGTTCCGAAATAATATGATCTGCGACAGTATGGTTTTACACTTCTGAACAAGATTGCAGAAGACGGCAGCTTTCTAAATCTTACAGATTTCGAAATATTTGACCCAGCGATCTTTCTCATATACACTAGCGCCGCCAAGCGGACGAGTTATGAAATAATATAATCAACGACAGTATGGCTTTGGCCTCCTGAACAAAATTGTAGAAGACGGCAACTTTCTAAATCTCACGGATTTCGAAATATCTTACTAATATTAGCATGAACATCAAGCTGGTGAGCACCAACCACGCAATTTGTATGAAAATCACGACTTGCTCCGACGTTTTGAGGTCCACAGAGGTCATTTTTGGTCCGATCGGAGGTCTCAACATCTCAGACAAATCTTGATGGACGGGAAAATTTGTGAGTCCCTGAATTGTTCAAATCGGTTCACTAACGGCTGAGATATAGCGATTTGAAAATAGTGTCTTTCGAGGCATGGTCGTTCGTGTAAATAAAACCTATCACGGTCGGAGGAGTGTTAAGGGGACATCTTTTAGGCATAAATGGTTTCTAAAATAGCGTGGTGATGATTATTTAAAATAAAATGCGGTTGAACTTGAAATTAAGTTCCTTAAAAAAAATGATCAAAAGGTTCGGCATCCGAGCTGCAATTAATATTTGTTCTACGCGACCCACCAACAATCCGCACGCCACCCCCCTGGGGGGTCGGGACCCACAGTTTGGGAAACCATGGTCTATTCCATTAATAGCATTTAATTTCGATTTTTCATTCATTCGATTCACTATTAGGTATGATATATTATGTATGATCAACAATTTGCCATGAATCCCATTATTAGAGCGACGAATCACTTCGCACAAACATCACTTCGATTACATTTATGCGTATCAAAACGGATACAATGATAATTAAATGTACGCATTCCTAGTTATAAATTAATGAGATGATGTCAATAGAGCTTATTATTGAGTTAGTGTGGAGGTTCTGTTGGCAGGAAGACAATCGGTTTCAGAAAAATCACCGAAATTCTTTTTAGCTTATAACTGACAAATGACGTCTTTTATTTGCTGTAAGCATCGGTGCGAGGCCGCCAGCTTACAGCAAATAGAAGACGTCATTTGTCAGTTATAAGCTAAAAAGAACTTAAGAACTAAACTTCGCAACACTATGCAAAGCTAAACCGTGTGGCAAAAATGGATGCACTCTCAGACACCACGAGTCGCTGCATAACGAACAGAAGCCTCAACAGCAACCTACTGGCCCGACGGCTGGAAATCCAAATCCTCCGCAACCATCAATGAGCGAGGCTGATCTGGGCTGCAACACGCACCAAACGGTTTCAAGCACTGTTCTATTCCGCTACCTTCCAGTGATCCTATCCGGACCCGAAAAGATGATCCATAGCTTCGCGTTTCTAGATGAAGGATCGGGAGCAACACTGTTAGATCAAGATCTCGCCGATGAGCTTCAACTAAAAGATACTCCTAGTCCAATATGCCTTCGCTGGACTGTCAGGGAGTTGCTGCTGCCGCGGCAAACCTTAGATTTCGCTGAACTGAAGAAAAAGTACCGTTACTTGGAAGGATTGCCTATCTTCTCGTACCACGATGCACGTCCTCGCATCCTGATGAGAACGAAGCGTGCGCAACTCGGTTTAACTCTCAAGAGTCGAGAGGGGAAATTCGGAGAACCAATTGCCACCAAAACACGCCTTGGCTGGACCGTTTGTGGCAATTTAAGATCCGGAAACATGCCGAGCATGTTCCACTACAGTTTCCATGTCGGTTCGATGAACGGACAGTCCGACGATGAACTGCATCAAGCGATGAAAGACTACTTTTCGATTGACAGCTTGGGAGTCATAAGTCCGACAAAGCCACTTTTATCAGCTGAAGAGACACTGCTGAAATCTCTCACACACTTCTCAGGTGATCGCTACGAGACCGGTTTACTGTGGCGCTATGACAACGTCCGTCTGCCCGATAGCCGAACAATGGCCCTGCGCCGTCACCGATGCCTGGAGAAACGCATTGAGAATGATCATCAGCTTGCGGAAGTATTGCATCAGAAGATAGCCGATTACACCGAAAAAGGTTACATTCGGAAACTGTCCAAAGAAGAAATTCAGCATCAATCAACCAACCATTGGTTCCTGCCTGTCTTCCCAGTAACCAACCCGAATAAGCCCGGGAAAGTCCGAATAGTATGGGATGCAGCTGCAAAGGCCCATGGAATTTCCCTGAATTCAGTTCTCTTGTAAGGGCCCGATTTGCTACGTTCGCTGCTGAATATTCTGCTACGTTTCCGACTACATCCGGTGGCGGTGATTGGAGATATTCGCGAGATGTTCCACCAGGTGAAAATTGCCCAAGAGGACCAGCAATACCAGTGCTTCTACTGGACGGGCAAGAATAGAGAGCTTGAGGTTTATGCCATGACCGTGATGACGTTCGGGGCGTGCTGCTCTCCTAGCAGTGCACAATCCGCAAAGAATATCAACGCGGAGCGGTTCAAGAGTAAATATCCAGCCGCGTATGAAGCGATCACTGACTCGCATTATGTCGATGACATGCTGCTTAGCGTAGCCACGGAGGAAGAAGCCATTCAGATAGCCAAAGACGTTCGCCATGTACACGCACAAGGGAACTGGATCAGAAATTCAAGTAAAGTCGTAGAGGCGCTGCAAGAAGAGAACGTGAATGAGGAGAAGAGTCTGGACCTGACAACAGAATTGGCCACCGAGAAGGTCTTAGGCATGTGGTGGAATACGGCAGCTGATGCTTTCACTGCTTCGGATGGAATCGCTACGGGGCCGAACTACTCAAGGGCGATCGTCATCCCACAAAGCGGGAAGTACTGCGTGTCCTCATGACCATATTCGACCTGCTCGGGCTCATCGCTCACTTCCTTGCCGATTTGAAGTTCTTGCTACAGGACATCTGGCGATCTAGTGTCACCTGGGACGAAGAAATCGGGGACGAGGAGTACGATAAGTGGAAGATTTGGCTGAGCGCCTTGCCGCAGGTTGAAGAACTCCAAATACCTAGATGCTTCTGGCCTGACTACTCCAGCAACCAAGTCGACGAAGTGCAACTCCATTGGTTCGTAGATGCTGGCAAGAATGAAATGGCCGCCGTGTGCTATCTACGGTTCAGGAAGAACGAAGAGATCCATTGTTCAATAGTTAGCGTTAGCGTTAGCGTTAGCGTTAGCGTTAGCGTTAGCGTTGTTACGGTATACTTCGTAGATTGGACACTAGTGATACTCATGTTTCTTATGGAATCCTTATCCAGATTGCTATCGGAAATCAAGGTGGGGAGTTACCCTTGATTCCAATCTAAGATAACAATGGCATAAGCATGAGGATTACTACTCCCGGCCACGCCCATCTTTACCGTAACTAGGGATAGGAAAGGAAATGTTGATGTAGAACTTACTTAACGAGAGGCCCCTGACTTGGCGACGCCCTCATAAGTTCTACGGAGTTGGTGGTTTGGTAGGGTAAGGTAGGTCATGGAGGTTTGCCTCAAGCTGGCAATTCGACCCACAGACTATGTTGTTTACCTGTTTTTATTTAAACTCTTGCCAGCCGGCTGTCGAAAGAGTATGCTAATATCAATTTTATTTACAGTTTATTCTTTAAATAATTTACAGACGATTTCTTAACCTCAATCTATCAACAAATATCCGTTGAACAAATCTAAATTTACCAAATTTGTACTTTCTGCTCAGTGAGCAAAACGATTCTTCTAGGTTCATCGAATACAAAAATCAAACCATGCCTTTTAAAGATAATTTTTCTAAACTTTTTACAAAGTTTTATTTCAAGTATTTTCGCGATTTCTGATATAAAATTCAATAGCAAACAATCAAACAATATTCTAGCTAAATTTTACTATTTTGTTCGAGCATGGGTCAGCCGCCTGACACCCGCGTTGAAAAATATGTTCCATGCTTGCCCCCCACATAAAATAATAACGTGTGCTAATCACTAATGATACTAAAAGATTTAAATGAAATTAGGCATTGTTCCCGCTTATCATTTTAGCACCGCCAGGGGGAACTTGGCCAGTACCCACTGCACTTTTCTTTCCCTTTCCACAAACAATTACCATCATTTGTGATATTTCAACGGAATTTTATTGGGAATTCTGAAAAGGCAGACAATCAATGCAGTTAGATTGCCAGGTAATACGTGCACATCGTAGCACTGGTGATGCATCACAATCGTATATATACAGGAGTATATGCACTATATGATGACATTGACCGGAAGATTAGATAAGCATTTCCCCCCTGCTCTCGCGGCAGTATGAACGGAGCTTAAAATAGGAAAGGTAACACTAGCGCCACCCAATCGATAGACGGCTTCAAGAACTACATCTCATTTCAGGGGGGTGGTTTGAACACGTAGAAGAGATCCATTGTTCAATAGTCGCAGCAAAAACTAGAGTATCTCCTCTAAAGTTGACATCGATTCCTCGACTGGAATTACAAGCGGCGATAATTGGAACACGACTCTCTAAAACCGTGTGTGATACGCTGTCCATCCGCAATGTGAAGAAGTTCTACTGGTCAGACTCCCGAGATGTCCTATGCTGGATAAACTCCGATCACCGACGCTACAGCCAGTTTGTTGGATTCCGCGTCACCGAGAATCTCGAATCCACCGAAGCTCACGAATGGCGATATGTACCTAGCAAGCTGAACGTAGCCGACGACGGTACCAAACGGAAAGAAAGTTCCGACCTGTCCGCAGAAAACAGTTGGTTCCGAGGTATTAGCTTTCTCAAAGAAAATGAGGAAGCTTGGCCGCGACAACAGACACTGAACTGCTGCAAAATCTGCAAGTTCACTACACTCCTCCTGAATCAGTCATTCGTGTACAAAACGTTTCAAGCTGGAAGAGACTGCAACGCGTTTTGGCGCTGGTGCAACGGTTCATAAAGAATTGTCGTCTGAAGACGGAACAGAAGCCTATCGAAGTAGGACCTCTGAACGCAGCCGAACTCCGTACAGTCGAAGCGCATCTAATCCGTATAGCGCAGCAGGAAGGCTTCCCGGAAGAACTATGTACTCTACGAAACGCAGCTCAACATCCGGAGGAAACTACGAAGCCTATTCCCAAATTCAGTTCGCTGTACAAGCTACTTCCTTGGATCGACGACCTTGGCATAATGCGTATGAAGCGTGCCAGTATGCCACCGACGACACGAAGAATCCCATCATCCTTCCAAGATATCACCACATTACCACACTAATAATTCACCACTACCACAACCGATACCATCACCAAAATCACGAGACAGTGATAAACGAAATACGCCAAAAGTATCAAATCTCTCGCTTACGTTCATGCTGCAGTCAAGTTCGCCGTGATTGTCAACGGTGCAAGAATGATCATTCAGTACCAAACACTCCGATTATGGCTAACCTACCGCCCGGTTGCCTATCAGCGTTTTGTCTACCGTTTACTCACGTGGGCATCGACTACTTTGGGCCCATTGAAGTTGCTGAAGGAAGAAGCCGTGAGAAGCGCTGGGGAATGTTGGCAACGTGCTTGACCGTTCGTGCAGTACATATCGAGCTTGTCAATTCCCTTAGCACCGATTCTTGTATAATGGCTATCCGTAACTTCATCACTCGTCGTGGTCAACCCCGGAAGATCTACAGCGACCGTGGCACCAACTTCGTCGGCGCCAATGCAGAGTTGAAGAAGCTAATGACAATTATCAATCATGATGCCATGATGAGGGAGTTACGAAATCTACTGATTGAGATCGAGAGCGTCGTCAACTCTCGGTCCTTAACACAGTAGATGACGATTCTGGTCCAGCGCTAACTCCAAATCATTTTCTGGTTGGCTCATCCAATGGCTCGAAACCTTTAATCAGCATCGACGACACCGGCATCGCCCTCAGCCATGCTCAAACGGTTCTATGAGTTGAAAGAACCTGTTCAAAAAAAATCTCATCGATTTTGAAATTTCAATCCAAATTTAACTTCAGTGATGTTGATTTTTTGTCGGTATGGAAACAGTTCGAACCTGTTCAAGCTGATGTGGAACTACTCTGCCGTGAATTCTGCACTCTATATGAAGTCGACGTGGACTGGCGCTATCGGAGAGCTGTTTGAAAATGATTTTTCTGAGAGACTGCAGCAGAGTAAAATACTTGCGTTGCCGGTAACGGTAACTACGTTGACGTCGGTTCCTTGCAAGCAATCCGTAAAGAATTCTTCTATTGAAGGAACTAAAGTCAAGTAGGGGAAAAGTGGGTAAAACCGACACCTTAAGCAACTTTACAGTTCCCCAATCTGTGAAACAATTTTCCGGTCTAGAAATTTCATATAAGCATACTTTGGCTCTTCATGCATCAGTCCATGAGATCTCAGGACAATATTTCTTGATAGAATCTGATTTATGATGAAAACGCGAACAGTCCATCTTCCAGCCTAACCAGCTGGGGTGGGGGTAAGATCGACACCACGTGAGGGTAAAACCGACACATCAAGTCGTTATGGAATCGAACATCAGAACAATTCTGAATGATGTTACAACATAATTGAAAATGTTTAACAACATTCATTTTGATATTTTTGTATGAAATTCATGTTTCGGGGTCACTCATAAACGATGGTTGAACAAAATTTTATATACTTATATACTTATAGTTTCTTTAGTGGGTCGGGTGAAAATGTATAGACTATAAGAAAGTTAGTAACAAATTAAATAATTACTGTAAATATTCAGCTACATTTAAATTTCACTTATTTTAAAAAAGTTGTTTATAACGGCGATTTAAAATGAATGCGTATGGTGCAGTCATGACAAAAAATGAAAATGACTAATTCCGTATGTGACAAGCTACATGTTTGCAGGGGTGAAAAAGGATCACAAAAAAACAACACTAGAGAACGGATTGAAAATATTAAAGAGCAAAATAAGCCTGAAAATACGGTTCTTCTTTAAGCGCTATTGTTATCCGACCTGCAGGTTTTCCTTGATGACTCAATATTACCCCCTAGACCTATTATCACGCCTAATGATGATATGGTATGTGATAAGTCTATGATTAAGTTATATTCCCCGGCGCCTCATTTTCCAATACTTGAATTATATTATGCGAATGATGAGTGTAATAAAACAGAGGTATTTCGTGATTCGATGGCAAGTGTCGAATTTACCCCAACTGAAAACATAATAATGATGAGATACATGTGGATGTTTACAATTAGAAAAGTTCACTATTTTTCCACAACATACACAAAATGATGTTTAATTATGGATCGAAGATGGATTAAACACTGAAAATCAACAAATAATTGTCGAAAAAGCTTATACACCGATGCCAAAATTTTACATAATTCAACTCCTCAATAGTGATCAATGCTAATTGTCTGTTTATTATTACTCTTACACGTCTCCGCCAGTTACAAAATGACTAGAAATACAAGAAATCAAACGGTTATTCAAAGTGTGTCGAAAATCTGTCCGATAATCACTTGAAATCAGAAATTTGAAGTGGTGTCGGTTTTACCCGCAGTGTCGGTTTTACCCACAATTCCCCTACTTGACATTGATCTTCGACGCTCTTGGAGCCATTTGTCCAACTTCGGTTGAACCAGAGAAGGCATTCTCAGCAGCTGGCAACATTGCCAACAAAGTTCATTTCGCTCAGTTCAACAAGTAATGATTTTAACATTTGAAGTTCGTCAATTAATATTGTTTTTCACCAAAAGTTTTATTTTTTATTTCCGAACATTATCATAAATACCGGTATTGATTCTACCAAATATCGAATACTGGTATTAGCCAAAAATGGCCAAAACCGATGGTGCTTCAGCGTCTCGAATACTTAGGCTTTCAGAAACAAAGGACGAAACCGTGATGTAACAGATAAATTGATCCAACTAAGAATGAGGACAGAGTAACAGAAATTAGAAATAAATTACACTTTTCTTAGTCCAACTTGATTATATCCTGCCTTTTTTAGCTTTTTTTTAAATTATTGTTTAAGTTCAACACTAAAGGTGCCTTTTTTAGAATGTTGTAGCCAGAATCGAAATGAAATTGTTGCATACAAATTTGAGTCACCCTAACATACAGTTATCGAAGATGGGCGGATATTTATTCCCAATGCAAGTAAGTTTCTCGAGCACGTGTGACCTTTTTAGATCCACAATAATACCATACTTCTAGTGGACGTTCGATAAGAAAGAAACAATTGAATTCTGGGTCCCAACATGCAAAATTCATTCTATCCGATCTATAATAACCAGGGTTTCGAAAGAAATCGCTTTGAAAACATGAAAACAAGTCTATCGCACTTGTATACAAGTCCGAAAAAACTGATTCGGATACTTGTCATAAGACAAGTTTGTACTATTTCATTTAGTTCCACTACTTTATTGTACCTTTGACGGATACGTATTTCGACCTCAACAGTAAGGCCGTCTTCAGTGTTTCGTATTTGACTCGACTTGCTCGACAATTCGGATAGGCGGCCCTCACCGAGGTGGTTTGTTAAAACGCTTTGTTCTCGCTCATTTTATGTTCGGACCATTTTTTTCGCATTAGGTGTGTACAACAAGTTGAAATGCATCATTAGAACCGGTTCAGGGGTATAGCCTCCTGAATCAGTTCAATATCGTAACAGCTTGATGATGATACACCCAGTTCTTTTTTTATACAGGTGGGTTTTAGTCGATTAAGACATTTAGCGTCAATGAAACTATGAGTCAACCCCACAAAAAATCAAAGCGGAATATAGCGGAAGTAAATGGAAGATTGAAGTATTTTAACCTTGAAAAAATCATGGCCGGAACCCATTTGGTCGAATGCCACTAGGCCGAACAAACCGCTAGGACGAAACCCATCTGGCTGAGTCATTTGGTCAAAAGGGTCTTTTGGACGAAAGGGTTGTTAGGCCGAAAGGTTCATTAGGCTGAAAGGGTCATTAAGCCGACAGGGTCATTTGGCCGAAGGGTCATTTGGACGAAAGGGTCATTAGGCTGAAAGAGTCATTAGGCCGAAAGGGTCATTAGGCTGAAAGAGTCATTAGGCCGAAAGGGTCGTTTGGCCGAAAGGGTCATTTGTCCGAAAGGGTAGTTTGGCCGAAAGGGTCATTTGGCAGACGTCACACTTCTAACTCCTCATTTATCACTTCTCGCTGTAAAGAAATAGAAGCGCGAAGCGAGTGGTGAGACGTCTCACTACTCACTTCGCGCTCCTTATTTTATACAGTGAGAAGTGAGAAATAAGGAATGAGAATTGAGACGTCTCTCTTTTCATTCCTAACTAGCGAAAAATGATGACCCAAAATTGTATTCTCATGATTTTTTTTTACATTTCCCCGTTAAATTCACCAACTTTTTGTATATATGTACAAACCTAGCGGATCCCAAAACGAATCGATTAGGGAAAAAATCTTGCAAATCGGTCAACCCGTTCACGAGTTAAATCGTCAGGAAAGAAATCTCAACTCATTTTTATTATATAGATTTCTCACTTTTCAAATTACCTATTCGGCCAAAAGTCCTATTCGGCAACATAATCCTTTCGGCCAAATGACCCTTTCGGACAAATGACCGTTTCGGTCAAACGACCCTTTTGGCCAAATTACCCCTTTGGCCAGGTGGACTTGAAACGAATGAACGAGTTCCTGACTTGCAGCAGCTTATGCTTCTTCTGGGTGTCTGGCGTAATCAAACCTTTATGAGCGCTTCCTTCGAAGCGTAACTCCTTGATGCCAATGCTTCACTCCCTCGCCGTTCAATCGATCTTATGCGCGGCTTCGAAATGGCAAAGTCGATTTGGCATCCGATAGCGCCTAATGCATTTAATGCTCACGATCGCTTCAAATTTTGCAGATTGTGGAGTCTGGTATGCTTCTCCCAACACCACACAAACAGGCACAAATTAGCAGTGGGTAGCAGCAGAACTTCGATGCTACGTTTTTCGCGTCGGCTTCGCTGCGAGAAAGTATAGCACCACGGGAGCTTTTGCCTGCACTGTTCGACACGGACCTTGGAAGGGTGTGGGAGGCGGTTTGGGTGTATGGTCTCGCTTTTCGTGAGAACTCAGCTCACAAATCGAGGATAATAGGGTGGACCATCAGGCGTTTTACAAACCTTGGAAAAAAAACCCGCATTGATCAGCGAGTATTCTGATCAATGGGTTTCCGATTTATTAGCCCCCATTCTAACTATCAATCAAAGATTCTTTGGGCTTACCGTCTCTGGTCCGAACTTTGATTCACGGACAGTCTCTTATAATTCTTCGACCACTATTTGCTTTTTCAAAAAGTCAAATCTAAATCTATAAAACTCAGAAGATTGAACTTTTTCTTAAAATATTAGCAATTGAAATAACTCACTATCGGATCTACAGTTTCGTTCACGCCACTAATTGGTTTCGCTAGACTAGTCACTAACTAGCTCTCAGAATCACGTCTGCTCTGGTTAACAAATCGTACTGAAATTGTTCGTGATTTGCGCACAATAAGCACTGTGACTAAATAGGACTGGCTATCTATTTAAATTCGAACGCAATAATCTTTTGTTACAAAACCGATCGTGTTTCCTTTCGACGCATTCGACATGATATTTGCGTATTTAATCAACGTACTACGGAGTTGTGAGTTATGTGTAGTTTATCATGTTTTCGGTGCAGCAAGAATTCAAATAAATGAGATCTTCAGTGGAGACACTCACAAAATTTAAATTTACGAAAGCTTCAATAGTCTCGCCGAAATCCGATAGAGTTCGCTTAGGTTACTTTTCTGGTGAGACATACACCATAATCAGCGGTGTATTTGCAATTCGTTACAGACTTTTTGCCCAAATGACCATTCGGGTCAAACGATCCTTTCGGCTAAATGACTTTTTCGGCCAGATGGCCTTTTCAGCCTAATGACCCTTTCGGCCAAACGACCCTTTCGGCCTAATGACCCTTTCGGCCGAATTACCATTTCGGTCGAACGACCCTTTTGGCCAAATGTCTCTTTCGGCCAGATGGCCTTTTCGGTCTAATGCCCCTTTCGGCCAAACTACCCTTCGGCCTAATGACACTTTCGACCAAATGACCCTTTCGGCCAAATGACTTTTGGCTTAATGGTCTGTTCGGCTAAATGGTATATTCGGCCAAATGGCTTTCGGCCGAAAGGGTTTCGCCCAAACGACCCTTCCCTCCACAAATCAAACTATCTTTGTTGAAATCTCCATCGCACACTGAGACGAGATATGCAAAGACGATCCTGTTTCCTAGTTTTGAATCTTATACTTCTTTTCATCACATTTTTGGCCATCGATTTTCAACAGTTTCAGTGATACTGTGATGGTCCCTTCAAACAGCTTTCCAAAGATTTCCTATTCCACATCTCAATATTTCCATGAGTCCTTCAATATCGACTCATGGATGTTTCACTGCAAATTCAAAGATAGCGCAAAACGATTTTGAGTTCTGCTTTTTTTGCTTTGTGTGGTCGAAAAGAATATCAATAAGTGCGCGAAAGAACGTTTTTACGATATCGAGATCCTCTTAATTTCGTACTGCGTTATTCGTTGTAGATTAATTCATCACTTATCGATTCGTCTTTGCTCAGCCGTATGGGTATGTTAAGAAAGACAGACATTTCCCTCGGAATAGTTGAAAACCACGAAATTGCGAAAAAGTTAATGGATTGTGAATAAATCTGGAAGGATATACTTTTGCATCAACTCTAGACCAACATTTGAAAAGGGCGTAACAGCCAAAATTTATTCTTTCTGATTCTTCTTCCACATATATAGCTATATGTGTAGACGAAGAATCAGATGGAATAAATTTTGACTGTTACGCCCTTTTCAAATGTTGGTCTAGAACTGGAAGGATCGTACAGAAACCGATCTAGAGTGCGGCGATATAAAAGAATGACATTTAAAAAGCAAATGTTTCGAACCCAAGCATCGCAGGGTAGCGCAGGGTACGTTCAGCTAGTACCTACTCAATAAAATGCACATCTTTTTTTCGCTGAAGAACTCATTAAACCTGATGCCTAAACGGGCATGAACCCAATGCCGAACAAAAATATAAAAAAAATCCACTTATCTACTATAATCCAGCAATGCCATTTCCTAACATCGTGTTAAAGTAACCAAGAAAAATATTATGATATTTTCAACCAAGTATTAGATTGCGATTGTGAAACCATGCAACGATGATCTACAGCCGCTGTATTGCTGCATGCAGAAGACCTTGTAGACAGCGCAATTATTTGTACAAGAGTGTTCCCAACCAAACCACGTAGTGCCGTTACCACGAACAGAATGAAAATTTAGCTTATGCAGCATCCGCCGTATCCAGTTCTGGGAAGCGGAAAGCCATAAAACGTAAAGGGTAGATGTCTCAGTAGTAACGGCTGCAGTTGATCTCCAAATAGGAAAATATAAAACTTAAGAGCCGGAGACTTTCAGAGCTTTATTCTAAAAGCTTCGATCGATTAATGGTCGGACTGCAGATTTGGTTTTAGATCGAATAAGGCTCGGCTTCATATGCGACAATTGACACATTCATCCTGAATCCACCAAAAACAAACCACAGCCACAGCACATCAACCGAGTTGGTAGCATTACGCGATGGGTTAGATGAGGGAGATCGGGAATTCAATTCTAATAAAGCACCCCTCCTCTCAACCACACTAAAAAAAGTTGTACAAAATATCAAATTGGAAACAATACAGGCATTTTTTACCCGAAGGGATGAGTCGTTTAATTTCACTATAATTGACTAAATACGTTCTGTTGAAAACCGTCGGTAATGTTCTCAATATTATAGAAAATGGTAATTTCTACTACATTTTTTCTTCGGTGCATTCGGACTGGAATTTCGACTAGCTAACCAAAAGCACGTCGACCGTCCGCCGATGGAAGAAACAACGATGATACAAACGGCTTTGTTGTTCAAACATTTTGCTAACAACCATCAACGAACGGACCACGTGTTTTGATGCAGGACTGCGGCTTATATTGGAGAATATTGCAATTCTATTGCTACCGTAGTGGGTTGAGTTCAAGTACAACAATCAGATTGGTTGCAAGTCCTATTTAGAAAAAAAAAAACCCTCGTTCATTTTTTTCCTATCAGTTTGTTTTTCCGATCGTTGTATTTATAGCGAAGAATAGCTTTCTTGATGATTTAAAAAAAAGTAGCAGCTAATGGATCGAAAAAGCAAATTTATGACCTTTTGAGTTGTTGGGCCTTAAATTTTCCACTACCAGTACGGATAATGGGAAGCTATCGTATCATATTGGACGGAATTGAGAACCCATCCAATAGAAAAGCCACTCAGTTGTGAAAACATTGCATCCTGTGGAGTTGGGTTGAGCGCATTGATTACCTATGAAGCGCTGCCACGCTGACTGCCTGCTGGCTTATTGGTCCGTGAAAATCTACATCGCCGGCGATGGTGTTTGTCATTGGGGAGGAGGCGGTTCGCTTTATACTTAGCTGGCGGATGCGGGTGGGAATCGCATTTCTCGAGTTTATTTACGATTATAATACATTAATATATATGAGATCAGAGTTTTCGTTCCAACTAGTTGCTATTCCAATACTACACTAACTGTGATCCGAGATCCGGATCCGAGTCGATGAAGTCCGCGACGAGAAGTGCTATGTGCAATCAGTTTGGTTGGGTTTGGTGGCTATGGTGTTGGCTAAAGTGGAGCTTTCGAGAAGATTACAGAAATAGCATCCATTAAGTTCCCAAAGACAAAACGTCTTATCGAGAGGGCTACCAATTTATCCAATACAAAGTAGGTTTTGTGAACATTCACTTTTTATAGTTACAAAAAAATATACCCACGTAGTTTATTTGTTTGCAAAGTTTTTTTTACTTGGGGGTTGAATAAAATCTTTCAAATGAACTAAAGCCCAAAATAATCACAATCGAATTATATCAGCAATATGCCCTATATTGCCCTCATCTCACTGCATTGAGTGCAGCATCATTCTCGATCAATGATAGCTAAATTCGCATCGCTCCAAAATTGGTATTAATCTTAGTATTCCAGCTAATACGGCATCCGTGGTATGACAGGCAAAACAACGCAGAACGAACATTTCACCTCTTCGACGCAACATGAGTGGATCGATTCATCGAGATGTGAAATTGAAATTTCCAAGGAAACAAAACGGGATCATTAAACATTACTCAGTCAGAGCCATTATAATTTGTGCTCTTATACTGATTCAGTCTGATCTTTAATAATAGGATTAAGGGTATCTGTTACGTCAAGCCGATGATGGAACGGGTGATATGAGTAGTACAAGTTTCAGTTTTCCTCCAGTTATTCCACCTGAATTTCCAGCAAGAATTCTTTCCATAGTTCTAGGATAAAATTTCACGACCTTCCTTAGAAGTTTCCGACCGAATTCGTAACGGATTTTTTCCAAAGGAACTCATTAAGGCATGTACGATTCCTTAAGGCATTTCCGACATTCTTAAATTACTCCAAGAATTTCTTTGGAATTCCTATAAGAATTCTTTCGTAATTTCTCCAAGGAATTTCCCAAAAAAAATCCTTTGCAAATTACTTCGGAGATAAATCCAAAAACTTCATTAAAAATTCCTCAAGAGATGTTTGGAAACTTTAAAGAAGGAATTCTAAGAAAATTTTAGAAAATTTCTCCGAATTTTTTAAGGATTTTTTCATAGATTCTTTTGGAAATTTCTTCGGAAATATCTATCTTTAAAATATTCCTTCAGGGATAAATCCTTCTGATTTTTTTTTAGGAATACCTTCGAAAATTTCTTTAGGATACATTCTTCTGAAATTTCTTTAGGAATTTGTTCGGAAATTGATTTAGGAATTTCTTCGAGATATGTTTTGAGAATCCTTCTTTTTAGAACTCTTCCATAAATTAATTCCAGAAGAAAAATTCGCCAGGACTTTGACATTCGTCCAAGGATTCCTTCGAAAAAATCTATGCCTTTGTAAGTTTCTCCGGAATTTCCTTAGAAACTTCCTCCAGACAATCCTTCGGAAATGCTTCTATTAGAACCATACGAAATTTCTTACGAATTTCCTGCATGAATTATTACTAAAAATTTTGTGGGAAGAATTTTATCCGGAAATTTATTAAAGAATGAAATTAGAAATACTAAATAAATTTTCGGAAGAGTTTCTTAAGAAAATTTTGAAGGAATTCTAGATGATATTTTCGAATGATCCCTAAAAATGCTTTTTTGAATGAATTTCTGCAGAAGAATATCTCAAAGAATATCTAGTAAAATTTCCGAAGCTAAGGAATTCCAAGAATTTCTACTACTGGAACTACTGGAAGAATTTCTTTAAGAAATTCCTGAAATAATTACTGAAGCAGTTTCTTTAAAAAAAAGTTTGAAGAAGATCCTAAACCGAATTTAATCCTGGTGGCATTATTGACGAAAGAATATCTGGAGGGTGTTCCGAATGAAATTTTGGAGAAATTCATGAAATATCAACTGGATAAATACTGGAGAAATTTACAAAGCAACTCAGGAAGTAAATTTCCAAGGAATTTTTGAAAATATCCGAATTACTTTGAAAATTGAGAATTACCGTTGAAATCTCCGTAAAAACATAGAAAAACTGTGAGTGGAAAATCCGAAGAATTTCTCGTTGAAATAGAATTTTTGTCGCTTGGCAGAAAATAATTTGGCCGAAAGCCACAAGACCGAAAGTTGTTAGGCCGAATATGTAGTTTGACCAGGCACATCATTTACCGAAGTCCATCTACCCCAAAGTTATTTGGTCGACGACCCTTTCCTGTTTTAAATGTTTTCCAATAGAACATTCAAAGAATTTCTTATGGACAATACAAAGAACCTCCCGTAGAAATCCAAAGCCCTTCCGGGAAAATTTTCGTTGAAATACTGAACATTTTCCGTGAAAATTCGAAAATTTCACTTATAAATTTATGAATTATAGTGGAACAAGAATTTTGTAAAAACAAAATTCCTTAATTTTTTAGTTTTTTTTCAGGTACTCTACATTAATAATGAGGTAAAAACATACGTGCCATATACAGATTTTTGCAGCAAAATAATCAATTCAAACAAGTCAAACGAAACACGTTTTTCAATAGTAGAGGAGACTGGGTAGACTTGATCCCCTTTTCTTATTTCCGATGTATCACAACCAAAAATAAATAAACATACGCGATTTTCACACAGACTCGCTAAGAAATATAGTATTTAACTTTACTGATGTATGACAGTCCTTAAATTATTGTTGCTATTGATACACAATCGATTTTTTGGAGTGCTGTCAAAAATCGACTTTGAAAACATTCGGGGGAAATTGATCCCTCTCCAAGAACTTGCTTTGATAAAATTAGAAAGGTGCCCTCAGATTTTTTAAATATTTTCCCTTCAAAATACGTGGAATTATCGAATCGCTGTGCGTATACATGAACGATTTTTGTTATTGAATTCGACAGCACATGCAATTTTAAAATTTGGGGAGACTTGATCCCCTTTCTATGAGATCTACGCAATACATAATTTTTCCTGCCAACCCTTCATCAAATCCGTCAAATCTACAAAAAATGAGAAGCCTAAGAACAGATTTATATTTTTTTGAATTTTTTCGTCAAATTTTTGTATGGGTGACTAACGGCGGATCAAGTGTCCCCATATTGAGGCAATAACTTCAAATCCAAATATCCTAAAACTTTGATGGAATGTTGACATTTTCATCAGTACAGATCAATAAGCATATTTATGGCTTGTTGCTGTGAAAAAACGAAAGACTTTGGTCATTGTTATGAAAAGTTATTCAAATTTTGCGTGGCCAATAAAAAAATCTTTAGGAAGGTTAAAACATACAAACCGCCCTGCAGAATAAATAAGGTTGTCAATCAAAAAAATAACTCACCACATAAAGGTCATTTGTCTAGAGGATCTATACTAAAAATACGCTAGAACAAAACTACTTTAGTTCTCGATAAAACAGGGGGTGATCAAGTCTCCTTGGGAATCAAGTCTACCCACCTTCCCCTAATTATTGGTGGCCTCACAACATTTTTTCTCGTCATCTTTTTCTTCTTATTGGCAGAGGTTGCATATCCACACGCATATTGCCGCCTCGAAGTTTAGTGTTAATTAAGCACTCCCACTGTTGTTAAATGCGCGGTTTATCTAACCCGGGTTACCATTTTCATTCGTATATCGTGAGGCCAACACGATGATACATTTATATGCCCAGGGAAGTCAAAACAAATTCCAACCCGAAAATTTCCTAGACCTGATCGGGAATCGAACCCAGCCACCTTCTGCATGGTTTTTCTTTATGGCCCTGACTCGTCAATCAGTTCATCCAGAAATTGCTTCAATCATTCAAACAAAAATTCCTCTAGGTATTCCTTCGAAAATTCCTCCAGGAAATGAAATTGGAAATTCCTTCAAAGAGACATTCTAAGAATTGCTTCGAAAAAATTTCCCTCAGGAATTCCTTCGGAACTTCCTCCAGAATTCCATAAAAAAATCCTTTAGGTATCCTTCGTAAAATACTTTGGAGATTTTTGCAGATATTCTTTTAAAATTTCTTCGAAAATTCGATCGATTTTAATTAGTAATTTCTTTAGAAACAACTTCAGTAAACACCTTCAAGAATTGTTCCGAAAATTGGTTATGGACTTTCTTCGGGAATTCCTTCATAACTTCGTACGGCTATTCCTTCAGAAATTCATTTAACGATTCTTTTACGAGTTCTTTTAGCACATTCCTCGGAAATTTTAATGCCCACGGCTGGTTCATCTCAGATTCCTCGGAAATGTTTTAAGGAATTCCTTTAGAAATTCGTTCGGAAATATAGATGATGAAAAAGTATAAGACTGCTAATGTCGCTCCAGTTCATGTGACCAACATCTATTCTTTACCCACTCACATATTAGTCCCAGCCCGTTTTTGTTCGCATACTGAGATAATAGCTATTGAAGTTCCAAATCGCATCTTCCATATGAAACTTTTAAAGAAATCTAATAGATTGAAACATCATCGTATCTTGCTGAATTTTGCTAAGTTGTTCATCATTCGCTAGATTACCGTAAAGCGATTTAGTTTGATCGAAACATTGTTTAGTTTTGAGCAATTAGTTCATTCTTAGTGGGTCTGTTATGCGGGTACTTTTAATATGGGACTATGACTTGGTATTTTTTTTCACTCATGGGCATACAAAATCGCAGTTATTATGATTTATGGAAGTACACAAGAAATTAATCCTATTCATTGAGTTAACTAAAAAGTGTCGAAAAGTTAACTAAAAAGTGACGAAAAGTCAAATGGGACTATTATGCAAGTGTGGGCAGTATTGTACTCAAACATAGCAGCTAAAAAACCGGTATAATAAGTGTCAAACCGATGTTGTTGATGCAACCAATCATAAACTACAACATGATAGACAGCATATACCAAGTTAAGCGTATTGAAGCCAAATAATTTTAAATGGCAAAATAATATTAATGGTTACAGCGCCACTAGCGTTTTAGTACTTTTTTTTCTTCTTTCGTAAAGAGGCTTTCAGCTCTTGGCATTTTAGTACTTATGCTCTATTGGGAATATATTCGGAAAATGCTTCGGAGATTTTTAAGGAATTCATTCGAAAATTTATTTACGAAAACTTAGAAAACACCTTAAGGAATTGTTCTGGATATTCTTAGGAAAATTCCTTTAGAGGTTCCTTCGGAAATTCCTTTGGAAATTTTAATAAATTACTTCAGGAATTTCTTTGGAAATTATTTCTAGAATTCCCAGAGGAGATTATTTTCGGTATTTGTTTTGAGGAATTCCTCCAGTAACTTCTCCAGAAATTTTTTCGGTCATTTCTAAAAGAGCTTCTCTTCTACAAATTCCTTTTAACATTCATAGAAATTTATTTCGAAATTCCTTGGGGAATCTATTCATAAATTCATTTTGGAATTCTTCTAAGGAATCCTTTGATTTTTTTCTGTGAATTAGTTCTTTTGAAAATTCTTCTGGAAATTCCTTGGAAAATCCATTCGATATTCCATTGAAAATTCCTTTAGCAGAAATCTTTCACTTTTTCCTTTTTTTCCTTTATTTTATTTTATTGAAAACTTCTTCATGTTCTATCGCGGGAATTCATTCGGAAACTCCGCCTGAATTACCTTTAGCAATTCCTCCAGGAATTCATTCGGGGACTCATCTTGGGAATTCCCCCAGGAATAATTTAGAAAATTACGCTTATAATTCCGAGGACATGTGATTCCTATGTAAAACCATCCAAAAATTATTTTGAAAATTGATCCAGAAATTTCTCCGAAAGTTCTTCCAGGAACTGCCTTGAAATCCTCAATTATTATATATTTTTTATATATTTATTTTTTCATGAAGAATTTCCGAGAGAATTATCAGAGGATTTACAAGCAAAAACCTAATTAATTTCTCGAATAAATGCTCATTTCTCTTTAGGTATTGCTTCGGGAATAATTCAGAAATCCCTTTGAAGCTGGATAAACTTTGTTTTGTCCATAGATCGGAACAACGATCCGTACGTGTTCAATTCTTAAATTGTTTATTTTATTTTCATGTTTGAAAGTTCCCTGATTGTGTCAGAAATTCTCTGATATTTCCAGTATTTTTCCAGTCATCCTGTGGAAATTCTGGAAAATTCCTCGTGAAAATTCCTAAGAACTTTTTATGGCAATTTAAAAAAAATCTCGTGTCAATTAGAATAAATTTCCTACGAAAACTCCTAACAATTTCCGTTGAAATCGTAATTTTTTCTCATTTAAAAAAAATTCCCATGGAAAATTTCTGGTGAAAACTCCAGCGAGTTTCCCGTAAAAACACCTTAGAGTCTCCCGCGGATGTTCCGAAAAATGTTCAGTGTAAATGTGGCAAAATATTTCTGAAGTACAAAATTTAGAATAATTTCTCATGAAAATTTTGAAAGTTTCTCATGTAATGAATTATTTTCCCCTGAATTCCAAACCATTTTTCTTGGGAATTACAAAGAGCTGCAAAAGAGTTCCTGTTCCTGTTCGAAAATAATTTCCAATATTGAATATTTTGGAAAAAAAAATCTGGAAGAGATGCTCCCTTTGATGTCTTGAAAATGTCCCGAAAAATGAAAAAAAAAAAAAAATCTTCGAGAACGTTATAAAAAAATCACCACGCCGATTCACGCCGCCGCCGCCGCCGGTTAAAATGGCTTTCGGCGTGACGCCGAAAACTCCGCCGCCGCCGACCAAAATTCTGACAAACGCCGCCGCCGTCTATTTTCGGACCGGCGCACACCTCTAACTTCAGATATTCATGAAGGAGTTCTTGCAGGAGTTTCTGAAATAGTTTCCGAATGGATTCCTGTAGAAATATAGAATGGGTGTGTACTTGTTTGAAAATTACATTGGAAATTCTTTTGTGGATTTCTTTAATAATTCTTAAGGAAATTCTGTTAACAATTCGTTTCAGAAATTCGTTAAGAATTTTTTTCGAAAATCTTTTCATGTTGTTCTTCAAGAATTCCTTCAAGAATTCTTCCGGAAATTCTTTCTCAAATACATTTGGAAATTCTCCAAGGAATTTCTTCTATTTTTTTTTCTAGAAAATCCTAGTTTATTTGAATATTCCTCCAGATATTCTTTCGTAAAAGCTTCCGAAAAGCCTTAGTAAAGAATTATCGAAGGAATTCCCAAGGAGTTTACAAATTAAATTTCTAAAGGATTCCTAAAATAATTTCCAATGGATTTTCTGAAGAGATTCCCGAAAAAATGCTCAAAGGAAATTCTGAAGAAATTTCAAAACGGAATCTCCGAAGGTCTGAAGAGTAGAATCATTAGTACTAGAACGCTAGTGGCGCTGTAGTCATTTAAAATGTTTTGCCAAATTATGCTTTAACAAGCATCAATTGGCCATAATTTATGCATCATGTTGTAGTGCATGTTTAATTTCATCACCAACATCGGTTTGACACTTGTAGTACCGGTACTTTGGCTGCCAGGTCAAAGTAACCTAGATGTTAGTCACGCGAACAGGCACGACATTAGCAATCTTATACTTTTGAATCAACTGTCTGAGGGGTTTCTGGAAGAGTTGCTGTAAAAAAAAATCTGGAGGAATGACCGAAGAAATTCCTATAAGACTTTTCCAAAGAATTCCTGGAGATATATAGATATATTCCAAGAATTTCAATCCTACAGGGAAGGGATGGATGGACTTCTTGAGAAAGTACTGTTAGAATTCATTAAATTATATTCCGAAGAAATACCCAAAGAAATTTTTAAGGGTATTTCCAAAGAAATTTTGGAAGTATTTCTCCTGAAGAAATTTACGAAGGTAAAATCGAGAAAATTTCCTAGACCGGATCGGGAATCCCCAGTAACCTTCAGCGTGGTCTTCCTTTGTAGCCGCACATCGTACCACCCGGCTATGAAAGGCCCCATAATAACTGGTCGACAGTATGTGTTGCATTTGTAGTTTTCGACCTCTAGATGGCTCGTCTTGTTGTCTCCATAAGTGTTTTTTAGACAAAAATGGGCCTTCCAGTCCCAGGGGAAACGGAAGGTAGCGATGTTGAAAACTGTTCAGCAGCATATAAGCATAACAGTATATGGAGATGCATGGTACTTCTGTGCAATGATTCGTCTTGAGACTGAACTTTGTATGGAATTTTCACCTAATCCGTTTAATTAAAAATATTTAGGTGTGCTTTTGTATGGCAACTTGTATTAAGGGAAACCTGAACCCAAACACTTGTTGGGAAGTACAGGTTGGGAAGTTGGGATAACATGCCGAATAGTGCGATCAAGATATCATGGGAATCATAATTTCAAACATCTGATTCCTTGTCGTCCTCAAAGCGATTCTCACTAACGTTTCACGGTTGCTTTGTCCAACTCATCTGGTGTCCTGTAGGTTGCTAGTTTGCTATGTTCCTAGCGATGCTCATTTGATTTTGCAGGATCGGATGGAGTACGAATGCTGTCATAGATAATGTACAAGTTTTCGATTCACCAACTTCAATGAGAGTAAAATTTACAGATTTAGAAGTACCTCATAAGGACAATCAAACTAGCATGTTCATGCAAGTCCCTAGAGCCTTGCGTATGTCTATGGTATGTCAGTGGTGAGCATCCAAGTAAGACTCATATGGTGCGTCAGAAAGAGTGTCAGGGTGTGTCAGAGGGTGTGTTAGAGAGAGCACCCAAGTAAGACTCATACGAAATGAGTACCTGTGTGAGCGTGAACGAGCGAGTACATTAAGTACTGCCTATCCCCCAGAAGTATTTCAGGGAGGCAGTTCCTGGAGAACCAGGGTATTAGTAGAGAGGGTAACTCAAGTAACCTTCTGTTGCTTGGGTGGGTTTAGTGGGTCCGGCGGACTGGCCTTCTGCCTTCCGCGCCAACCCCACTCCCTGAGTGATAATTTCAGGTGTTTGTATGCAGATTTGCCTTCATCCCTCCATAAGAAAAGAGCCTTGCGTATTATATGCAGTTCAAACAATTTCAATATTTCAATGCAGTTGTTTTGAGTTCTACAAATTGTTCTGTGGTACAGATCAATTAGTCTGCCAGATCAACCACCTCTTGTATCAAAACGAAATCAACCCAGCATGTACATACAAGTTGGACAATACAACAATTTGGAGAACCTAGAACATCTACATTAAATTATTTGAACTGCATATATGACGCACGGGGTCTAGAGACTTGTATGGACGTGCTGGGTTGATTTCGGTTTGATACCAAGGGCGGTTGACCAAGTAGACCATTTGATCCGTACTCCAGAACAATTTGGAGAACCTAGGGCATCTGCATTGAACTAATTTAAACTGCAAATAATACGCAAGGACTCTAGGGACTTGCATGAACATGCTAGCTTGATTTTCCTTATGAGATACTTCGGAATCTGTAAATTTTACTCTCATTGAAGTTGGTAAATCGAAAATTTGTACATTCTCTATGACAGCATCCGTACTCCATCCTAACCTTTTTCCTTCTTTCTCCCGTCTTCCTTCTTTCTTCTTTTTTCTTTTTTCTTCCTTATTCTTTCTTCTTACTTTTTTCTTCATTCCTCCTCCATCCTCATCCTTCTTCCTTCTTCCTTTACCTTCTTCCTTCTTCATTCTTCTTTTTTCTTTCTTCCTTTTTCCTTCTTTCTCCTTCTTTCTTTCTTCTTCCTACTTCCTTTTTATTTCTAAAAATTACGTCCATGGTTTGAGGGGGGAGGGGGCTCTAGAATGTGTGACAGAGGGAGATGGGGGGTCTCGTCTTGTGTTACGTCCGACAAGAAAAAGTACCTAATTACATTTTAGTAACAAGTTGATTAGCAAAACAAGATTTAAATTTGATATTAAGGGAGTTAGTTCTCACTAAGTTTCTTGTAAAAATAGTGTATGAGGAAGACGAACCATTATTGTCGGCGTAGCACCAACTTAGAAATCGGAAGTCGGGACTTCCGAACCGAACTTACTTCTGAAGTTTTATTTGTCAAACTAATTGATGCGTTGTTTAGCGCATCTTTGGGCGAATCCAGCGCACTACTTCCGAAGTTGGGAAAGTTGCGTGTATCTGGAGAAAAATCCAACTGCGGTGTAGAAAGCGTTCTAAATTTGTTCCGGATAGACAATATATAAATTACAGTTGTACGTACAGGGGGAGGCAGGGGGGTCAGTAATTTGTGACAGATTGTGACAGGAGGGGGTTTAAAATGCCGAAAAACTATGGACGTAATTTTTGAACAATCCCCTACAGGAAACCAGATGAGTTGGATAATACAACAGTGAAACGATTGTGAAAATCGCTTAGAAGACGACCGGGAATCAGATGTTTGCAATCATGATTTCTTGATTCTTCTTTGTTATTTATTTCTTTGTCCTTCCTTCTTCCTTCTTCATCTTCCTTCTTTCTTTTTTATTCTTTTCCCCAACCTTTTTCTTTCTACTTTCTCTTCTGTTTTCCTTCTTTTTTCTTCTTTCTTCCATCTTCTTCCTTCTTTCTTCTTTCTTCCTTCCTCTTTTGTCCATCTTCCTTTTTCTTTCTTTCTTGTTACTTCTTTTTTCTGTTGCTTCCCTCCGTCTTCTTGTTTCTGCCTTTTTTCTTCTACCTTCTCAATCATTCTTTTTTTCTTCCTCCTACTTTCTTCTTCATTTTTCCTTTTTCGCTTTTTTCTCTCTTCTACCTTCTTTTTTCTTTCTCATTCCTTATTCTTCATTTCTTCTTCCTTCTTATTCCTTCCTTCTACTTTCCTTTTTCCTCCTTCTTCTTTCTTCCCCCTTCCCTCAGCCTTCTTCCTTCCACCTTCTTCCTTTTTCCTTCTGCCTTCTTTATTTCTTCCTCCTTCCTTTTTCCTTCTTTATTCCATCCTGCTTCCTTTTTCTTTCTTTCTTCTTCCTTTCTCCTTCTTTCGTCTTCTTTCTTCCTTATTCTTTCTTCTTTCTTCCTTCTTCCTTATTCCTTCTTCCTTATTCCGTCTTCCATCTTTATTCCATCCTGCTTCCTTCTTCTTCCTTGCTTCTTCCCTCAGCCTCTTCCTTCTTTCTTCTTCCTTTTTCTTTCTTCCTTCTTCCTTCTTTATTCTTCCTTTTTCTTTCTTCCTTCTTCTTTCTTCCTTATTTCTTCTTCCCTCTTACTTCTACCTTCTTTCAGCTTCCTTCTTCTTTCTTCCGTTTTCTTCCTTCTTTCTCCCGTCTTTCTTCTTCTTTCTTTCTTCTTCCTTATTCTTTCTTCTTCCTTATTCTTTCTTCTTTCTTCCTTCCTCCTCCATCCTCATCCTTCTTCCTTTCTCCTTCTTCCTTCTGCATACTTCCATTTTCGTTCTTCCTTCTTCTTTCTTTCTTCTTCCTCCTTCCTTTTTACTTCCTCATTCTTCTTTCTTCCTTTTTCCTTCTTTTTTCTTCTTGCTTCCTTCTTTTTTCCCTCTACCTTCTACCTTTTTTCTTCTTCCTTCTTCCTTCTCCTTTTCTCTTCCTCCTTTCTTCCTTTTCTTTTTTTCTTTCTTCTTCCTTCTTCTTTCTTTCTTCTGCCTTCTTCCTTATTTCTTCTTCTTTCTTCTTTCTTCCTTATTTCTTCTTCCCTTTCCCTTCTACTTTCTTTCTTCTTCCTTCTTCTTACTTTCTTCTTTCGTCTTCCTTCTTCCTATTTGCCTGAAACACACTTATGGGGACATACAGATATCGTAATAACTTAGATTATCGTATTAACTTAGTATTTTAACTTCTATGAATATGCAATCATGCAAACATAAAAATGACTTCAACGCCATTAAAGCGACAAACCTTCTTTAATTTTGAGATCAAATAATCTTGGAATTTTCCCAATCAATCAACTAACGCCGGTAACCAGTCGATTTTAGAGGTCGAAAACTACAAATGCGACACATGAGCATCGCGAATACAAAAACAAAGTTCTGATTTTGTCGTCCAATGGTACGTGATTTAGAGCACACAAAACTCTCGACGGTGTACAACACGCGTCGAAGTCGTTTGCCGCGACTATATATTGCACTGGGCGGCTACAAGACGGTAGACTAGTCTAAGACAACGCGCAGTAGCTGGAAGTGGCAATCCCAACGGAAAAGCAGCTAGTCGCAGCTTCTCGTGAACACGGCTGTAGAGATATTCGATTCGTTATTGGAAGCACCGCAACCGTCGTACTAGATCGTTCCCCCGGATCAAAGAAACGACTGGTATAACGACGAAAGTGAGCAGTTAGAGGAAGAGAAGAATGCAGCATGGGTGAGATTTCTGCAACACCGCACGAAAGGGAAGAAGACTCGTTACAAACGAACAGAACAGAATTTTTCGAAGGATAAAGCCCCAGCAGAAAGATCCAGACCATAAAGAGACGGGCAACTGTACCGCGCCAATTACATACGAAAGATCTATGAGAAGTTAAACCGTTCACGAAAGGGCCACATGTCGCAGCCCGATATGTGTAAGGACATAAAAAAGGTTCCTGTTTTAGCATTAGCATTAGCATTTTTACGATGTAATTCGTAGATTAGACACTAGTGATACTGATGTTTTTCTTTTGAAATCCATATGTAGAATGCTATCAGAAATCAAAAAAAAGGGGGGGGGGGGTGTCCTTGATTCCAGTCCAATTAACAAATCATAAGGATTACTACTTCTGGGAACGCATATCTTCACCGTAACTAGGGAGAGGAAGGAAATGTTGGTGTGATACTTACTTAAGAGAGGCCATGGACTTAGCGACACCCTCAAAAGTACCGTTGGATCAGGATTTGCCTGAAGCTGGCAATGTGACCATGGTAAATCTTACTCCGTAACACACCACGTTAAGGTGTCTATCCGGTGTTACGGGACTGTAAGGACATAAACGGGAACCTTCTCCAGGAAAGCCATGAGGAGATCGGCCGGTTGAACACAAAGGATGGGTACAGATGGCCGACAGTACGTGGAGGAGGCGTATGAAACAAGAGTTGCATCAGCTATTGGGAAAACCATCCATCGTTCAAACCGCGGAAATCGGAAGACTGCGGTGGGCCGGGCACGTAGTCAGAATGTCGAATAACAACGCGGAGAAAATGATTCTCGCTAGTGATCCAACGGACACAAGAAGGCGCAGCGAGCAAGGAGGATCGATCACGTGGTAGACGATCGGCAGACCCTCCATAGACTACGTGAGAAGCGATGGCAGCCATGCACTGAGTTGAATGGAGTCGACTTTTATGTACTACAAAGACTACTTCAACCTTAGTCTGAATAAATGATAATAATAATGACAAACTCACCATACAACCCAAGTCTTCGTCGCCATACAGTCCGGGGAAGTGCTTCTGCTCGCCACAGTTGAACGTCGTGTACGGCAAATCGACCTTGGAGGTGAAGTTGTCGTCGAAGTTCTTGTCATATCCAACCGGATAGTACTCTTTGGGTGCATTCATAACCTAAAATTCATCAATTCCACCGTAAGTCCGCCCTGCTGTAATATAAGTTGTCTCAACTTACCTTGTGGCCGTTATGAGTGGGATACCGTCGCGGCCGTGGAGTGGTAGTCGAGCTGGTCGTCGTCGAGGTGGCATGTTTAGCTGCCATAATCTGAGCCTGGACTATGGCTGCTTGTTGCTTTTGGTACTGCTGCTGGGCAAGTAGTTCCTGTTTTCGCACTCGGATGGCTTCCTTGATGACTTCTACGCTTACGTTTGCTGCAGCAGCTAGTTCTTCAACGGTATGACCCATCAGGTCAACTCCGTCGACGACGGTGGTTCCCTTGCTGACGTCACTGCGCGAAGGTACAGTCACGATGGAGTTTTTGATCGTTGGTTCGGATAGTTTGTTGTCGATTTGAATTACCGGACCGGTGGAGATACGGGAAACGGATTCCGGCATTGCGTGGAAGGCGGGGACTTTTTGAACATGCATGGTGTTGTCTTTGTAGACAATGTGCTTGTTGGGTGCGGCAGCAACGGTAATCCGCGATGGACGATGGAAGGAGGAGGTTTGGTTCATGAGTTGATTCTGGAAGGAAATGTCAGGGGTTTGAGGAGTTTTGAGGGAAAAATTACGCTGCACAGCGGTGGGATCGTATCTCACCGTGTCGGCGTCGTTCTTAGGGAGAGGTTTGAAGGCGGGGACGCCCAGTGGGAGGAACGTGGCTTTGGTCATTTGGGTAGTGGCTGGCGATACGTAAATGGGAGTTCCGGTGGTTGGCCTTTGGGGACCGATGAAATTGCTAGTGGGTGAGGCCAGTTTCAGCATTGGTCGACTGGTTATTGCTTTTGGTAGGCTCTGTTGAAAATTCGGTGCGAAGGATACCTGAAAAGAGATAAAATAAAACAATTACAGTATTTCTAGATTTTGGTTCTGAGTCACAGACAATTAAATTTGGGTACATTATGTACTTTAATAATTTTAAATTTAATAATCAGTATTATAATTTCAAAGCTCCTGAGCATGAGCATGAGCATGAGCATGATTGACCGCCCACGGTTGCTCCTCCGTTATTGCCAGGTCAGCTGTAATTACACAGAGAACCAACAGATGATGTTTGGGACTAACATCATCCTCAATGTGTAAGAACTGGTGACCCAAATATTAAACAATACCAGCGCCGGCCGTGTCCGAATGCAGGTCAATTAAGGAATGGGTAGGAGAATGTTGACGTGATACTCGCTTTGATGGAAGCCGACGAGTCATCTGCACTTCCACGAGAAATCACTGGGATGTTGGATACATGGGGTAGGTATTGTAGCAGGGTTCGTTTTGGTAAACGGTTTGCCGTGTGAAGCGTGTAGTTTGATGAAGTTTAAACAAATATACAATCGAACGCGCACTGATTAATCGACTTAATAACCGCACAGAGCAGAACAAAATATTTCAATGATCGCACGATCGCTCTGCGTACTAATACAAACACGATAGAACACGCACTTAATTTTTATTTTTTAATCAATTTAATTACCCGCACAACGCAGAGCCAAATATCTCAATGATCGTGCGATCGTTCTGCTTATTAGAAGAAACACGGTCGGACGCGCACCAATATTTCATTTGCTAATTAATTAATGCACCTATACAAAGCAGAACAAAATATTTCGAAGATCGCGTGATCATTCTGAATTTGTAAATTAAATTACTCGTTCGCACAACACAGAACAAAACAATTTGGTGATCGTTCTGAGCGCTAGATGTCCCTACTATTAGGGGATGGTCCCCCAGTGCACATAAGCGAAAAACTCTCACGCAAACCAAGTGAAAAAAGTGTGTGTATAATGGTTATTATTTTCGTGTGGATTTATCAATCGAATTATAGAGGAGGAAACGAAAAAAAGATAGTAAAAAGTAAATCAAACACCAATGATGTTTGAGAACATTGATTTGAATAGTATTATTAATTGTTTAATGTATGGATGTATTTATACCGAATATTGAGCATTATCTCTCGGATTCTCAGTTATTTCCCATAAATATACTTTTTGTGTAAACAGATAAACATGTACTCATAGCATAATAAAGTGGACTAGAACATGAACAGGTGCTTGGAATTGGGACAGGTTTGTCGTTATGTTGAACGATTTGCTGTGGTTAAAACTTTTTATGATTCTTTAATTGTTCATCCATCGCGAGGATAAACAATCAATCGCTCAAAGTGAGCGAGTGTTGCTACTAGAGACCGAGAATACCTCTGCATCTCCACAATTTACCACGGAAAGGAAGTTGCATTAATTGGGTCGGGCAATCAATAACATAGATCGGGATTCACCATGGAAAGTGATGTGACCTATGCAACTTTTATACAAAAGTATTAGCATTGTTCAATTGTTCATCCCTCGAGAGGACAAACAATCAACCGCTCAAAACGAGCGATTGGTCATTTTAATTTTGGATCAAGAGCCAGCGTTATTATTTCTTTAACGTAAGGAAAGTAGAAAAAAGTGGGATTGAAATTGAAAATAAGGAAATATTCACGATTGCTCAACCACATCGATAGTAATCTTGATTGGTTTGTTTCTAGTTATTACTGTAAACAAGACTTGAATCTTTGTTTTTTTATTGGTACTGTTAATTGTTACTGAACATATTTTTATTTCCAAGCGTTTATATTTATGTACAATTTGTCTGGGGGGTGAGAAAGAGTCAGCGCTCTCACCGGCAGTCTGGAGGTCGTAGAGCAAAATCGTTCAAAAAGGTCTTTTATATTTTAGTCTTCCCGCCCTCAGATACATTAAATCTGTTCTACAAGCATTCTAAGTAGTTGAAACAGTGTCTCACTCTCACCCCCATTTGACCCATTGTCACCCCGACGACGGTATATAACTACAGTGTAATTCAATTAATTCATCTCAACGGTTATGATAAGGAATAATTTAGAAAATCCGCATCAATAACTGTTATTTGATCGAATAATATTATTATACTAATAGAGTAAACGAAAAACTAAAAACTTATGAGTTGGAATAAGATTAAAAATCTTGAAATAAAAATTAAACAAAATAGTAAGGAAATGGAAATTAGATTAGGTAAAAAATAAAGTAAAACAAAAATCTTCTCTTTTAGTCTTGAGCTCCATAATATAACGAATGCTGGAATAAAGTTACTTAGCCTCCGTCACACGCATAACCGTCCCATGCTCCAAGGAATCCCAGCAGACATGAGACAAACATGCGTATGACCGAAGTAAAGCTGTTTGACAAAACCATCAGATAATATAACTGAGGTAATGTTGATGTGTTTTGTTATACAGAGGGACAAAATATGATGTACTTAGCTGCAAATCCAAAGAGTTTGAGTCCTTCAGATCCTGTTCCTCCGATGGTTAAATTGAACAATTTTCGTTCAGCAAAACCAACACGATTTTTTTCTTAAAATATTTTTTAACACGACCATCTAAGCTCCACAATTGTCCTACTATAATAACTCGGCAACCTCTCGGCAACTCGGCAAATCACATATTATCCGAAATACAGTGTTAGCAAATTCAAGGTGATAAATTATACAAATTAGGAAACTTGAAAAATTGTGACACTTGAAATTTTTCCATCCTGTCTGTATCAATCATAATTTCAAAGCTTGCGATCCTGAAAGGAAAGAAGAATTCTTAGATTGTTTTTGTTTTTGACAATTGCATTAGTGTGAAGAAATAGTTAGGATGGGGATACACGAATAACAATTATAATTGGAAGAACGATTATCAGGGAAATGAAGCATATGATCAACAAATTTAATTGGTATGAAATGGAAAAAAAGCTCCAGATTGATCCCACGTTTCCTGTAGTCAACAAACTTCTGCTGGCCGAAATAGAAAAAAAACCAACTGGCGACGTTTTCAATCAGATGTTTTCTTTCAAGAAGAACTGTTAAAGTTGAACCCTTCTTAAACATTTTTGAATTCGTTTTCTGATTTTTCGACCTTCTATCGTACATTAACAGAAACGTAAAGACGAACAAACGTGCAACTGCGAGAAAAGAGCTGCATCATGTTTATTCATTTGTTTGTCTTTAATTCATTTCCACGTGGGAGGAAATTGCTGCTTATATTGTTTTAACGCTTACCATTTATGGCGCTCTTTTTGTTAGGATGTCTAACTTTCGTGGCACTTTCTGAGGCGGTGGGAAGATGCTTCTGGAGGATTTATTCATGCGTTAGGATAAGCCATAGCGATCCCTAATTGCAGAAAATCTAGACATAATAATTACTGCCTTTGTTAATCTAAGCGTACGTTGTATATTTTTTGAATAAATTAAATTGTATAAGGAGAAAATAAATGAATTGATTTGTATGAAAACAAGAACACCCTAAAGTAGGGATTATAGTACAACTGAGAATTGAAGAACGATAAATTCGTTCCAAAGGAATAAACTTTGAAGAGTTTGGGGTAACTGCCAGACCAATCCCTGAAAGCTTGAATGAGCATAATCCATGCAATTTATTGCCCACAATCATTACTATTGAACCGAACGCCAAAGCTTTGAGGAGGAAATCGTGCCAATGCCAAATGGTGGGAGAAGAAGTGGAAATTCTCTTCGGTACAGCATCACTTGTTTTTCTTACATTCCACGTTATACAACAACTGTTGGCGGATGATGGTGCGTGGAAGGCAGCTATGCATTTCTACGAACGAAGAGAGAATTGTTTTGTGTTTGTTTCATTTTTTTTAAATCCTTAGTGGATGTAGGGGAAGGTCTCTCAGCGCCGGACAACTCATCATACCGGACACTTCTTAAAAAGGAACTTCTTAAAGTTTTTCCAACATCTTATGTAGTACAAAATGAAGCTATCCAGAAGTCCTATACCTGTGTGGTACATCAAACTTATTATATAGAGATGAAAAATTAAGTCATATTTTGGATAAGGATCATCAATAGGAACATGACTATATTTGAACATGTTCAACAATTTCAACATAAAAATACATTGTCGAAAAACATTTTCAAATGCTTGGTTATATTCATTCCGGATGGTTTTAGAATTTCGCGTTTAATATCTTACTTGTCGTCACTGGAGTATCTCCCCTACTGTTAAGAAAAGAATCCTACTTTTTTTCTTTCTGGGGAGCTTTTTATTCGATTGACTTTCGATATTCGCAGGTGGGCTGGGATTGAAGTTTTGAAGCCATTTCCCTCATACCATGAATCTTATTGCTGATAACGGAAAGTTTTCGACGGTGGTTTGGTTTTCATTGGAAATTCAAGTTGAGGCAGCGGTGCCATAAATTCTAAATATCAAGCTCTATCTGGAAAAAGAGGGGGATGTCGCTAGAGAGGATTCTCTTCGTCAACTTTCCCTTTTCTAAATAAAAGTGACAAGCAGAATATTTCTTTGCGGTTTATTAGCTCAAAATACACGTTTTCATTGCTTTCTTTCATTCTGAGGTGAAAAAAACGCGAAGAAAACATCTGCTTGTCATTTTTATTTAAAAGAGTGGAAGTCGTCGAAGAGAACTCTTTTTTGCGACATTCGCCCTTATTCCAGATAGAGCTTGATATATGTACTTTATGAACTTTTACATTTTTGTACACTTTGAGCCTCGAATAATTTACTTTTGGTATCTATCGATCAAATCTACAGCCTCAACTCAACATTGTTTTGTGTTTTATTTCGAGAAATAAAGCACGAATTACAATTCAAACATAATTTGGCAGACACTTGTCTTGGCCAACTTGCCAACATAAAAGAAATATATGCATTTTTTTCTGCCTCCCTTTCTATCCTTTCAAAATCTCAGTCGATAAAGTTTTCATCAGCATTGCTCCGATGAACTTTTTGTAGCTCAGAGGCCTGATCGTTTCGAGCAACAGCAAAATATTGCAGTCTCATCCCTCTTGTAAGATTCCCTATGTGGGTGGCTAAATTGGTTTACAATTTTTCACAAACATTTGGCGGCTGAAAGTGTAATTGAACTCAACAATTGGTGGAGAGTGTGATACCTGAAGCACAGGAAAGTATTGTGGATTTACTTAACCAATGGAAATGAAGGTCAAACGTCCTTTTTTTGAGTCTGGGTCATTTGGCATAACGGCCATTTGACATAACGAACATTTTGCATAATGTATTTTTTTCACACAGATAATAATCCGGTCGATCAAGAACACGTTCTGATAAATTTAGACCGATGGAAGACATTTTTCGAAACGGCAGAACTAGTTCCGAGGAAGAGATCACATTCATCATTGACTTATTCCAGGCAAACGGCCCCTTCCAAAAACAATAATCTCAATTCCCGTTGCTTGATGCTGGACAAACACCTTCTATTAAAGAAGGGATCACCAATGCCTCAATCCGGGCAAACGTCAACCTTTAAATAAGAAATTACATCCACCTTTACCTTATTCCGAGCCAACGCCTATTTTAAAAGAAGAAATTAAATTCACCATTGGCTTATTACAGGACCAATCACATCCACCATTGTCCTATTCTGGGAAAGTTCCTACTTTTCAAGAAGAGATCACATATTGACCTAATCTAAAGAAGGGATCACATCCGCCATTGTCTTAATACGGACAAGCGCCTACCCTTAAAGAAGGAATCACATCCATCATTGCCTTGATTATTAAACATTGCTTTCCACTGGGCAAACCATGAATCCAATCGTATCCTTCCTATCATTGCTTTATACTCGGCCAATGGAAGCTTTCTACAAAATGTCTTTTTAATATTATTATCGACCGGTGCACGGTGTAAAAAAATGGATTATTATCGACGTTTCATGTACCTCTGATTTTTTTTCATAGAAAGTTAGGCAAGGTCATTAGAAATTAGGTACGGGGTGTTTTAAAATATTTCATCGGTGATTTCTTGAAAAAAGTGATTTTTATTGTTTCCTTGTCTAAAATACCGTACAAAAAGTCAATTGATAACCCAACACAGGATCAATCATTGTAATTAATCCTCAAAAATGAAAATGTTCACATTTGTAGACTTTTTAGTAGAAAACCTATCCTGAAATAGATCTAAATATTTGAAAAATATCTATTTCTGTAGTTCAAGCCTTCCTAAACTATGTTTTTATTATTAAATTTATTATATTTTTGTGTCATTTTAAATTTTTTTGAGCAATTATCATCTTTTTCCAGCCGAAATATGGTTCTCTTTTAAATGTTGTATTCACATTTCATTCATTCGACATTCGCACTATGAGACCAGCCCATTGTCAGTCTGCCATATTCTAAATGGTTCATATTTGCCTCTAGATACAGTGTTCCATTATTTGTGGGGTACATACTATGTACAATAACGTAATATTGTTCGCAGCACATTTTGCTTGAAAACCCCAAAACCTTACTGGCCTGCTTCTTATAGTTACCACGCTTCATGCCCGAAAAAGACTATTGGATGGAGTTATACAGAGTAAACTCCATATCCGGTTGCATGTTACGGAAGCTATGTTGTTGCTACAAGCACAACTGCCTCACTTTTGATTGATTCCATATTTGTGTAAGTCATTCATACTTTTTTGAGCAGTAATCTGATAAGCTGTAAAAAACCGTTTTTGCACCCAAGTAAGGTTCACTCTTCAGGTGTGCTATGAAACCATTATACATAAGTAGCTACAACCATGTTACTAGGGATCATTATCCCATTTCACAAGCATTTCAATGTGAACTATTTCTTCAACGCCTCCAATCATCTCCTGTACATCCTCTTATTTTTATTTCTATCCGTAACAATGTACTTCATACTGGTAGTGTGAATGGATATGTCCTTTCTCACCATCTCAATCTTCAGTGAGACAAAAGTCTCCACCACTACTCTGCGATCGTTTCATAAGGAGCTTAATTTCATCTGCAAAACCTAGGAGCATATGCATAAGCTCTGCCAAGATGATGTACATGGTTACATGCAGAGACAGAGATAAGCTTAGTGTTGTTTGTGCTAAGAAAGTAAAGGGGATATGTTTGAAGCTGTATAAACAAAATTAACCTTTGAAATGCTGACAAACACTAACAAACACTAACAATGCTGTAAAGACTGGCAATGACGTTTCCTATGAATAATGTCTGCTTTAAATAGGGTTACCTCTGGCGTACATAACCAGTTTTAAGTCTAAGTTTGGTCTCGTACAATACAGGTGAAAAAAAAAGAATTCAGATGGAAACGAAATTCGCTTTTTCTCAATTCTTCGGGTGGGCAATTACGGACATGAACCGTTAAAAGCAGCCTAGGATACTTTCAGATTTTTCTAGTGGAAGATGCTGCGTACAATACTCGGTGAGAGGCAAAAAAAAAGATATGTGGCTCATACGCATGAATTACAAGCAAAATCCATCATCAAAGGAGAAAACATTCTGAATCTCATAAAATACGGCGCACTCCAGTGGGCAGGTCATCTAATAAAAATGTCAGAAGATAGAATTGCAAAAACAATATTCATTAGAGAACAATATAGATGTCAGAGATAGACTATTGTTTCAGCAAAGATTTCAAAACATAAAAAATAACACTAAAAATACTTTAGGAACGCTTGAACTTTAAAAATGTTTTTTTCAAATTTTATACCCGTGTCAAGATAGGTATACTATATAGATACGAGAAAGGCAAAAAGGCTTCAAATGTGTATATAATCAATTTTGATGGGTAAATTACAATGATTGATCCATTGTTGGATTATCAATTGACTTTTTGTACGATATATTAGAGAAGAAAACAATAAAAATCACTTTTTTCAAAAAATCGCCGATGAAATATTTTAAAACACCCCGTACTTCACTTCTAATGACCTTACCTAACTTCCTGTGAAAAACAATCAGAGGTACATGAAACTTCGATAATAATCCATTTTTGTACACCGTGCGGTGTTATATTCACCATTCCGATTTTTCTCCAGCACCACTTATTCAAGTAACTAATTTAGTGAAAACCAAAAAAATAAATATGCCAAATATCTGTTATACCAAATGACCCTTACTTACGAACAGTGAACAGAATTATGCCAAATGTCCGTTATGCCAAATGACTTGATGCTAAATGACCCGTTCCCCTTTTCTTACATCAACGTTTCCCACTCAATGCCAAAACAAAAAAATAAAAACGAAGGTTAGTATTGTTTTTTTTCTCTTTGACAGATGTTAGTATATCGGAAAAATCAGGATAAGTCCGAAGGAAACTGCAAAGAGTACGAGCGGACATATTGTCAGTTTTCACAGATTGAATAATGAAAACGGATGTGAAGGTGAAAAACGGCGATTTTCTGTATTCTGCGCGGTAGAAGAGTCCGCCACCGCAGATAAAAATATAGTGGTGATAACAAGGGGGTCGAGCCTTTTGACCGAATAGTTGAAAGCCGAGTAGAGAAAGGTGGGTGATGAGCAATGATTAGTGAGATTTATGTGAAGCATACAGCGAGAAGTAAGGAATGAATTTTTTCTCACTAAGTATAAGAAATAAGACGTGAGAAGTAAAAATTGAATTGTAGAGAGGTGAAGTGAAATGAAAAATGAGAAGTGTGAAGTGATAAATGTCAAGTGAAAAGTGAAACATCACACTTAAAAATATTCGTGTAAAATTATGGCACATAACATGCACATAAAAGGAGCGGCTAGTTTAACATAAAATTATGTCCGGATTTAAAATTACATGGCCAGCAAAAAACAAAAAAAAATACACGCCATGACGTAAAGGTGAGCAGCAAAAATGAAGCTCACTTCTACGTCATGGCGTGTAATTTTTATTTTAGTTTTTGTTGTTACCATACCACGGAGATTGCTGTTTTCGAGGGACGAAAAATGCATCAGATTTTTTTTTCTCGCGCTGAATACTTACCAACGTTAAACCACCAAGCCAAAAGCGTACTTTCAACGACGTCAAACGATCCAGCTATTAGCATTTTCAAAGCGCAAACACTACACTTGATTAGGAAAATCAATACCAGAATAACATAGAATATTTTGTTTGAAGAAACATTATGGGTGATTCACTTAATTCCACAACTGTTTTATGTGTAGCACTTCACAGATTATTGAAACATATTTGATTCTAAATCGAAATGGAGAAAATCTCTCACCGCATTTTTTCACCTCAAAGCAGCTTGCACCCACATATATCTGTAAGTGAAGTTTGATATTTCGACTCGACTTCGAGCTGGAAAATCACTTGCAAAATTAAATAAAAATGTCCAAAACCACAACGTTTGCGCGTCACACACTCTTATACGCCAGATGAATTTATGGAAAATCAGAAATAAGCCGCACAACACCGACACGACACCGGTTGATTTTTTCGTACCGCGCACGTACCGAACGAAAAAACTACTGATTGCCAAGATGTCAGCTATATTATTAATGTTAACTACCTGTAAATTTACGTTTCCCCGGGTCGAAAAAATCAAAATGCTAGCCTTGATTTTTTTCTCGGAAGATACATTGAGTCGAACGTAAATTTTAGTCTTATTTTAAATTAAGCGTCAACAAATTTAAGTGCATCAAAGGTTCTGTCACATGTAAATTCCATGATTTTTTAGTGTGTGAGTATTGGGAATTGAAGAGTGAGAAATGTGAAGGGGAAGTGATAAGTGAGAAGTAAAGAAAGATGTAAGAAGATGCGAGAAGTGAGACATAAGACATGAAACGTGAGACGCGAGAAATGAGAAGTCTGACGAGTTGAATGAGACATGAGAAATGAGAATTAAGATGTTAGATTTGAAAATTGAGAAATTATTCCGTTATTTTTCTTCCTTTTTCCTACCTAGGGGAAAAGTGGGTAAAACCGACACCTTAAGATACTTTACAGCTTTACAGAATCGGATAGGCAGTAGACACTTTTTGGCGTACGCCGACGCCGGTCAATGTGTCGGCGGCGCGCCGTATGCCGGTTGTCTCCACGCCGCCGAATTTTGTATTTCACGCCGATGATTGGCCAACACAAAAATCACAATATGCAGTGCTTTTGCATCTGCAAAACCAAGGCAACCTATCAGGCATTTATTAAATAGCTATTATAACTTTAGCAGATTTGTTTGCTATTTCTGTCACTTTTACCCGCATTGGCATGTTAAATGTTAGGTCATCTAAGGTCATCTTCTTGGCTACAGACCTACAAATCAACGAGCGTAGCGATGAACTTCTTATCTCATATGTAACTTCATGTGGAATAACCTCATTCTGATCGCATTGGGTGGTTCATAATCTTTTTGAAGGTTTGAATTTTACATCTTAATTGGTCTTAATTGGTGCTTATATTCGTGGCTACAAGTCAACACTATGAATGTTGGATTTGGATTCCCAGTCTGGTAGGATTTTTTCAAACTTCCTTGGGCATGGAATATCATTGTGATAGCTTCGTGATTTAAAAATGCAAAAGTTACAGCACGTGACCCAGCAAATTAAACATTTCCTTCACTCCTCCTTGTACTTTAATTGCCAGAAACGTTCTGAAAAAAATATTGATAAACAAGTTCCAAAGAAATTTCTTGGTTTTCCTGAAATAATTTCCGAAGTAAGTCCTGGAGGAAGTTCTGAAGAAATACATGAAGAAAATTCTTAGTCTTGAGGACTTTCTGGATTTATCCCCGTCTTTCAGGAGGATTTTCTGAAGGAATCCTTGGAGAAAATTCTGAAGGAATTCTTGGAGGAATGTCCAAAAAAGTCCTTCAAGAAATTTAAAATGTCGATTATTGGCTTGGATTGTCGAAATGGCTCTAGCAATTCGTACGGAGATATCCAAAAATGCGTCTTAGAATTTTGAAAGGAAATGGCGGAGGAAGTTCCCAAGGAATTACTAGATGAATTTCCGAGGCAGAGTATAGACAATTACGTGAATCCCGCGGGAAAGAGATAATCTCCTTTCAACAGTGTACTCCAACAGACTAATAAAATACTTTATTTTGATAAACAATTCCCAAATAAATGTTATTGGTTTTCTTAAAATAATTTACGAAGGAAGTCCTGGAGGAAGTTCTGCACGAACACATACAGAAAATTCTTAGAGTCTTGAGGAATTTCTGGATATATCTCCTTAGTAATTTCTGGAGGATTATCTGACGGAATCCCTGAAGAAAATTCCGAAGAAATTCTTGGAGGAATGTTCAAAGGAATTCTTTAAGAAATTTAAGAATATCGGTAATTCCTTTAGGAGGAAATTTTGTCTAATATCTGAAAATTCGTCTTAGAATTTTAGAAGAAAATGGCAGAGGAAATTCCGAAGGAATTACTAGATGAATTTCCGAGGAAATGAAATGTCTTATGGAATACCTGGAAAAGTTCCAGTGCAATTGTTAAAATAATTTCCGAAGAAATTTTGTAGGAATTTAAATGTATGTAGGGCAAGTGTACAAGAATATTTTAAAAATGTTTCAAAAAGAATTTCTCAAGACATTCCTGATAGATTTGTCAGAATTAATCTTAATCAGTATTAATTAATCAGAATTTTGAAGGAATTTCCAGAATAATTCTTTAAGAAATTTCCTAGGGTCCTAAGAAGTTCCGAAACAATTCCCGAGGGAAATTTCAAAGAACAACCTGGTTTCATTTGTGGAAGTTTTTTAAGGAGGAGAAATTCCCGGTCGAATTCCTGACGGAATTTTTGAAGGTTTACTAGAATGAGTTTCTTGATGACTTACCGAAATAATTCCTAAATATATTTCCTAGGGAATTATTTGAGGTATTTACAAAAAAAAATCCTTTGAATTTTTCGAAGTAACTCCTGCAGTAAATTCCCAAGGAATTCTTGATCCGAATATAGACCTTTCCAGTAATCATAAATACTTTTTGTTTATTGAATAATTCCAATTTTTTTTCAAATAATTTACTGTTATATGGTTACATATAGCCTAACATTCTATTTAATTTCACACAGCATCGAGTTTTCCAGAATGTTTCGTATATTTGTCAATATATAATATTTCTTTCGCAATGTTTCGAGGATTTTGCACAACGTGTTTTACTTAAAAAATTCCATCAATATTACTACTTAATCCATTCTATCTGGTTTTTATACTCATTTAACAAGCATCATAGATTTTTTAATTTAAATAATTGCTATCGGACGAGAATTAGAAACATTTCAAATTAATAGCGAATAGCTTAAAAAAACATTAAAAATTATTCCGAGCTCTCGTTTTCACCAATGCAACCAGTTTTTTACTTTTTGGAGCAATGGTGTCATTAGTGTCCAGATGAAACCCCAAGATAAACCGTAAATTTTCAAATATTTTTTTGTGGTTTTTCGAAATTTACTTTAGAAAGCCACCAGGAATTAGTTTGGACATTCATCCAAAGATTCCTTCAGAAAACCCTCCGGATAACCCTTTTATTTATATTTCCTTTGGAACTTCCTTAGGATTTTTTTCAGTGAACCATACAAAATTCTGCAACGATTCCTAATTTGGAGCATTTTAAAAGGATTTTTCGAAAAAAAAAAATTTGGGTGTTGAACTTATTTTCAATTAAAAAACACTTAGACGACGGATTAAAAAATTAAGGAATTTATAAACGAAATTTCCGAAGATTTCCCAAAACAATTTCAGAAGAGATTCCCCAAAAGAATTCTTAAAGAAATTTTAAAGGAAATTTTCGAAGATCTACATTCTGCAGGAATTTCTGGAAGAATTGCTAAAGGAACTTCCGCGGGAATGACCGAAGGAATTCCTATAGGAAATTTGGAAAGAAATCCTGGAGAAAGTTCCAAATAAATTCCAGAGAAACATTTCGAGAAAATACCAGAAATATCTTTTTAGAGTTACCAAATAAATTCGTAGAGGAATTTCTGGAAGAGTTTTTATTAGAATTTCCTAAAGGAATTTAAAATAAATCCTAAATCAAATTCCGAAGGTTTTCTTCTGAAGGGATTTCCGAATGTATTCCTAAAACAGTGTCCGTGGGTATTCCTATAGAAATTCTTGGAAGATTTTTCAAACTTGTTTAGCAATTCAAGTTTTCGAATTCCCAATTCCCAAAAATCCGTGAAAGAATTTCCGAAGCAATCCCTAAACTAATTTCTAAGGAAATTCCTGAAGGAACTTTCGGAACGAATTTCCGAAGAAATACCCAAATAAATTTTCAAGGGATTTCTCGGAAGGAAGTTCTGGAAGATTCTAGGAGGAAGTTCTGAAGGAATTCATGAGGGAAATTCTAAATCAATTCTTAGAATTCCTTTTTTGAATTTACATGAGGAATATCTTGATGAATTTACAAAAGAATTTTTGGATTTATAATCGAATTACTTTCCAATGAACTTATGTGCTGTGATGCGGCAATGTCCTAGTGGAGGATGTAATGTAAACTTTTGCTGTAGAGATACAAGCTATAGCTATTAGGATGTTCACCCCATCAGTTTGACTGTAGCTAGCAAAAACAATCTTAAATTCATAAAAAGCAAGTTAAGCCTTGCAGGGTAACTTTTTTTTAATATGTTCAAAGTTCTTCACGCCGATTCACGCCGCCGCCGCCGCCGAACATTGCTTACGGCGTGACGCCGCCGACGCCGTTGCCGCCGGTGTAAAAATGGCCTTACGCCGCCGCCGATCTCAAATGCTTCGGCGCACAGGTCTAATAGGCAGCCCCCACAGAGAAGTGATGATTTTCGCTTTGTAAACGCTTATTTTGTGTTGGGGACCGCACAGCTGTGTAGAACAAGTTGAAATGCATCATCAGAACCAGTGTTCTCCGCGTTTGGAGCCTTTTAAAAGAAATTTGTCATGAGGTATAGCCTCCCGAGTCAGTTCTTTATCATGACAGTTTGCGAAAAAAAATCTCTCACGGTATGCTACATATCGTATATGTATACAGAAATGATAAGTGAGAGACTTTTTCATTCTCTTTTGGATTCAATCCTTGTCTGTCACGTATCTGACCTAAAATTCTCCACGCTCTCCACGCAATTCCAACGTTTTTTGACGTAAACTACGTCTAAGGGGAAGACTCTGATACAGGGTGTCAAATGAGAATTTCAAAACTGGAGACCGTCACGAAATCATGTAAGATTTGTAGCATCAATAGGTCCTTTATCTTTCAATGGATTTTAATGATTTATATATCAATCGATTCGTAAACTTTCCACCAATTTGCCAGTAGTATTGAAACTATTGATTATCAACGCTAAACTATTGAAAATTTTATTTCTTTCATGCATCATGCATCCCCTGCGTTCCAATCCTTGGTAATTGCCTACTTTTAGGGTATTATCTATTACTGAACTGCGATGTATGAATGGGGTGGCCCAGCCGCTAGACAGTGGAGTCCCTACTCCTTCATAGAGTGGGAGATGCTGCTAAAGCTGGGTAATGTTGTCGTGGGATGGTTCCTTCTCTTCTATATAGAGCGGAATGGTTGGTTCAGTGTACTATACATATTTGGTTTTACGTAGTTTACGTCGAGCGGTCGTGTCTTGTATACAACCCCCAATTTTTTTTTCTCCCAATCTCCCAAATCCAAAAAGTTTTCCCGTTAGAATTCCTAGTGTAATTTTCCGCGAAAATTTAAAATTATTTCCCGAGATAATTTTAAGTTTAAACGGACATTTCAAAATATTTTCCGTAGAATTTTAGAATGGTCTCCTAAGATATTTTTAAAGAGCTTGTGGAGAGAAATTCTAATAATTTCTCGCGGAAATTTTCAACAATTTCTTTAGAAATTTCGAAGATTTTCCATCGATAATTCCAAAGAATTTACATTAAAACTCCCGAACAAATTGCCGTGAAATTTACGAAGAATTTCCCATGGACATTTCGAAAAATCCGCTTATACTTATGTCCAAAGATTAATTCACGAAATTCCGAATAATCTTCAGAATTAAGACAAATTTCCAGAGGACTTCCCAGAACATTTCCAGAAGAAATTATAAAGGGTTTCTCGCGGAAATTTCGGAGAATTCCCCTTACAAGATCCACAGAATGTCTTTGGAATATTTTTCGGATATTCCGAAAAATTATTTATTCGAATATATATTAAAGTTTTAGAGAATCGCTTGTAGTTTCCAAAGAAGTTCCTGCCGAAAATCAAAAGATACTCTAGTAGAATCTGCAATAAACTTCAAGTGGATATTTTGAAACAAAATCGAAAGATTTTATTGAATACTTAGGAGAACTTTCCTGCTCAACACGGAAGAATCTCGTAATCTCAAGAGATTATTTCGGTAAAGTCTAGCAAAAAAAAATCCGGAGGAATCTCGAAAAAACAATTAAGCAGGTAAAGTTTTCCAAAACCCCTCCCCCGCTCCCTTAAGAGTCTACGTGATTTATGGACAGCCCCTGAGTGAATAATGGTGAGGGAGTGAGTTAGAGCGAGTGAGTGAGTAAAAGTGAGTGAGCGAGTAAGGGTGAATGAGTGAGTAAGATGGAGCGAGTAAGTGCATGAGTAAAATTGAGTGAGTAAGAGTGAGTGAATAAGTAAGGAATAATGAGCGAGTAATGATGAGTGAGCGAGTAGAAGTAAGTGAGTGGTAAGAATGAGCGAGTGAGTAGGAGTGAGTGGTAAGAATGAGCGAATGAGTGAGTAAGAGTAAGTGAGTAAGTAAGAGTGAGTTACTAAGAGTTAGTGAGTAAGCAACAGTTAGTATTAGTGACTAAGTGAGTAACAGGGAGTGCATGAGCAAAAGTGAGTGAGTGACTAAGAGTGAGTGAGCGAGCGAGTAAGAGTAAGTGAGTGAATGAGAAAAAAAAGAGTGAGTGATTGAGAGTAAATGAGTGAGTGAAAGTTGCTGAGTGAGTAAGAGTGGGTGAGTGAGTGAGAGTGGCTGAATTAATAAGAGCGGTTGAGTTTTTTCTTCCTAAGAAATGGAGGGAGAATCTGCTCAACAGACATCCTGGGTTGTCCAGGAAGTGCGGGGTTAGGGACCACCTCCAACAGCAAATGAGGAAGGCAGGACTACATCCCCGACTCGCTAAACCGTTTCCATTGCCGCCAAGCCCATAGTCCCTTCGGTACAACCAGAAAGTAATGCTTCAAAGGGGTGCCAGTGCACAACGCACCCTCGAGGTTAGCTGCGTGTCCTTGCAGCACCGAACATCGTGACTCGCTTTTTTAGAAGAACACCATGGTAACGTGCCAGCGCATTGCCGACTTTCCAGGTGGCCTTATCACGCCCTATGTCCTCGGAAGGTGGGAAGGGTCGACTTCGCGCCTGCTTCCCTCTGCACTACTGGTATTAAGAATGATGATGCCGCGTGCACCCCAAATTGACCTCTCTGCGACAGGGTCTATTCGCCAACACACAGAGGGACTTGCCTACGCCTGCTCCAGCCTTGACGTGGCCCCTTTCCGTCCTCGGGCTCGGAACCCACCCGGTTGACCGACACCGCGAAAGCGACGATACCATGTTGTTCTTCGCGCGGCCACTTGTTCGATAAAAGGATCGAGTTCGGCCACAGAGCATGACCACCGGTATGACCCATGAAGCCGACTCCGATCCCTTGGACCACCTCTTATTTGCGCCTGAACTAGCCATCCTTGAGTCCACGCGCCACCTTCTGTGTAGCTCCGAGACGATTTGGGTGATAGCCGATAAAACGGCGTTCCAGCCAACTTCATCTTTACCCATCCTCCGAACTAGGTTGTCCGGGATAGTGTCCAGACCACATGTGGCAAGCATGTGGTCACGCATTGCGCGAAAACGTGGGAACACGAACAACACGTGTGAGTAATAATTAGTGAGGCATAGGAAGTGAGTGAGTGAGGGGGTACGCGTATGAGAGAGAGAGAGAGATCTTGTTTGTCTTCGAGAAGTCTCGTTGGCTTATAGAAGCTTACCTACCTATATCGGGCAGAAGCGTTACTTTTAAAACTTTTTTTTTCTTCTGTGTGCCTTATACCGAGCAAACGCGTCCATTTAGAGAAGGCATCATCTCCTTAGCCGTGCGGTAAGACGCGCGGCTACAAAGCAAGACCATGCTGAGGGTGGCTGGGTTCGATTCCCGGTGCCGATCTAGGCAATGTCCTTCTTCTTCTTCTTCTACTTATTGGCATTACATCCCCACACTGGGACAGAGCCGCCTCGCAGCTTAGTGTCCATTAAGCACTTCCACAGTTATTAACTGCGAGGTTTCTAAGCCAAGTTACCATTTTTGCATTCGTATATCATGAGGCCAACACGATGATACTTTTATGCCCAGGGAAGTCGGGACAATTTCCAATCCGAAAACTGCCTAGACCGGCACCGGGAATCGAACCTAGCCACCCTCAGCATGGTCTTGCTATGTAGCCGCGCGTCTTACCGCACGGCTAAGGAGGGCTCCTAGGCAATGTTCAGATTGGAAATTGCCTCGACTTCCCTGGGCATAAAAGTATCATCGTGCTAGCCTCATGATATACGAATGCAAAAATAGGAACCTGGCTTAGAAACCTCGCAGTTAATAACTGTGGAAGTGCTTAATGAACACTAAGCTACGAGGCGGCTCTGTCCCAGTGTGGGGATGTAATGCCAATAAGGAGAAGAAGAAGAAGGAGATCACCCCCTTTAACTGCCTTATACCGGGTAAACGTGCTCATTCAAAGAAGGCATTATTTCCTATGCGTGCCTTATACAGGGAAACGCGTTCTATTAAAATATGGCTCTCTTAGGGGAAGAGGCCCCAAAACGCCCCCCCGATGCAAAACGCCTTTTGTGGTTTCCCTCATATTTACCGTCATTAATATGTCCGTAACAAAACTAGATCTAAAATTATGTAGGATAGGCGAAAAAAGTTTCAAAATAGTGCATGGGAAGGTCGGAAAAACCGAAAATTTCCACATTTTGAAGAAACATCTAACATTTTGGCGAGGCAAAACGCCCTAGTGGCAATAACCTACAAAGTACTTGCGTCTCCACGGACTATCCATACTAGAATGCTGATTCGCCGACGCGTGGTACTTTGTTCCCTAGGAGCCGCCATCTGAAAGGCGTTTTGCCTCATGAGTTTTCCGGCAACAAAATATCACCACTTTTTTGAAATGTGAATATTATCAATATGATTGAGATTTTTGACAATTTTTGAATGGCATCAACTAGCTATCTTGTTTAACTGATGCATTATGTAAAAATACCCATGATTAGCGTTACAAATAAGACATTAGAGCAGTGTTTGCTTAGCTAGGGCATATTGCCCCCCTTCCCCTACTCCATTAGAATATTACTTTTCCGGGTTAAAATGGGGAAGATTGATAGTTTAAGTTAATTAGAAAAATATCATAACTGTTAAATAGAATCTTCAATGTATATCTCTAAGTAACTGTAATTTTTATTCTTTGTAAAGATTGTCATTTTGCGATTAATCAATATCTGTTGGTGTTAAACATAATAATGCAATACTACAGATTCGTAATGTTTCGGGACAATGTCCTCTCGGGGAAATGAATTTCGGAATAGCGTCCCATTCAGGGTAATGATTTTTGGTGTACTGTCTTATTCGGGTTTGTGGCCTTCGGGATAATGGTATGCGGGGTACTGGTATTCGGGGTACTTTTCGGCTTCTTATTGAATCGCTATCGAGAATCATTTTACAATTCAACTTAGACATTTGAAACATGCTTCCAAGAGATGAGCCAGCCTAGGGCTGCAAATCTTTTTGATCGCACAAGGGTTGGGATTTTCCTACGTTATATATTTTTATATTTGAGGTTTTGGCTTTCATTCTTTTGGGATTAAAAACGGGGTTCTATGTTTCGGACACATGTATTGTGCATTTTTCAAGGAGTTAACTATGTTCCGTTTTGTTGTCACATTAGCCCTTACCATAAGACCTATTTGTCACCACAATTCATTTGCCCTGTCTTGTGTGAGGTAGAGGGCAAATTTGAATTGACCCGACTCGCAGAAACTTTTGGCGCCACTTTTACTTTACTTTACAGAGTAAAAGTGGCCCGAAATTGAAAAGTGCACCTGCACCCTACTTCACACAAGACAGGGCAAACGAGTTGTGGTGACAAATAGGTCCTATGCTGAGGGCTAATGTGACAACAAAACGGAACATAGTTAACTCCTTGAAAAAGGCACAATACATGTGTCCGAAACGTCGGATGAAAACAGTTTCTGATCCCAATAAACTGAAAGCCAAAACCTCAAACGTCGCCATCTTAGTCGAATCAATTAAGGAAGAAATGTATTTTTGATTGTACCCCGCTTGGCATAATGTCGTTTGGCATAAGGTCATTTGGCATGATTGTTATTTGAGCTGTGTGATTAATAAGTAACATTTGTCGAGGCATTCAGTTACGTTGTTTCCACCACAATATATGATAATTGGAAACAGGATTGTACACAGATTGTATAAAAACGGGAACATTTCAATTGTTTACACTTCTTCCAGTAAGATCAGCATTAAATTAATTTGGCATTGGTGGCTAGTTTTGTTTTTCATGTAAGGGTATGCCAAAAAACTTGGCCATTCCTCCCTTTTATTAGGAAAGGAACACGTATTCTCTCATGCGTTATGAAAAGTATTTTATAAATCCATATTTGCGCGTTCTCCTACAACGCTCATACTTTTATCAGGCCATATTTTTTTAGGCAGGACTGTATGCTTCAAAATCAAGAATCAAAAAGAGGAGAAATGCAAAGAATTTATTTTGAAAAATGGATTATATTTTCGCTTGCCTTAAGCGTCGAAAAAGCATCCTTTCAAAGAATGGATCATATCTCCCCTTACATTGAACGGAGCAAACGCTTGAGTTGAAAGAAGGAGTCAAAGCCTCTCTGGCTTCTGCTGGGCAAATGCATCCTTCGAAAAAAGAAATCATTACTTCCCTGTCCCTAATTCGAACAAATGCCTAAATTAAAAGAAGGAAATATATCGTCTCTTGCCGTCTGCCGGGCAAATGCATTCTTTGAATGAAGGAACTACATCTTCTTTTGCCGTTTGTCGGGAGGATACACGAACCATGTCGTATTTTGCCCGACCTTGCTCGACTTGTTTTGTCGACCTGTCAATTGTTGTTGATTGCAGCGGCGCACTCTAGATAGATTTCATTACGAGCTTGATGATTTTCTTTAGACGCTTTCAAACGTATAGGGTACCAGTTTTGGCCATGTTCCTAATTTGGCTAATTTCTCGCATAACTCCAAAAATAAAGCAATTTCCATTGGCTCCAACAGGAGACACATCCCTTATGCTTCTTTGGTGTTGAATCTGATCGATAGTTTTTAGAATTTTTTCATAGCTTTATTAGAGTGATTTTTAAGTTAAATACAAAGTTCATCACTTTTTAGGAAAATGTGCATTTTCAGGGTTAGCCAAATTAGGCACTAAGATGGTCGAAAACGTTACACTTACCGTAGTATTTTTATCTTAAGACGAATCGATTAGTGAGGAAATCTTGCAAATCGGACCATCCGTTCGTGAGTTATATTGGCTCAAAGAAAAGGCAAACTCATTTTTATATATAGCGATAAGATAAGACCGGATTTCTGCCCTTTGTCATAAGACGAGTTTCCACTATTCCATTTAATTCCACTACTTTATTGTACCTTTGACAGACAAGTATTTCGACCTCAACAGTAAGTCCGTCTTCGGTCTTACGGACGGACTGCTGGGGTCGGACTTACTGCTGGGGTCGAAATACGTATCTGTCAAAGGTTCAATAAAGTAGTGGAATTAAATGGAACAGGAACAATACAAACTCGTCTTATGACAAGTGAATACATTCCACTAAAAGCTTCAAATAATTTTCTCATCAAAACCGGAATTCTGTCTAACCGTCCTGCCATGACAAGGTATGGAGATGAGGTATAGACATAAAAAAGTGTGCTTCTTGCTGTATTTGGCTGAACCAATAATCGTATTACCCAGTATTATTGAGTATCATGATTGTATTGATCACAGTGTAATTTACAAACTTTAACTTTTTAGGGGCAATTCATTGAAGTTTTATTATGGACATTGAAAGCATGAATCGACCAGCAACTGTTAATCGTGTTGTTACCGTTATCTCTTTTCATGTTCTTTGATGAATACGTTCCTCTACTGTCACCTTCCCTATGAATCAACTCAGCCACATCCACATTCACCGTAATCTACAGCTTCTCCAACAGGGGCCCACACTTATTACCAGTCATTTTCCCACCCCATCCGACAACATCACAGAGCAGTCACCTAACATATTTTAGTAGTCCCAGTCTCTTGGTGTCGTTCCCCAAACCACCAAGATCTACCAGTTCTATCAGGATCATGCTGATGAGCTGTGTCGGCAGCGCTTCAAAATGTATATTCGCACAAAGCGACCGCTTAATTGAGGTGTCATTAGCAGCAGTCAGTCAGTAGTGCGCCACCATTCATGGCAGTAACAGCAGCAGCAGCAGCATCTTCGTCGCCGTCAGTCGTTAAAATGTGCTTTCTTGTTGAACCAACAAGGCGAAGTACGCAAAATAGACTTATAAACATCATCGCGATGACTTTGTGCCTTTTCTTTTATGCTTTTACCTCTCGTCGCCGCTTTGCGGTTGTTGAGTCTGACAACCGAAAAGCCACAGCACGACATGCAAATGGCTCGTCCTCCACATTATCGCGATTGTAGGCGCCTGATGGGCAATAAGAGAGTGTACGACAACAGCACACAGGGCAACACACAGGAGCTTCCTTTCCAGCAAAATCCGGATACAATCATGAGATAAAAATGGTTTCTAACTCAAACCTGCCTACTTGGAAGTGGTTTGGGATTTAATGTGAATCATCAGCCAGAATTCGATATCGAATTTTAGTTAATGGCTAAAAATACTTATTTCAGAGAACTATTGATATTTTGATTGTATAATCCCACACTTGTACATAAATCAATGGTTAAACAAAACTCCAAGGAAAATACTTACGTTCAGTACACGGCCACTGTACACGATAGACGCGTGCCAAAGATCGAGATATTGGAGCTCTGAAGTTGATTTGCCTAATTGTTAGGCACTGAAACCATGAAGAGACCAGGCACTGAAACATCAGTTACTTGAAACGGATGTTTCTGGTAATGGTAGCCTAGGTTTGGTAAGCTCAAAACAGCTGGAAACTTTACAGGCTGGACACACTAATGCTGAACAATGGGCAATTACCCGAAACATGAACCAGTGGTTACAGTGAATAAAGACTTCTAACGGAAAGATATCCCTATCGGTGCGGGCATCAAACTAATGAGGCCTGGCCTGATAACTAACATACCCATCTACCACCGCACCACCTTCAGGATAACTTCCGAGAAAGCATGTTGTTTGCGCAAACAACCCATTTGGGAAACATCTCTCCACTTGCTAACTGCCGCATTCGGTGTTTCTCCGCCTACCCTTGGACGTTTGGCTTCTCCATACCGTCACCCATCCCTGATGACGATTCCACTATGAGTGAACGTGTCAAGTAGGCGGTGACTCCGACACGGTGATGGTGAATGTGATAATTTTACCTTCAGGGTTAAGGAGCGACACAATGGGATCCGATATGATTCTCTTCGCCCACATCCGATGGCATGATTGCTGTGATTTGAGTGAATGTGGAATGGGTGACATCGTGACATCGTGACAGTGGTGGTCGAAGAACTTAAATCTCTAGGCACTAACTGTTCTGTAATGTCTTGCGATAATTATGTCTATTTATTTTGTTCAAATTGGAATTATTTTAATTGGATTCTTGAAGAATAAAAAAATGATCACATAAACGTTGCAATCCGCTTTCATTGATTTAATCATCTCCTCCATAAATGAAACTTGGCCAGCTTTTTTTTTTAACTTAGTCTGTTATTCGCGTTTATAATTATGATTATATTTATGTGCTGCCACAATGAATCCTTTATATGATGCGTGTGTCAAATTTGGTTCAAATTATGATCAATTTTGGATATTTTTTTATTCTTTCCTAAAAGAGAGTTCATTGTCTGATTCTCTGTAATACTGAAAGGGTATTTATTTCGATTAATTTTGTATATGAAGTATAGAACAATAATGCGGAGCACACATTGAAGAAATTTACAAATCTTCGGAGTCCTGTGTGAGTTATCTAAAACTATTTGATCATCACTGTACGCCAAGCTTTCTGATTTTGATAGAATCCGAGAGGCATGCAGGTATAGGTACACTGTACAAAAATGGTGTCCGTGCAGCGTATGCGCTTATAAAAAAATCTGTTATAAAATACATAATACACTCTGTCCCACATTAATTGGTACACCCAATATTTAAAGGATTGCTTTTTTTTCTGTTGAATCAATCCTTACCAAATTTTTCGAGTGGATTCAGGGGTTAAATTAACAATATTTAGCAATGTTCGGCCAGGCTACATCATTCGTTAATTTATATAAGCATAAAAGCGGTATTTCGAAAAATTTCGTTTCAGGTGGTTCAAAACGAAATTCCGCGTAATTTGAGCATGACGAAATCTGATTTCTTGGTTTCGTTTCGTTTCGTAAAACTACAAAAATGTGTACACGTCTCGGGAGCTCAAATATTTAAAGTCAATAACGGAACCGGCCACGTCCTTACGGTCATATAGGAATGGAAGGATTGTTAGTACAACTCTCGTTGCTACTAGAGACCGAGTATACCTCTGCATCTCCACGATTGTCTTGGGATAGAATATCGTTTTAGTTACAAAGGATAATTTGTCTGGATTCACTTTGATAAGCGATGCGGTCTATGGGATGGGAAATAACACTAATACGAGTTAAAAGTTAAAACATGCACGCCCGGTGGCATATGAAAACTGAGGAGATTCGCGTTTAGAACGACCGCACGGAAGCGCAGCGCTCTGTACTCACTTGCTCGATGGCCACAGCAAACTATTGAAGAACGAGCTTTTCTCGACCGCGCACAACATGCACATGAGCCACCAAACACAAGAAAGATATTTTAATTCTTTTCCGACGACTAAAACAGGCTCTGCACTTAGAGGTGTGTCCGATATTCGTCGACGGCGGCGTTTGTCAGAATTTTGGTCGGCGGCGGCGGCGTGAATCGGTGTGGCGATTTTTTCATTACGTTTTTCTAAGATTTTTTTTGCGTTTTTTCGGGATATATTCAAGACATTAAAAGAAGAATCTTTTGAATTTCGCATGAAAAATCTAATGAACTTCTCCAAAAATCTATAATTTTTTTCAAAATTTGGAAAATATTTTCGGATTGTTTGAAGTTTCTTTGGAATTACCAAGAAAAACTCTTTTGAATTTCTAAATTAGATTGTTTGGAATTTCAGCAGAAAATTTGTCGCAATTTACATGAGAAACTTCAGAACTTTACAAAAAAATGTTCTTAACTTCTACAGGAAAAACTTCAGACATTTATTCAAAGTTCCTGTTGAGTATTCTTCGAAATTTGCACTGAACATTATTGATAATTGCAGAAGAGTGCGGCTAGAAGAATGGGTGTTTTTCGAGAAAAAATCTCTGGAATGTTCAGGAGAAATTCCCCGTAAGTTTAACGGAAACTTCTTTAGAATTTCCGCGGAGGATTGTTCAAAATGTTTCAACGAAAAATTATTCGAAATTATTGGATTTCTACCGGAAATTCTTTGTACAGTAGACGTTCGATAACTGAAAGTCATTTAACTGCAATACTTTTAACTGCATTTCGAAAGTTACATCAGTTTTGCAGTTATTGGACAGCCGATGTCAAATTCGATGATAGCTACATAGCGGTGAACAATCAGATGCACTTCTATTTTGACGACGTGTGACAATTGTGTCAAACAATTGTGTCGCAGCTAGCGAACGCCATTCGCTAACTGAAACGAAAACATGTTGCAATTATCGAACGACTACTGTATTGTCCATAAGAAATTATTGGCGAATTCCATTGGCCGAAAGCCGTATGTCCGAACTGGTAATTTGGCCGAAAAAGTCGTTTTTCCTTAAAGGTCGTTTTACCGATATGGTCGTTTGGCAGAATGGGTCATTTGTCCGAAAATATCGTTTAGGTCAACAGGTCTTACGGCCAAATGTCAATAACTGAATGGGTAATTTAGTCCAAAATATCCATCCGTTTGGCATAATGACATTTACCTTGAAAGGTCTTTTGTCACACGACCGTTGAACGAAATTTCGTAACCTCTCTACTTTTAAGTAGATACTGGCATTTAAGCCAAAAGCCATCTAATCAAATCTCACTAAGCCGAATTTAACATTTATCCGAAACTGTTATCAGGTCGAAAATGGTTTGATCAAAAATGTAGTTTGACCGAAAACGACAAACATCCGAAATGGACAGTTAGCCGAACTGGTAATTTGGCCGAAAAAAATCGTTCCACCGAATAGACCATTTGACCAAAAATGCCGTTTGGTAGGAATGGTAATTTGGCCCGAAAATGTCCTTTCTGCAAAACAACCATGCCGAACGGCATTTTCTGTCAAATGAGTCTTTTTTGCCGAACGACACTTTGCAAAGAAGGTTATAGAAAGAACATTTTTGGGCCAAATAGCTCTTTCTGCCAAATGACATTTTTTACCAAACAGCATTTTTGGTCAAATGATGTATATTCGGTCAAACGACTTTTTCTCCCGGACGGCATTTTCAGCCAAATGACCTGTTATGGTAGACAGCTTTTTGCAAGTCCGTCCGAGAACATATAGAAACATATTTTGATTCTGACATCAAATTGATTTATAATTTGTTTTCAATAAGTATAAATCACCATGATTGATTTCATATTTTGATCTCATTTTGCTGTAGACTACAGCGAGAGTAAGCCTGTCATCCACGAACATATCAAGCCTACCCAAGATGTATTATCTGGGCCTCGCGCTTGGAAAGGGGGGGGGGGCACCCCTCCTGGCAAGTGTAACATTGTTCTAATTGGAATCTTGTAGGATATTGGTTAATCTACACTACTGCTGACTAACAAAAATAAATTGTGGGATTGTTTATTTACATTTGCTTCATACTACATGCTGAGGAGGCACAATGCACCGCATCCTGAGCAAAGCTTGAGAGCAAAACGATAACTCGTTTTGATGTTGTGAAATCGCCGAATATGATTACTTAATTTGATATCTTTTTGGTCGTTTTAACGGTTAAAATAACAAAATGTATAGCAGAAAAATCTTACTGTGACATCAAATCGATAACTATTCCTGCTATCGATGAGAGCAAATCGAAAACTAAATTTGATATTGGTTCCGATAACAAAATAAGTACACAGTTTGATGTCAGATCATACAATTTAGAAATCTACAGCAAAATGATATCAAAATATGTAATCAATCATGATGATTCATATTTGAAAACAAATTATGATTTCAATTTGATGTCGAATTCAAAATGTGTTTTCTATATGCTCTCGTTATGTTTTCAGACTTTGCTCGGGATGTCACCCCCTGGTAGATTACCAAATTGAATGTTATTATATCAAACTATTGAGAAATCGACTGTATATTTTTATTTCGATTTTAAGGACGGCTACGCAGTCTTGAATTATTGAAACAAGATGTATATTTATCCGACGTTTCGACACGGGGATGGTGTCTTCATCAGGGGAAAAATACGGTATTTGTTCCTAGTCGGTAGTCAGACTAAACAATAGACTAGGAACAAATACCGTATTTTTCCCCTGATGAAGACACCATCCCCGTGTAGAAACGTCGGATAAATATACATCTTGTTTCAATAATTCAAGACTGCGTAGCTTTCCTTAAAATCGAAATTATATCAAACTGTGTAATTATTTTGCTATCGGAAACTAATATCAAATTTAGTTTTCGATTTGCTCTCATCGACAGCAGAAATAGTTTTTGATTCGATTTCATAGTAAGATAATTCTATTATACGTTTTGTTATTTTAACCATTAAAACGACCAAAAAGATATCAAATTAAGTAAACATAACCGATGATTACACAACATTAAAACAAGTTATCGATTCGCTCTTAAGCTTTGCCCGGGTAGGCTTCTACCAAATAGTCTTTTCTGTTAATCGATTTGGTCTAACAACTTTCAGCCTTGTGACTTTCTGCCGAATAACTCTGTTCTGTCCAAAAATTCAATTTCAATTAGATTTTTTTAATTTCAACGGGAACTCCTTGGCAATTTTCACGCTTAGTTTTTACGATGAGCTCTTAAAAATAGAAATTTTAACAATATATTTTCATGGAAATAATTGGTATCTTCAAGAAAAATTATCTGAAGTTTACCGCCGGTTGTTAGATTTTCTAACAATTCTGTATAAGAATCTACCAAAACCTATATTAGAATTGGGCATATGCGAAATTGTTAGATTCATATACAAGTATAAGAATCTAACAATTTTGTAAGCCTTTCTAACAATATTTGGTTGAGCGCTTACATTGTTTGTATAAAAATCTAACAATTTCGCATACGCCCAGTTCTTATACAGGTTTTGGTAGATTCTTATACAGAATTGTATGTACATGGGTGTAATATTGTAGAGATCTATCAGGAAATTATACGGAAAATGCACTGAATCTTCGAGGTTTCCACTGAAAATATGAATCGGCGTGGAAAATTATAGATCAGCGGCGTTACAAATTTTAAACGGCGGCGCGCCGATGTAAAAATGTCGGCAGCGGCGGCGCACAGCTCTATCTGTACTTACTTGTTCGATGGCTACTCTTATTACCGCGCAATGCAGAACACAATATTTCGGCCGATCGCGCGATTGTTCTGCTGTCCGAAACAAGAGAAATCACGCACTCTCCGCGGAACAAATTTAAACTTAAACCACACTTTATAATATTAAAAATGTTGGCTGCGCCGCTGAACAAAATCATAAAGCTGTTTTCAAAAGTTTATGTTACCGTCGTGCGGAGCTTCTTTTGACTCCGGGGGCTACTTTGGATTTTTGATTTTCTAAAAAAACTAAACGAAAAAAATACCAAATTTGAAACAGAAAGTAGCCATCCAACTTTCACCAAGACACCCGAATGGCAATTTGACAGTAGTTTACGTTATAGTTCTTGTTTCAAAATGTCCAAAGTAGCCCCCGATTTTTCAAAAGAAGCCCCGCACGACGGTATACATTTTTTTCTATTTACGTTTACTACATAACCCCATTCTGAGTCGACAAATACGTGTTTAGTTTTCTTCTATAAAACGTATTTAGTGTTTTGTTAGAAAAATTTAACGGAAAACGGAAAGAATGTTCAACTATTTTATCCTATAGTTTACAAAAGTGATTCGACTCAATATTCAAGACGTCAGAGTGTAAATGTAATCAGATATGAATCAGATCAGAATAACTTTGTTAAAGAGGCAAAGCCATGGCATAGATTCCAAGAGCTCTTGTGAAGTGCACCTACGCTTAGGCCCGAAACCAGGTTCAAGCGCATGGGTAAACACTGCTTAAGAGTTAGAGGAATAGGCCCCAAAACGACCACCCCCCCCTCCAGGGCAAAACGACTTTTGGGTATTCACTTATATTTACCAAGTTTAAGATAGCTTAAACAAAACTAGAAGTAAAATTATGTAAGTTAGGCGAAAAAAGTGTCAAAATAATTGATAGGAAAGTAGGAAAATCCGAGATTTTCCACATTTTGATGAAACATCTAACATTTCGGCGTGGCGAAACGCCTTAGTGGAACTAACCTACAATGTACTACGCGTCTCCACGCAGTGTTCAGACCAGAATGCTGAGTGGCCAACGCGTGGTGCGTTGTTCCCAAAGAGCCGCCGGCTAAAAGGCGTTTTGCCTCATGAGTTTTCCGGCAACGAAATATCACCAATTTTTTTAAATGTAAATTTTATCAATATGATTGAGATTTTTTCTAATTTTAATATGGCATCATCATATCATAAAGGTAAACATTTGCATAAGGTAGAAACACCCATGAAAATCGTTATAGCTAAGACGTAAAAGCAGTCTATGCTTAGCTAGGGCATATTGCTCCTCCTTCCCCAAAGAAGCCCCTAAGGAGAACATTTTACGTTCAAACAACAATTTGAATCTAATCTCATTGGCGTAGCTAGCCACGATGCATAAGGGAGGCTATAGCCTCTTTATCTATTTTATCGATTTTGAGCTTCTTTTCAAAAATTCTCGAACATTTTACCACCGCATTAAGCTTTCGTAGTGGTAATGTGATAAATACGGTCCAACCACCTAAGGCAATTGCAGATCAATCTAACTCATCGTTATTCTCTTTTCTCAAGCACGTGCTTTCTGTTACCAGCCGGTGATTGCTACAATGACTTAAATCGATAGCGTACGGCTATTGCGTCTAAATGTAGTAGCGGTCAACTTTGTCCCGCATACTAAAAAGACAATATGTCACGAATCGCCGTCAGGTTCACACCGATGGCAGTGGATAGTTTTGCATATTTCATAAATCAATCTCAAATGAAAAAAGTGCATTATTCCTCCAAGGATTTCGACGTGAATCTTCCAAAGATTTTGATGAAAATCCTTTAATGGTTCCGACGGGAATGTTCCAGGGATTACGACGGGAATCTCCAGAGATTTCGACGGTAATTTTCCAAGCAAACCGCAATGAAGGCAATCCACCTGGGATTCCGACAGGAATGTTCCGGGGAGTCCGACGGGAGTATTCCAGGAATTCCGACGAGAATGTTTCAGGAGTTCCAACGAGAATGTCGCAAAGATTCTGTTGGAAATACTCCAGGAATTCTAACGTAGGCAATGTTCCAGGAATGTAGAATCAAATCGTCGAAGGATTCCGAAAAAAAAATTGTCGAGGGATCCCCAAGCAATTCGTCGAGGGACTCCGAATTTATCCTCCAGTGGTTTCGTAAAACAATCCTCCAGAGATTTCGAAGGAAATCCTCCAGGGATATTGAAGCAAATCTTCGAAGAATTCCGGAATATCGAAAAAGCAAGACATTTCTTCAACATTGGAGATAGATCTATTATGA